>NW_011888797.1:9383297-9473487 GCF_000151845.1 Pteropus vampyrus | reverse complement strand
GGTGACTGTGTCTTGTTCTATGTTGCATCTCCAGTGCCTAGAACAATGCCTGACACTTCGTAGATTCTCAATATTTGTTGAATGAATGACTGAAGGAGGCATTTGAACTGGGCTTTGAAGGACAGACAGGAGCTTTCTATGTAGACAGATTCTAGTATGAGCAGAGGCACGGAGGCGTGAAAATACATGGCATATTCTTGTGCTTTTTTGAGGTTGGTCACAAAAAGCTATTTCTGATACACAGAGACCATCTGGATTTGAAGGACTCTGGAACTTTGGTAAAAAATCAGAAACTAAATGTTTCTGAGTCAGAAAACTCCAGTAAAGCTTTTTCCCCTCTGTAGTCTGTCTTTTAGAGGCTGCTGGCCATTCATTATCATTAATTGTTTATAGAGCTTTACCAACATATTTACTGAAGTATTATTATATGTCAGATGTGAAGCAAGGGTATGGTTCTGATGTGCCTTTGATCTAGCAACACATATGCCTTGGTGCAGAGCAGTCTAGTATTTGGCAAGTCCAGGACAACTGGCAGTAGTTATTTTTAGAGTATATACTGGACCGAGCGGTGAATTCCTGAGGGTGTAGGGCGGAGGTTCTCAGTGTTAGCTATCTGTGCATTAGACTCACCTAGGGAGCTTTACAAAATTTCATTCCTTGGCCATACCGTACCCAGACCAATTAAATCATGAACTCTGGGGGTGAGACTCTGGAGTCAGTATTTTTTAAAAAGTGTGCCCAAGTGATTCCAGTATGCAGCCAAGAACCATCGGTTTAGGGGGATTCAGACAAGGGAAGGAAGACAGGCCATTGTAGGTTGAGGTGTAAGGAGGAACCCCAAGGAGGACAGTCATTGAGAAGACTAAGAAGGAATTGAAGAGAATTATTAAAATAGTATCTACGTGGAAGGGGAAGGATATTTTAGGAAATCAGTCTAGAAGTGCTGTATGATTTTTGAAGCAGTTGGAACATAAAGAGGTTAGAAATCATAGTGCCAGAGTAAAGGGAGAGTACCTATTTGATGAGGGAGAGAGCAGAATTTCATGGGGTCTGCTATACACATGAATTACTATCCATAAACCCTAGCTTTCTAGTCACATATGATAAAAAACACTGTACTTGAAATGAAACATCATGGATCATAGTCCTAGATTTTCCACTAATTAGTTGTGTTCATTTAGTTCATTTCACCAGCTATTCATCAAGTGCTGAACACTGCATTGGACCCTAAGGATGGATTAGCTACAACTCTTGCCATTTAATATTTGACATTCTAGGGAATTCCTTTCTGTAACTGTAGTTAGGCAGTTCTTAACTTCTCTGGGCCCTTCTCCATCTGTGAAATAAATATGGGGATGGAATGAGGTTATTTTGAGGTTGCTTTCAGCTCTGACATATTACAATGATTCTAAGTAAAGTCTGGTAAAAATCAACACCTCTCCAAAGTAATTATTGTAGTTTTCTTCAGTAGAAAAAAGGGGTTTAAATTGAAACAATCCCAGGACCTTACCAGCACCTTCCCTGTTTTACCTTTCTGTCAAGTTCTGTTTGATTTTGACAAGTGGAGTTGGTGAGGAAAATTCAAGAGTGGATGTCCCTAGGGGATTAGAGCAAAAGAAGAGCCTGGTAAAAACCCCACGGTCGCAGAACTGTAGGCACATTGGGAAATTGTGCACCAAAGTATGTTTCTGAGATCTTCCATTGTTTCCAGCACCATGTTGAGCTGTTGACCTGTTTCATCACCTAGATGACTCTACTGTGACTGGGAACAACTTGCTTATCTTGCCAGCAGCCCTGAAGATAAACTTGGGAGAACTGGGGAGATGTGTCTTTCTCTGTTCTTGGACGTTACAATACCTTCGTTTTTTTCTTTGGCAGGTTGTAGAGGGTGGGGAGAGTGCAGAGGGTAAGGGGAAGTGGTGGGCAAAAAAGCCCCTGCCTCTAAAAAAAAAAAAAGAAAGAAGGAAAAAGGAAAAGGAGTCCTGAAAAGCTGTTTGTGTTGGGAACTGGAGCTGGGTGGTAGGGCTGTGGTCATTTTTGTAGACTATGCTCTTTTGTTGCTGTTCTGTTTTTGGAGACATTACATGAATAAATTATGGTTAGTTTTTTTTAAAATGATACTCTCAGCTTCATCTTTTGTTCCAAATCTATTCGCGACTATTAAAGGATGATTTTTGTATGTAAATTTTGCATTCAACATATTTTTCCAGTATAGGGACTGTACAATGATTTCTGTTCAGATATCCCGGACCATCAGATCTCAAATTACTGTCCAGCCATTTCCTTTTCCACCGCCCACTTCCCTTTTCATTCTGCGGTTCTTATATTCACCCAGTGAACCTTAATTCAACAACCTGTATGCCCAGCACTATGCTGGCTGAGGATGTGGAAGGAGACAGATTGTGAGACAGCCCCTGTCCTCAGGAGCTCTCAGGATAGTGGGGAGACTGATGCCAAGCAGATAGATGCTGTGGTAAGTGCCATGAGAGAGGTGAGTTAATGCGGACATGGTGACGAGGCTGCCTAATCTAGCTGGGCAGGGTGGATAGCAGGGAACAGGAGCTGGGGATGTAACAGGAGCTACGTTTCTGTGCCTTATAGACGGTATGAGAAATAGGGAAACGCTAGTTTAATAGATAGAACACAGGGTGGGGAGTCAGGACCCTTTTTGGTCTTTCGTTTGAGAGAACAGCAGCTTTCTTTGCTTCTCACTCGTGGCAGCAGATATTCTAATCCTCTGGAGTTATGTGGGTTGGAAAAGAATGGAAAGGAATTGGCCCACCTTCATGGGGAGAGAGGGAGACATTAGGGATGTGGGTGTTTCAAAGCTCTTGGCATGACTGGCTATAAGTACAGATGGCTATTTGCATTACCATTATTGTAGCTGTTATGCCTGCATTCTCTTTGATGTGCCTCTCTACAGGGATAATTGTGGGGTCCTAACATATATCTCTTCCTGCTGCCAGATAGAATAGATGCTGATGTGTTGTGCATTACAGAGTGTACAATGAATTCTGTGTGGGCTGTCTTCTTACTGCTGCCTTAAGCTTTTGAGGACTCTGCAGCTTAAGTGAAAACATGTTTTTTTTTTTATTTTTTTATTTTATTGAAATCCACATTGGTAAAAACATAAAAATGAGTATACTAAGTTTTACTGAGGGATTGACTCATAAATGGAGCTAAAATTAACTTTGGTGACTGAATTTTAAAAGTGTTAAATACTAAGGATTGAATATCCACAGAAAAGGTGATTTGTCTGGGAATCCAAGGAACCAGTCACATTCTGGGTAAACTTTGAAGGGGTGGAACAGAAGAGGATGTGTTTTACAGCTGATCTGCCATTTATTTGTTGTGACCTTGTCCAATTTGCCTTAACATTTCTCAAGCATCAGTTTTCTCATTAGAGAACTGAAGCTAATAACTACCATAGAATCGTGATGATCAAATGTTTATTTTCCAATACTGAAAGCCTGTTACAGGCTTCTTTCTTAGTATATATGTCCCAGCAAGATGGCCTCACTTACTATTTCTTTCCCCTCTTTGCTTTTGTACATATTTTTTCTTGTATTGCTTTTAATCTGCCCACTCAGAAAATTCTCCACCAAATAAAACACAAACACACAAACCTGGCAATTTTAGGTTCATGCTTTTTTAAAAAAAGTTTTTATTTTTCAATTGGAGTTGACATTCACTACTATTTTCTGTTAATTTCAGGTGTACAGCGTAGTGGTTAGACATTTATTTATATAATTTACGAAGTGATCCCTCCATAGGTTTGTGCTTTCTTGTTCCTTAGATCTCTGCTAAATGGTGAGCCCTTTTCAAGGATGCCTTTCCTGCCCCTGGTCCCACTCCAGTCCAGAAGGTATCCTTACTAGGTTTTCCACAGCACTAGTTTTATTCATCTGCCTCCCCTGCTAAACTATCAGTTTTCTGAGGACAGTGACTGTCTTGCGTACTGTTGTGTTACCAGTGTGTAGTCTGGGCCTTCCTTCCCTTCACTTAAATGATGTGGGGGCCGAACCCAGGCTCCTTGCAAAACTTAGGACAATACCTAGAGGCACAGCACCCCATCTGTCTCCTACTTGATTTATAACCAGAAGAAAACCACATAATTTGCACATAATTGATGGTAAAACCCACTTCCTCTAGGGGTAAATTTGGTTTTCAAAGCCATTTCAGCAGGGAGACTAGTAAACTTGATTCTTGGCGCTTTGCTAAAGATTCAGACTTTCGTACTCTTTCATACAGGACTTGATTCTTTGCTCTGAGTAGAAAACCACTGGAAAAAAAAGGGTATGACTTGTGGTAGTAATCTAGTTTAGTAACTGGGTCAAACAGTTCTAATCCCACTGCAACTACTACTTTTTAGAAAAGGACCCCTTTGAACAAAACATAGAATACCTCTGGGGTAACCTCAGGAGAACAGTTTGAGAGGCCTCAAATATACACGTGTATTACCCCCTCCTCTTTTTTTCTTTAGGACTGTTCAGACCTTGGGGTGTGTGTGTGTGTAGTGTGTGTGTAGGGGGGGTGGGTCACACAGGGAGCTTTCACTTACATGACCTAAGCATTCCATTGTGGCCATTGGTCTATTGTCCTATACGTCTCAGAAGTGATCTTCCACCCTCTAACGGGTCATGCTGAATTTGTTGTAGCGGGCCAACCTTCCCTGTGAAGGTAAAGGCAAACCATTACTGCCTTACAACCTTTTACTACTTTACAAGTCTGTCTCTGTTAGATTGTAGTCCTTGAGGGCAGAGATGTTCTGATTCATTTTACATTTGCAGTGATCAGTACGGATGTTGGCATGTCCCTCAGTAAACAATGGTTACCTGTTTGTTGAATGAGGCAGCACAGTGTGGTAGAAGATTGAAGGCTTTGGAGTTGGACAGACTCAGTTGGATGGGTTCAGCACTTGGTAGCTGGGAGGCCTTTAGCTGGAGGGTTTTAGCCTCTGAGCTTCAGGATCAGCTTTTGTTGTGAGGGTAGAAGACATGCCCTGGACAATTCCTGGCAATAGATAGCCATTATTTTTTTTCCCCAATGATTTATTTTGAAATAATTTCACAATTAGAGAAAAGTTGCCAGAACAACTAAAAACAAAAAACCCCTAAAAAATCCTATATTCCCTTCACTCAAATTCTTGTCATCAATATTTTATTGCATTTCCTCCCTGCGTGCACATGCACGCACGCACTCCCTCCCTCCCCTCCCCCCCTTCTTTCCTCTTCTCAATATTAGACCAGAAGGCAAATGATGTCTGCCTACCCCACTATTAGTAATACTTACTGTTATCATCTGCTTTATTTGGTGTTTGTCAGGTTCGTCCACATTAAACTTATCATTTTTCCTTTTATAATTGATTATTTTCTTGTGGAAAGATCTCTGAAATGATACCACTAGCTTGTTCCTCACTTGAGCTGTACCTGACATCCATGGACAGCTCCTACCTGAACCAGCCCCTTCTGTAACAGTTGCCAGATGGGGATTCTGTATTTCTGTCAGTCTGTCTGCATTGGTTAGTTGCCATTTTACTTCAAAGAAGAGTTTTCCCATCTCATTTGTTTATTTCTGTCAGTATGAACTCATGGATTTTATTCAGTGGGTTGTAATCCATTTCTGTTATTATTCCGATCCTCAGACTGTCTTCACTTTGGCTAGTGGCACCTCCTTTGTGCTAGCTTCTTGGTACTGTCGACCTGTCCCTATCATTCATGGGACATTTCTTGACTTTCTGGTACAAGAAGATTTTCCAAGCTTATCTTGTTCTTTTTCTGCTGTAGCCCTGGAATCAGTCATTTTCAAAGAGCTTTTGTCCTTTTAAATGGAGGATAGTAATTAGGAACCAAAATCTGAGTGCTAGGTATGCACATTGCTACTGGGATATCATTGACTCCAGGCTCTCTGAAAGAGACAAAGCTAGAAAAATATGTAAGTATATATATAAAACACACACACCCCCTACATGTGAGTCTGTAACTGTTTCTTTATTTCTGTGTGTATATATGTATGTTGTATATATGTATGTACAAATATATGTGTGATGTTTGCATGTATGTTTATATGTATGTGTATATGTTATTTATTTTATATTAGAAAACAATGAGTTTTACATTATAAACCAGAGTTCATGCCAATGACTCCATCTTAAATCCAGCCAGTCTCTTTCCACTTTTGTAAAATATATTCTCTAAGAGACAGAAACTGGACTCCATTTATCCTCCGTATGTTTACTTACTTCATTTTACTTATTTGCTCAATGTAACCATTTTCCCAACCACATGACTGTCTCGTCTACCTCTGTACCCCACTCCTCATGGCCTGGAATCAACCGATGGGCCCTCTGGCCCATTCTTCCATGGGGCTCCCCAACCTTTCCACAGTTCCCCAATCTTCCTCATAGTCTCTCAACTCCCCCAGCCACTCTGTGTGCTTGGGCTTTGGGCCTGCTGGCCTGTGCCTCCTTATTATTCCTCAGTTTCTCACCCTGTATCCTTAGCTGTCGTACTGACCTCTTTGGTGGAAGGAGGCTGTTACTATTTTTTGAAGAGGTTATATATTTTTTGTTTGTTTATCGAGGTATACTTTACATGCAGTAAAATTCATTCTTTTAAGGTATACATTTCTATCAGTTTTGACAAATGTAATACAGTCACATAGCAACTACCATAATGAAGATATAGAATACTTTCATTACCACAAAAAATTCCCTTGGGTCTCTTTCTAGTCTAGCCTCTGCCAGTCCTCAGCTGCTGGCAATCACTGATCTAATTTCTTTTCCTATGGTTTTGCCTTTTCTAAAATGTCATATAAATGACATCATTTACTGTGTCACTTTTTGAGTCAGGCTTCTTTTACTTTGCGTTTTTTTGAGAGTCATCCATGCTACTTTATGTATTAATAATTTTTTTTTAATTGTTGAGTAGTTCTTTATGCCTGTGCCCGCAATTTATTCTTCCATTTACCAGTTGATAGACGCTGGGTCATTTCCAGCTTTTGAGAATTACGAATAAGGCTGCAGTAAGTATTTGTATATAGATTTTGCGTGTTCAGATGTCTTCATTTCTCTTGAATAAATGCCTGGGGGTAGGATTGCTGGGTCATTATCTTAGGCATATATTTAACTTTATAAGAAGCTGCCAAACTTTTCCAAAATGGCTTACCATTTTGCATTCCCATCAGCAAGGAATGTAGGAGAGAGTTCGAGTTGCTCCATATCCTTTCACTATCTGGTATTGTCAGTTTTTAAAAAAATTCTGAGTCATTCCAGTAGATATTTAGTAGTTTCTCTGTGGTTTTAGTTGGTATTTCCCTAATGGTGTTGAGTAGCTTTTTATTTGCATATTTGCCATCCATATCTCTTTGATGATGTGTCCATTAAGTCTTTTCCTTTTTTTTTTAAATTGGGTTGTTCATTTTCTTAATGAGTTTTGAGAGTTCTTTTATATATTCTTGTTACTGGTCCATTATCTGTTACGTATTTGCAGACATTTTCACTCATTCTTTTATTTTAAATTATGAACATAGCTTCTTAAGTATTATAAAAATGTTGAATTAGCTTCATTGGAGCTTTCCATATAGCCTTATGCTTTGAAAATCCAAGAGACATATTTGTAAGAGTATGAATCTAGACTTGAGGGGTGGTGTAGATCTTGAACAATCCAATGGAATTGCCTCTGCCCAGTGACTGAAGGGTACTTGTTGAGAAAATGAAGGAAGAACTGAGGGAAAAATGAGAAGAATGATGGTGGTGGCCAGTCTTCGGTGGTAGAATTTAGTACAGCCAATTCAGGGATGGGAGAATGGTTGCTTGAACTGTCGAAAATAGAAAGGTGAGGCGCATGAGAGCAGCCGGGGGATTTAACGTGGAGTGTGTTGAAAGTGTTGAACCTCGATGAAATCAAACAGGGAGCTTCATTTGGTATGTAAGAGAGAGGCTTAGAGAGGGGACTTACAGAAGATTATATGAGTCACGGATTGGCAGAGCTGGGGCTGAAATTAAGATCTTTAAGAACAGTCATGAAGAAAGGACTCAGCAGCATATGAGACGGGGAGAGGGAGAGTAGGGGAGGGGGAAGGAGAGTAGAGGAGTAGGAATTCTAAGCTGGATGATACGTGTTTTTATTATTCTTTATATTCTTTATATAAATGATAAATACTCTTCTTGTATCTACTCAGCAGTAAAATATAACAACAAAGCTGGAGTGACAGCAGAATTGGCGATTGAACTATAAATCAAATGGGATATCTTTTGGGTTAAACAGAAAACACTAGAAATCAAATGGCAAAGCATTTTCGGCACATGAGGAATGTTTGGTTCTTCCTGACACCAGAAGAGAAAGGATACTAAAGAAAACAGATCATATAGATCTGGCTTTTGCTAATTACCATTAGCTTTGAAAATACTAACTCCCAAAGTTAGGATTTACTGGATTTGGAATTGCCTTTGGATTAGGAGAGAACGATGAAAGGAAATAGCTAGAAAAACCTAATAATAATCATTATTTTATTGGCCTCCTAGTCTAATTTGGGCACTGCGCTGGGCTCCTTGCCATTATGTTTCCCTAATCCTTCCATAACCCTGCAAAGTATTTGGTGATAATATATTCCTGTTTTATACATGCAGAAATTGAGATTCAGAAAAATGAAATGATATGGCCAAAGTCATACAACTAGTAAGTGATTGAGCTGGGTGGGATTCGTCCGCAGGACTGCGTGGTGTCAAAGCTCATTCTCTTTTCAATATACTGGTGCTAATCATAGTGTCACTTGTAGACTGGTATTGGTCTGCTAACTATTACCGAGTCACTATAAGATGGGTACAGACATTGATTGTGAGCACTTAGACACTTTTACAGTGATTTGATAATTTTATGAATGTTGAATCTAATAATAAAAAGTTTGTATTTATATGTCTTTTTAAAAATTTCATTTTTTCCAGTAATTCATTTTATTGCATTTTACAGAAATATCCACGCAGTGATGGACTGGAAATTTAAAAAGGAAAGGGTTGCTCCAGTTACTGTGAGAAGCCCTGCACTATACTGTGCTGCCTCTGCTGGGGAGCCACACACCAGTGTGCAGTGGTCTCTGAGTTCTGAGTGGCAGGGGAGACAGGGTCAGGGAAAGGGGAAGAGGCAGTAGGAGGGAAGGGCGAGGAGCTAGGGAAGACTCTTGAGAGGAGTCTCCAAAGTGCCCTCAAGTGGTAGCAGTAAGGGTGAATCCCAGTTCTCTCCTAGCTCAGGGGCATACCCTGCCTCCTTTGGTCACATGTAGTGTTTGGATTGTGGTGGCCTTTCTACAGCAGCGCTCCCCAACCCTTTTGACACTGGTGTTAGGTGCTCCTACAAGAATCGAATGCCTGAGGATCTGAGGCGGAGCTGAGGTGGCGATGCTGGCGCTGTGGAGCGTCTGCAGACACAGATGCAGCTTCGCTTGCCTGCCCGCCGCTCACCTCCTGCTGTGTGGCCTGGTTCATAACAGGCCACGACTGGTACTGGTCCCCGGGGTTGGGGACCCCCTGCTGTAGCGTCCTACCTGCTTTGTATTAGACTGCGCAATGCTGGTGTTATGGAGGAGAACAAATACAGGAAAAGGAATTTATGGAAATAAAGTTAACTGAAGGTCGGAATTCAGAAAGTCTAAAAACACCTTTTTTCTTCTGACTACTCCACACGCATGAACATTTACCTTGACGCGTTTTTCCCTTTAAGGAAAGGCAGCGATTCTTTGGCAGGGCGGGCAGTTTTGGTTGGCCCTTGCTCCCGCTGTTTGCCACGAAGACTCCTGACCAGTCCAGTTTTGTTCAGAGCTGGTTTGGGAGTCAGCCGAGCTGCCAAGTTGAGCGTCCCCAGTCTGAAATATGTTCATGTTTAGGGAGGGGGCCAGACCCCTCGGGTGTACCTACGGTTCAGCTCTCCACGGTCCAGCAGGAAGTGCGACCTTGCCATTTCTGGAACCCCATGTCATAGAGTCTTACTTATCTCTCAGTGTGTTTGAAGTCTTGCCAGTTTAGGAAGGGGGCGAGTTTAACTCCTCCCTGAAGGGAAGGTGTTTTTAGGGAGCTTATCCAGAATGGGGTACCCTAGGCAGCGGCCCAGGAAAAGGAGCCCACTCAGCCCTCATGTTATCTAGGATATAGGAGATTTAAGAAAAGAAGTCTCAGTTTTATAGGACCATTTTTTCTCTACTACTAAATGTGAAAAGCAAAACAGGCTCTCTGAGAACTGGACATGTTTGACCATTTTACTTGGGAGGGAAACATCGACCACAGACCCGAGACCCCCCCGCCCCCCCCCGCCCCCCCGCAGGTGTTCATGGTTTGTACCGGCTGCCCCAAACCTTCCTTGTGGTCTCCGGTAGTTGCCGGTCCGGTTGTGGCTGAGGTAAAGGCTACGCACTAAGGACAGTTCTAATCCAGTTCTAATCGCACACCTTTTACTTGCCAGACTGGTTCTTAATCCCTAGAATCCAGCCTAGGGTCAGGGATGGGTTTCCATTGCTGTAGGTGATTGCTGTAGGCATAACTGTTGAGACAGTTTTAATGTTCCTGCACTGGTGGCAGCTGTGGGTTGGGGGATGGTGTGTGTATGTCTCCCTCACTCTCTGTGGATATAAACTGCTTATTTAACATTTATTGAACTCTGTGATTAGTTTAGAGAGTTTATAATGCCAGCCTTTACATTCATGGTGAAACATAATTTTCAGAATTATTAGAACCCTAACAGTTTAACAAAAGGAAGAAGATAAGAGAAAGCTCTAAAAAGGTGTAGGCCCCAGAGGAATGCTCTCGGAGGACACAGCAGTCAGGGGACTCTCACAAAACTTTATAATTACCTCAGTGTTACCAAGTCTTGAACTGAAATTACCTTTGAAGATCTCAGTCTCTCCTGTATGTTATAAACTGCCTGAAGATAGGGCAGGTTCTGATTCTTTTTTGTATTCCCCAGAGAATCTGGCCTTCTTAGTAGAGTCAACAAATATTTGTTGAGCTCAATTAAATAAATAAAAAGCTTTTAAACCAAGCACGAAGGACAGTTATATCTCAGTAGTTTATTTGTGAATTTAATTTTCTGGGTCTTTGTGCTCTACTTCTCTGGTCAAGTTGCTGAGCCCAGATGTCTAGCCTGGTGCTTATCCTTAAATGTCTTACCCCTGCCATGGTTATGATATCACTAAGCAATTTGAAGACGGGGAACACGGCCTGTAGGAGAGTGGTACTAACTGGCAGGGTCTACTCATTCTCCCCCACCGTGTACCTAACTCGTTTCTGTACAGTCTTTGGGGGCAATGAGAAATTGCCTCAAAGTGGTGATTCCTAAGTGAAGCTGGAGGCTAGTTATATATGTCCTCTTATGTTTCGTTAGGTGTGTAGAAGTTGAGGAGGTCGTGGTGCTGGAAATAATCTTAGAGAATTCACCGCATCCCACATTTTACCTGTGAAAAAACAGACCCAGAAAGATGATGTAGTTTATTCCCAGCCACAAGGCTAATTAATGGCCAACAAGACTGTTCTCTTGGTTTCCTGAGTCTTAGTTCTAGGCATTTACCACACTACCAGAGAAGTCCTGTTTTTTTATAGAAAGCATCAGTAGAAATTGATTTCCTGCAGAAAGAATATTGGCAATTTAAGTGAGGAATGTAAATGGAAGAAGGTTTTTTTCTTTTGAATGCTGGAGAACTATCCCAAAATAACTTTTTCTACTTTTTATGTGATTTAGAACAGGGTTCCCCAACCCCCTGGGCCAGAAGACAGAACAAAATGAAAAAAGTTTCATAAACGATATGCTTTATTTAAATGCTTAAAGAACAAAGTAGGCCACTTTGAATTTCTAAAAGTAACATTTAAAACATCCCTAAGTTATGTAAAAAGGATTTTAGTTGCACGAATACTATAATTTTTTAGGGGTTCCTGGGGCCTGGGGAGCATGCTAGCTCTCTGAATGCTTCGTGTTCTTATGTGACTCTTCTGTTTGTGGTGACCTCAGAACATGAGATGGAATAATGTGTTCTGAAGGGTGATTTGGGGGGAAGGGATGAGAAGGTTGCAGGCCAGAAAGCTCCATCTAGTGCTTTTAGAGAGGCCCCCCTCCCCCCCTGCTTTTAAAGGAAAGGCTAGGAGCCTGGTCCTAACTGATTCCAGATGGGCCGGCTGCAGTACAAAGGTTTTCAGTGTGTTTGGGACGGGGCTGACCGAGAGGGCCCCCTGAGCACTTCCTGTGCAGCTCTGCGATTGTACTCACCTAATCAGAAACAGCCCTTCCCGGTGGAGCGCAGGAGCAGCCACCACGGGTTCTCCTCAGCGCCCCATTCTCTGACTGCCCTCTCCTCCTGCCCGCTTTACCTCCCCGTTCGTCTCCTTTCCTCTCTAATCTCCTCTCCATTTGTTTCTAGGGAACATTAAAAAATAAATGTAAATGTGAATATAAATAGATGTATTTCCCTATTCCTTGTGGGGGCGGGAGCAGGGAGGAGGAGCAGGGGGAGAAGGAGGAGTGGGAGGGGAAGAGGGGGAGGGAAAGGGAAGAGGGAGGAATGGTCAGATTAAATGCAGATGCTGAAAGGCCTTTTTTCTGGACCTGGCAGATGTTTGCCAGAGGTGGGTTTGGGGAACATGAGAATGTGAAGCCCACTTGGAAAACCGAGCCACCCTTTATTTTTTAATTTTTTTCACCTGGCACCCTTTCCAAAGGGTTCAGAATGTTGCGAGGATGGTTTATGTTATAAAGCGAGTCTCACTGGCCCTTTCTGGCTGTGTGCCAAAGGGCGAGTTTGAGAGTGAGTTTAAACCCAGTAGAGGTAGAAAGGTGTTTTGCGCACGGATCTCATGTAGCACTGGTGCCAAGGGAGCATACCTTCTGTGCTCTGATGTGGGCTTGAATTTGGCTAGTGTCTCAACTACTGCATGATACCTCAGGCGTTCTGCACAGGTTACAAGAGGATTTTGTGGCGATGCTCAGCTGCAGGGACTATGACTCGTTCTTAAGGGCCTTCCAGACTCTACCAGGGATGTATTTTATGTGTAAACTTGATTTTCTGTTTTGGTTCAGATGCCTGTTAGACCGAGGGTATGCTTGCTGTTCAAATCTCAGTCTTCTTGAGCTAGCTGATGATTGCATAAACTCTCTGGTCCCAGAGTTCATCGGGTCTTTGCAGTTTCATTTTGATCCATTTTTGGATTCATGTTGTTGCATAAATGTGACTTTATTACAATAGACTATGTAAAAATATGCTATATAGTCATAAAGTTCTCAGCAACATTGGTTTGCTTTCTTGACAGGTCTACTTTTAGTGTCCCTTTTATCCTCTTGTAAGTATGATCATAGTTTTTCCTGGGCTCAATGTGAAATATGTTGTCTCATGAAAAACTTTAGAGCTGTTTCTAGGTAACAAGGTTGTCTAGAAGATATAGTTTAGAAATGGAAATATTTGAATTTCTGGGATATTTTGATGTTAGTGGGAATAATGGGTCAGAGTATTTGAAACTGGGATTTCTTAAAATAGATCACATGGTCACCCTTCTTATGAGTGTTAGCAGTACAGCGTTGAAGCTAATGCAGAGTTACCCGATATTTTTAACCATCAGCTGCTTGTGATAACGTCCTCAATTTACCAGTAGGATTTTCTTTCTCACCTTTATTTTTTAAAACCCCCCTCTAGGTGTGAAGAAGAGAAGGCAGCTGCAGTGTATGTTGTTTGCTTGCTTGCTTGTTTTTTTGAGTGGCTGCTATGTGCCAAGTATCGGACTCATATTATCTCACTTAACATGATTTGCAAATGGGACCTGCACTTGGGCACTGTCACACAGATGCTAAGTTTCGGAGAGACAGGTTCAACCAATTATATTCTGGATCCAAATGTGATATATGGCCTTCCACACTCTGAGTTATAAGTCCGAAATTCTTCTCAGGAAGAAATTTTTTTCTAAGGGGAGTGTAGTGACTAAAACTTGTTTCAAGATTATTTAAAACTTATTTTTATTGTCATTCTCTTCCCTTTTTAGGCATACTGATTTCATGCCTCTGGCATATAAAAAGATACTGAGAAAGGAAGGAGGTGAACCATTTAGTTACTGTTTATAGGGAGGTTTCGAGGCTCCGAAAGCTGCTTTTTTTTTAATTGAAAAATTTGGGGGGTAATTGTAGATTCACATAGTTGTACAAAAGCTGCTTTTGAAATGGCAGGAAGGCAGAGGTTCTGCTTTGGAGCAGATAGACATCTTTCCTCATCTTTTAAGGCATTGTGCAAGGAGGTTGTATGAGGGGATCTTGAGACCTCGCTTTATCTTAGCAGCTCTCTGCTGTCTTTGGGATGCGCGCCTGTCATACTGTAAGTGCCATACCACAAGGGACACCCATTGCAGGAACCATTGCAGTTCCTGGTTCAGGCAGGCTGTGCCGTGAAACCTTGCTGAATTGCTCGAGCAGAGACAACATTCAGAATATAGGGATAGACTGATGGTGGAGACAATCGCAGACCTTGGAAGAAATGAGTTAGAATTGATGGGGTGAATCAAGCGGACATCTTTGGCTGTGATCACTCTGAAGATGCCTTTCATTGTTTTCCCATTAACTTAGATGTCATCTTCCTAAAGAGGTCTTTTAACTTTTAACCCCCATTTTCTCTAATATTTATTGTTATTTATAACTAATATTTGCTTGTTTACTTGATGTGTAATATCTTTAGTCAAATTGGAGAATTTGCATTAGGGCAGGGACTGTGTCTGTTTTTCACACTGTATACGTGATGCCTAGACCATGGGACCATAGTAGGTGTATATATCGTAGAAGTTTGTTGAATGAATGAATGAATACCATGGGAAATTGTAGTTCCTGCTGAAGAGCTTAATTCTTAGCTGGTTCATGCCTTTGCCTGTTATGTTGGATGAGAGTACTGACTTTGAAATTTTCCTGATATAAGAGTTTTAATTCCATAGGCTTTTCTTCTTGTAAACAAGGTAACAAACTACCCTAGTTTAAGGTCATCCTTTAAGCTTTGCTAATGGATTCTTGCTTTTTTTCAGAAAAATGTGCTTAAGGCCTAGGAGCCCAGACTATGAAGCATCTGGTCCACCTTGACCTCTAAAATTAGCGGCCTTGTTCTTTTCCCTTCTGTTCTACATGTTTGGAAGAGCAGCACAGTTCTGTTTTGAGGCTTGTTACAAAGTAGGAGAGTAAAGAAAACTCAGTGACTGTTTGGTTTCAAAACTCTCTGCTTATATAAGTTGGTTGAATGACTCTTCTTTCCTTTAACCCCTTTCAACTTCTCATCCCAGAATCGACCCTCCCTAAGTTATCTTTTATAAAGGGGTCATGTGTATATTTGATCCCTAGCTCATTGAGACCTATTTTCTTTCTTTTTTTTCTCACTTTTTAATATTTTAGGTAATATTTCTCTTCAAGACCAGGAGGAAAATATGGGCAAGAAAATTGTAAAACATTTAGGAAAAAATGTAGGGTTGTATGGGTGTGCGAGAATGTTATGTATATACATATATATTTTTCTCCTTTCTGCTCCCCCCTTCTCTAGCTAGAATGAGTTTTTTTTTGTTTGTTTGTTTTTTAAATTCTGGAAAATATTGCATAGTTTCTAGGTTTAGCTATTTCTTTTAGGTAGTTGGGCTATAATTCTGAATGTGTAGCTTTTACCTTGTTAAGATCTTTGCTGTACTCGTATGAAAATTGGCAGATGATCTTGGTTTTAGGTGTGTGTATTGAAGGAGTAGTACCAGTAATAAAGTAATGCCTTTGTCTTGCTGTTCCTTACTGAAGCAGAAATTCGGAGAGCCGAGGATAGTGGAAGGTTATTTGTGATTTTTGAGCTCTGATGTCAAAATCCTTGGTGAGTTTTACTTAAACCCTAGACTCAACTAATATTTGAGTGTCATGCTATCAGGTAGGGTTACTGTTCACTTAGGTCAGGGATCACCTCTTACATATCCCCTTTATCTGTTGTAGCACCTAACAGTCTTGGGCACATAAGAGGCACTTGATGAATTTAGTGTGATCTTGCTCAATTCACGGATTGCTTGAGTTGGTCGATCTATTCAGTGGAAGAATGCACCTGTGCATTCTGTATACACATAAATGATGTACCTGGGAATTTAAAAAAAAATGCATTTTAAATATTACTTTATTAAAGTTTCCAGAAGAAAACATGAGAATATGTTCACGATAGTCTTTAATTGAACCAGGACATAAATACTAACTATGTAAAGGAAAAAAATGATAGATTGACTACATTAAAATTAGGAATATCTGTTCATTAAAAGAAATCACTAAGAAGGTAAAAAGGCAAACTTCAGAGGATCAGAAGATATTTGCGATATAGGTATCTGGCTGGTATCCAGAATGTATAAACAACTCCTACAAAGCAATATATAGAAGAAATCCTATAAATCAGTCTTCGAATAACACATAGAAAAAAATGGACAAAAAGATTTAAATAGGTACTTCACAAAGGATGATATCCAAGTGCCCCAAAAGTGGTCCTCATCATTAATCATCAGGTTAAAGTGAACAACCACAGTATAATACTAGTACACTCACTGCAGAATGATTAAAATAAAAAGGCAGACCAAGTGTTGGCGAGGTCGTTCAGCATCAGGACCCCTAATGCACTTCTAGTGAGTATGTAAATTGGTACAGCTTTGGAAAACTAGTCGTTGATGGTATCTCCCAAAGCTGAACATCAGTGTACTAGCAATTCTACTCCTGGATGTAACCAACAGAAATGTGCACATTTATGCACCAAAAGACATGTACAAGATACGTAGCAGTTTTTTTAGTAATAGTCCCAACCTGGAAATAATACAAAATGCCTTTCAACATCACTGAAATGTTTTTTTAATAAGTTGATATGTTTACGAAATTGAATACGGTAATGACAATGAATGAACTATACTCAACAAATGAAATGGATCAGTTTCACAAATAAAATGTAGAGTGAACAAAGCAAGCACAAAAGAGTACATAATGTGTGATTCCATTTATGTAAAATTCAAAACAGGCAGACTGAATCTGTGGTGTTTAAGTCAGTATCACCGCCTGGTAGGAGTGATTTTGCAAAAGTATGAGATAGGCTTCTGGAGTGCTGGAAGTATTCTGTTTTTTTCTTCCTTACCTAGGTGCTGGTTACATGGGTGGGTCACTTTGTGGAAATTTATTGAGTTATATACTTAGGGTTTTTGTCCATTTCTGTATATGTAGTCAATTAAAAAGTTCACTTAAAAATTTGTTTCTACTTTTATCCTGTGACTGCTGCAGCTAATGGTGAGCTTTCTCCCTCTTACCTGTGCTAATCTTTTGCCTGTCAAAGGTGATAGGATGTGGGTGTGCGTATACTTTATGTGTTTATATGTTAAAGTTGTGTGGGCATGAAGATGCTTCTTATCATTAATCTAAATTTGCTTTTCCAATATTCAACACACTAAGAGTTTCAAACAGCCACAGGAAAGGAAAACTGAGGAATAAACTCCACTGATCACTTTTTAAACCAATTCTCTGAGTAGGGTAAGGAAACTGACTGCCTCACAGGGTAGCAAATTTGGATTTTGTTCTACAGACAGAAGAACCTCTTAAGGGTTCTCAGCTTCTAAAGGTTTTATTTTCAGAAGAATGCACCTCATTTTGACCTTTATTCTTTTTTTAAAAATTGAGGTATAATTGACATATAACATTATGTTAGTTTTAGTGGTGCAACATAATGATTCCGTAGATGCTTATATACATCCATATATTTATAGTGAAAGTATTACCATAATATATCTAGTTAATATCCACCACCTCACATAGTAACAGATTTTTTTTCTTGTGATGAGAACCTTTAAGATCTACTTTTTTAGCAACTTTACAATTTACAGTACAGTATTTTAACTGTAGTCACCATGCTGTGCATTACATCTCTGTCTCATGTTTATTTATAATTGGAAGTTTGTACTTTTGACCCTCTTCATCCATTTCTTCCACCTCCCACTTCTGGCACCCACCAATCTGTTCTCTATGCATTTTTTTTTTTTTTAATGATTCTACATGTAAGTGAATTCATGGTGTTTGTCTTTCTCTGTCCGACTTACTGCACCTAGCATAATGCCCTCAGAGTCCATCCATATTGTTGTAAATGTCAGGATTTCCTTTTTAAAGGCTGAATAATATTCCATTATGTATATATACACCACATTTTCTTTATCCATTCATCTGTTGATGGACACTTAGGTTGTTTCCACATCTTGGATGGTATAAATATTGCTGCAGTGAGTATGAGGGTACAGATACCTTTTCAAATTAGTGTTTTTGCTTTTTTCTGGATAAATACCCAGAAGTAGAATTGCTGGATCATATGGTAGTTCTATTTTTAGTTTTTTGAGGAACCTGCATACTATTTTCCATAGCGGCTACAACAATTTACATTTCCACCAATAGTGTGCTAGGGTTCCTTTTTCTCCATATCCTTGCCAACACTTGTTTTTTCTTATCTTTTTGATTATAGCCCTTCTGACAGGTGTAATGTGACACCTCACTGAGGTTTCAATTTATTTTCATTTCCCTGATGATTAGTGATGTGTTGAGCACCTTTTCATGTACCTGTTGGCCAACTGTGTGTCTTCTTTGGAAAAATGTCTATTCAGATCCTCTGCTCATTTTATAATCAGATTGTTTGTTTTGCTATTGAGTTGTATGAGCTCTTTATATATTTTGGATATTAACCTGTTATCAGATATTTGCAAATATTTTCACCCATTCCATAAGTTGCCTTTTCATATTGATGGTTTCTTTTTGCTGTGCAGAAGTTTTTTTTTTATTGATTTTTATTCTTAACCTGGACACTATGAAGAGACGAAATCTCTACATGGTATTAAGATTTTTCTCCCTTCCTCTGTGGAAATCTAACTCACAGTAAGGCGTTTTAGGGAAGCCTAACCTGGATGAGGTAGGAAATCTGAAAGATGTTGTGCCTTCTCTTGACTGGTCATATCTCTTGATTCTCAACCTGGCCTTGTAAAATACTTGAATGTTCTCTTAAGTTTGCCATGTTGTCTGATGACCACACCCTTGGAAATTTTCATTCTCTCTTTTATTCTCTTTTCATTCTCTCTCACCTGCCTCAGTTACCTAAGTGTACTGCTGGAGCTCATTCTCCATGACACCTTCTAGAGTTAGCCATTCCCTCTTGTGTACCTTCGCTGTATCCGCATATACCTCTGCTGTATCACATATCACTGTGTTGGTCCTTCAGTCTTCCCATTATAGCCTTTTAAGACTATCAACTGGCATGTGGTAGGTGTTCAATAAATATTGAAAAGATGAACGATGGGCGTATTTTCTGAAAGACAGTAGCTATTTTCTAAAGAATAAAAACCAATTATAATATTTGACATCAGAAGATACATGTTTTAAATTATTTTTGAAAGAAGTGATACTTTGCATTAATTTCTCAGTAAAACCAGGGCTGTATATTTACAGCAGGGTATATATTGTGGCAGTAGGAGAGATTGATGCTAACTGGTTCATGTTGGTATCAGACACGTGACCTTGGCCTCTTTAGCATTGTCCTCTAATCAGCTGATTTAATTTTAGTAGAATCCCTGGAGAAATACTTTGAAATGCTCTGGTTCTAATTGCAGAATTTAGAAATCATAAATCTAATGTATAGATCCTGACTGCATTAGGAGTTATGGATTAAAACCAGAGATGAGACTGTGTAGGCATTAGGACACTGTGACTGGAGGCCAGTGTAGGCATTATGTCAGTGATAATTTTGTTCATTTCAAATATTATAAAATTAAATTCCAGAATATGTTATCTGAAGTTTTATCATTTCATTTCAGCATGTCATTTCTGAAGCGTTTTAATTTAAAAAGGTCTGAGTAGAATCATTGCCATTTGTCCAGAAGTTTAGAATAATACGAATAGAATAATAAATTAATAAGTATTGAGTGCCTGCTTCGGGTTTAATACTGTTAGTAATATGTAAAAAGTATGACTTTGACCTCGATGTCAAGCAACCTATATTTTATTGATGGCATAAGAAAACACAGATACAAAATGACTTCTAAATATTTCTTTCTAACTCTAACAGTCTATATATGGGAGACTAAGTAGAAAAAGCACAGACTTTGGAGTCCAAACAGATCTGGGTTCTAATCTTGGCTTTAAAAAAATAAAATTAAAAGTTATATAACCTTGGTCATGTTGACATCACTGGAACTCTTGTTTCTCCATTTGCAAAGTGAAGTAAGAATATATACAGCTTGGCAGTTTTTTGGTTTTATTTTTGAGAAGTAATGACAACCCATATAAAACCACACATAATAAGTGTACCTAATGTACGTTTGAATGAAAGGAGTAGATAAATAGGGCTTTATTTGCAGCAGTCTACTCAGTCCAGGCGATTGTTAATAGATTTCATAATGATAACTAACATAAGTCAAGCTCAGTAATTGATTTGATGGGCAGTCTTGGAAGCTGTCCTTTAGTCTTCCCATTATAGAATAAAGTGACTGACCTTCTGTTTTGAAGAGTGTGAAGGTCTTTTAACAGAGTGCACATCAGTTAGCTGGTGGAACTATCTGACCAATGATGAACACAGGAAAGGTTTCACACAAGGAATGGCTTGTTAGGAGTCCACAAGGGGTAGGATAAGAAAGCACATATCTCAGAGATGGGCTAATCAGACTGAGTTCCTTCGTCCCCTTCTTCCCTCCAGAATGTGAGTTTCAGCTGTTTATTAGCAAGTACTGCATCCTTTGCTGTTTTTCACAGCAGTTGTGAAGCTTATTCTGGATGCCTGTGTGTTAACTAGTGGGACATTTTGACTTCGCTAAATGTTCCAAATTGTTTAAATTCTGTTTGGGGTAAATGACTTTCTTATTATACTAAATCATTTTCCTTTCATGTCTATTTTTTCACTGGAAAGTTGGTGCCCTGGAGCTGAGTCTTTGCCCTGCAAACTGAAAATACAGTTTTCCCGGGTGTGTCTTATTTTAAGCTACTCCCTTTCATACTACGAGGCTCTGACCTCCTTGGAGCCTTTCCTACTTGGTTACAATTGACGCTTTGTCCTTTAAAGTCATATAGGACATGGCCACTCCGTTGATTCAGTGTTCAGCTATTACATATGGCTCTGAGAAGAAATTCCTCTCCTAGAATGGGAGTGGGCAGCTGAACTGGAAAATGGAGCTCTGGTCCATTTTCAGTCATCATTTAGGGAGAGTGAGTAGCAACTTCTAAATTAGAGTCAGGACTAAGCAAAGGAAAAACAGGGCCAGCTCCAAAATTGGGTACTAGTCAAAAACTGGCTGGTGTATGAGGTTAGTATAGCTGGGTTTTACTAGAAGTAGACATTTAAGGAATTATCTGTGGTTCAAGAAATTTTGCATTTTTTATGGTATAGCTATGCTTCTGAAAGGATAATTTTTAGAAAGTTCATGTTCTTTCTCTGTGGATTTTTAATTTCTCTTAATATTCACAGGAATTTCACTACTAATGATGTCAGCTTACTATCTATTTATTCAGTCCCTTTGGCCCAGGGACTTAAACTACTTTACATTAATTTAGTCAGTAATTCTTACACCATCCCTGTGTGGGAACTGCTTTTCAGATGAAGGATGTAAGAACTTGCTCCAATTTACATAGCAGGTCAGTCCCTGGGATGGAAAACTAGACTCAGGATTTGTGGTTCCAGGCTTAGCGTGTTTGGTCACTGAGGTTTGCAGTCTTTCTACCTCACTTCCCTCCCCTTTTCCTCCGTGCTCCCCCCGCCCCCCCTCCCCTGCTTTGGTGGAGGAAATATCAAGCAAATAGCAAGAGAATCCGGTCTTTTAAAAAGTTAGAGACTGTTGTGCCTTTAGGTGTAGAGTTCTGGATTCTTGGCTTGGGATGGAAGGAAGCAGCAGAAGACCGACCGATGCTCAGCACATGAAATGATTTTTGACCGGTGCACACTTTAATTTTTGTTCTCTTTTTTTCTCTTTTGTCAGGAGGAGAGGTGGATGTGAGAATTATTTTGTGTGCCAGCCTTTATGGGGGGCAGTCCAGCTGTTTAAATGCTCAGCGGATATTGCGACTTGCTTTTGGGTCAGGGGCCAGAGAGAAAGGGGTGAAGCACTCACTTTGGGGTGAGATTAAGAGGAGGGTGGAATGTAGGAAGGAGGACATTTCTCTGCGTTTTCTTAGTCATAGGACTGAATCCCAAGTAGCTAAATTTAGCTCAGGTTCCTGTTGAAGGCATCATTTTTTTAGGAGCCGGTGGTGGGGGGAAAACGGAAAACCTTTTTGTGTATCCTGCTCTATGAAGCCAATAGGGAAGCAGGAGGAGGTGAGGTTGCCATGGAGATGGTAGCTGTGTGCAAGGGGAGAGCAGCAGGGTTTAGAATTCCAGGAAGGAAGAGAGAGTGATGTCATCAGATTCCATGGACCAGCCCAGGAACCCCTGTGAGGTTGGTGGGGAGTTGGGTGTGCGTGGGGGGTGGTGGAGTGGGAGTTTGTGCAGGGGAATTTGTGGCTTCAGTAAGGTGTGGGGAGTCCAGTTCAAGCAGAGAGGTTGGTTCTGTGGAATTGTGCTGATCTGCATTAATGCCTGCTTTTAAAAAATATGTAAATCACTCAGAATTTGCAGAATGTTTTCTTTTTTGGAAAAGGATGTATTCATTTAACAAAGGAGCTAATATAGATGTAGAATATAATATCTTTTTATAGATATACTCCCCGTAGTATTTGTGTGTGCCTTTACCTCTTGTACGTGAGAGTATTTGTGACACATTTTGGATATATAGTTGCCTTTGTGTGATGCCTTTTATGGTCTTGCATGCAGTTAAATGCTTCATTAATGCCTAATTATCATATTTATTTTTCTATGGATGTGTATAAATAAAACACTTTTTATTAGAAAAATCTGAGAGAAAATCAGAGCAATTGCTTTTGCGGCAGAAGGGAAAGCTGCATGCTTCTGGACGGTCGTTCTGAACGTGTGCGTGCATGTTCGTACTGAGCGTGAAGGGCAAGTGTCGTTCCTTTAGAATGACCGAGAAGCTAAATTTCTTTTTAAAAGGATATAACGAATCTGAGTACTGCCCCACCAAAACAGCCACTTTGGCTCTGGTGATAACAGCTGTTGTGCAAAACGTAAAGACTTCTCACTTGGAATCAGCTTTAGAGATGGGTGATAAGGAAACATTTTCAATACCTAACACTGAATTTTTTATTTAAAAAATACCTAGATTGACCCAACACTAGGTTTTTTTGAATTGGCTTTTCTTCTTTTCTTGATTTGGGGTTGTCAAAAGTCAAATCTGTGCTCAAATGATGAGCTTTTATCCAAGTTAAGATATTTAAAGTCATAGGTTTAGGTTCTGAAGACATTTCCATTTTCACATCAAGAGCGCCTAGATTATTTAATTTAGCAGTGGCAGTGTTTTGAATGATGGCAGCATCCCAGGGTGACATCTTCCGAGGTGACCCGTTTGGATGTATTCGTTCAAGTGTGTCTATTAAAATCAGTGACATTGGGTAAAGTGGGAAGCAGTGCCGTGCGGGGCGTCTGAGAATGGACTCTTTGGAATTAGATTGGCTTAGGTCTGAACCTCCGTTCTGCTGCTCCCTGACTGACCTTGGACATGTAACCGTCCCTTGGTGTGTGGAATGATGGTGCTGTAAGTACCAACCGTACAGTGTGGTGGCGAGGGATGAGTAAGCTAATATGGAAAGCACTTAGACGTTTGGTCTGTTCTCCATCAGTTGCTTTGGTTATTGTCATTAATAATTATACATTTCCTTGACATACAGAATTATGAGGTAGAAGGTCTTGCACACCACTGAGTGTCTTGGAAGGAGGGGCCCAGGAATCTGTAGTTTTTAAATGATTTCCAGGTGATTCTCATGATCAGCCAGGTTTGGAAACCACTGAGTGTCATGTACTGTGAGTACGGCCCAAGCACTGGAAGCTTCATCATCTCCTGGGAGCTTGTTAGAAATGCAGAATCTCAGGTGCCATCCCAAACCCACTGAATCAGAATCTGCATTTTTATCAAGGTACCCTACAGTGACCTGAATGCACGTTAAAATTTAAGAAACACTGCTTTTTTTCTAGCAATGGGAGTAATCGGGTGATAACTACAGTTAAAGATGAATTACGTCTCAGTGATTCCCACCGGTGGAAGAGAAACAGTCTGGCTAAGCCAGTGTGTGCATGAGCATGCACTTGCCTTTTCTGCTGCTTGCCCTAGAGATAATGCTTCTCTGCATTAAATCACTGTACCATGGAATGGAAAGGGTAAAGTTAAAATTGTGACTGTCTCTACTACTTACTAGCTGTTTGGCCTTGGTCCAGTCATTTCATCTCTCTGAGTCTCAGTCTCCTCACCTGACAATGGAGGTAATACCTAGACCATGAAATAACGTGTGTAAAGTATCTAGCTTATTGCAGTGCCTAAATATGTTAGTGCTTTTCCCTTTCCCTTTCCCTTTCCCTTCCCCTTCAACCTTTCAGTGATCCATATAGTAGTTCTGTCTCCTCAGAAAAGGCTGCCAGTGGGCACCCAGTACCGTCCTGTCTATGTAGGTTCCTTGCCTCTTGCCCTTGCCCCAGCTACATTGAGCACCTAATTGTACTGCAGAGATGTGTACATATAGTTTTCTTTGTCACCTTTTTCTACAACGTGCCTTTTCCTTAATGGAGATTTATCCAAGAGGGCTAGAAGAGCTAGTTGAGCTGGTACGGGAATCAAGGTATGATGAGATCTGATAGAGGCATCTCTGTTATGAATTAATAGTCGACTATATGTTTAAAACAAATTTGTTTTTAAAAAATTGGTATGAGAGAAAAAAACCCTTAAAATCAGGTGATTTCATTTGAAGTCTTTTAGACTAGTTCTTAGCAAGAATTAGCGTGGTAATTATCAGAAGATCACTGAATTGATAAGTAACGAGCATTGTTTTATTTTCTGACCAGGAAATTAATGCAGTAAAAGCAAGTTCAGGGACTCGTTGTGGGGACATCAGAAGTAGAGGGCAGAGGGTTTAGGTCAGAGGATTGGCAGTCCTAGCCAGTAGGATGTTGGAAGCAAAAACAGCAGTAGGAAATAGAAAGGTCCATTTTCATTCAGTCATACAAATCTTAGGGGACCGAGAGATAAGACAGGATTGTGAACTCAAAGGATTTAATAAAAATTGTTATAGTAATAGCTTTCTTCTATACGGTAGGTATACTCCTAGGTGCTTTTTGTACATTATGCCTAATTTTACTTGACATCCCTGCAAGGTACAGGCATTATCACATGTATTTTACAGATCAGAAAGGTTGCGTAACTTGCCCTAAGTCACCCTGCTGACGAGCACCAGAGCTGGTTTGACGTCGTGTTGAGTAAACTGTGTGAGTGATGGGACTGTTATAAAAGCTAAATTGAAATAGCTAATATACACCAGTTAAAACAAATTTTATTTTTTCCAAATTGACCTTTTTGGTAAGTGTTAATTTAAATTAAGATTGTGGTATTCAGTGTGTTAGCCTCTCAGAGGGATTTTTTGAACATTGCAGAATTATCCTTTGGGGATGTATTTCCTTTATACTCTGAGGCTAATGAAGAGATATCTTTTTTTAAATGCCAAAGCTTGTGAAGTTCAGTGAAACACCAATTTGAATGGCATATCACAACACAAAACTAATTTTTGTTGGTGGTTATCAACTGGCATATTTAGTCATAAGTATTCACATAATCATGTCAATTATTCTCTTCAGATCTAAATGTGAATAATTATCAGTGATTGCAGAAAGTGAATTTCATATGCAATTGAAGACTTGGGTTCCATTCCCTTTTTTGTTATTTACTGCCTGTGAGAACTTGGACATGTCATTTAACTTCACTAAGTCTGACCCTGAGTTTTCCTTATCAATCAGAAAGGAATAATGTTATCTGTTTAGCAGGATGTTATGAATAGGAGGATGTGTTTGACACCAACTTCTGCCCCTCACTGGCTCTGTAACCATGAGAAAGACATTTAAAACCTTATGCTCCTTTGGTTTTCTTATCTGTAAGGTCTGTCTGTGTGTGTGAGTGTGCGGCAAGGGGAGGAGAATGCAGGTCATGGAGTTGGATTAGAATTAGATGACCTGTGTGGTCCCCTCAAACTCTGTGATCCTATAATTGTTGGACCTGCCTATGTTTTGTATGTAGCGAAGTGTTTCGTATAATAAGGCATTATTTCTTATTATCATCATTATTCTTGAGTAGCGCTATCCCATTAAGGATCAGGTACTGTACAACTCACTTTGCACGTATTTATCTCACTTAATCCCTGTAGCAACCCTATGAGTAGGTTATGTTCTCATTTAGAAGGTGAAGAATTTGAGGCTCGGGATGAAGTAATATAATATTCCATGATCATGAAGCTAGTAAGTGTCAAGGATCTATCTCAGGTCAGCGTGATACCAATGACTATACCTTCCCCTCTACATCTCACGATGCATGGAATTACCCATGACATGTCAAAACTAGGAAGTTTTTGTGGGCTTAGTATGACACAGACAAACTGCTTCTTAGGCCCGTTATATATGAAGAAGGAAATTCAATACAAAATTTTTTTGAGAACCCGTGATAATATCTAGTATCATTGGGGGAAATAAACATAGATGTATGAGATGTAGTTTGAGAGCTTATGAACTCTTCAGAAATAGTAGGTGTAGACGTATACATAATACATTCCAAAATTGGTCTGTGGTGGAATAAAGTCAAGTGCTTAGTAAATGCTACAGTAGTTTTAAGAAGGGAGTAATTGCTTTGGGCTAGAGGACTGTTCTGCAAGCTTTTTTGACCATGACCCATGATAAGAGATCCATTTTATGTGATAACCTGGTACATAGTTAAATATTTATCTGTATATATTTGACTAAAACAAGTTTCATGAAATAATTGTTACTCTTACTAAAGGGGAGGTATTTGATTCTTTTGAAAAATTCTGTGTAGTCTGTCTACTACAGTGATTCTTAGAGTGCGATGGACCCCTTGAGATGCGCCAGACCCTTTTAGGGGATCTTCAAAGTCAAAACTATTTTCATAATAACTCTAAGATTTTATTTGCCTTTTCCATTGCATTGAAATTTGCGCTGATGTTACATAGCAGTGATGGGTAAAACTGCTGACACTCTAGCATGAATCAGAGCAGCGGCACAAAATTGTATTGTAGTCATCATATCGTTCACCACCACATGCTTGCCATTAAAAAAAAGGGGGAAAAAAGCCAATTTGAAGAATGTTGTTGATGAAGCAGTAAAAATTATTACTATTATTAAATCTCCACGCTGATTACGACTCTTTAACATTCTGTGTAACAAATAGGTAATACACATAAAGCTTTTCTGTATAGTGAGTATGATGGTCATCTCAAGGAAAAACAGTTTTGTGATTATTTGAGTTTCCAGGTAAACTAGCCACTTTTTTTTCATGGAATACTATTTTTACTTGAAAAATAAATTGGCAGACTATGGTTATTCAGATTGGGTATTTGGCAGACATTTAAAATGAATGGATTGTATCATTTCAAGGAAAATAATGACAATATTTGTTCCCAATGATAAAATTTGAACTTTCAAGCAAAATTAAAATTCTGGAAAATGTGTTCTGGACAATGGGCTTGACAGCTCCAGTACTTAAAGATTTTTCCGATGAGATCGATGGTGATTAAGTGAATATGATTTTTTTTGGGGGGGGGTATATAATGAAATATGTCAAAACTTAGAAGATTTTTATAACTTAGTGAACCAGTATTTTATATAGGAATGATGTTACATAATCATGATAGGTAAAAATCCTTTCAACATGTAGAACAGACCAATAGATTTTAATCTACAGAGTTTGAAAAATTCATTAATATGGTTTCAGATGCTACATTGCAACTAACTTTTAAGACACTGTCACTTTTCAAGTTTTGGTACAGTATTAAGGAAGACTATCCATTGATGTGTGAAGACTATTAAAATACTCTTATCTTTTCCAAATACATGTCTGTAGAAGACCAAATTTTTTTCATTCATTTTGACCAAAATAACATCATAACAGATTGAATGCAGAAGCTGATAGTAGAATCTGTCCATCTTCTATTAAGTTGAATGTGAAAGATATTTGCAAAAATGTAAGGCAGTGAACCTGTTCTCACTAAATTTTGTTTTATAAAATGTAGCTAATTTTCATTAAATGTTTTTGTTAGCATAATGGTTCATTACTGGTATTTAAAAATGAATTAAATATTTAAGTTACGGTTTCAGTTTCTGTAGGCAAATATTAATATTTAAAATGCATATAAACAAAAGTTTTTGGGGGCTCTTTAATAATTTTTAAGATGTAAAGGACTTTTAAGACCAAAAAGTCTGAGAACTACTGCTCTAATTATTTTTTAAATAATGGTTGAGGCCTCTTAAATGTCATCAGTGGGTCTTGACCCGCAGTTTGAAAAAAATACTGAGCTTTAGGGATTACAGGGATTACATTGTGAAGGGAAGTAGGACTTTGCTAGATTTTATTTGAGTTGAACTTGGAGAACATCCTAGTTTATGAAGTAAATGGAATAAAGTTTATATCTGGAAATTAGCCATTTGCAGTCATCTTCCTCACTCCACTCAAACCTTGCCTCTTGTGTATTCCCTTTGTGATTTCTCATGCCTTTCTTATGCCATTTTTAACCATGTACTCTTATTCCCTCTGGGCCTTATATTTACATTTTATTGGATAGTTCTTATATTTGTTTATATGCCTGTCTTTCTTACTAGACAATAAGTTCCTTAACAGAAGAATTAATAACTTGTCTTTCTATTCCTACCATAATACCAGGCACATGAAAGTCCCTCAGTAAATGTTTGTTGAAGGAATAAGTAAATGAGGAGAAAAAGGGAATGACCAGATGAGGCCAGATTTAGGGTGTTTGGAGCTTCATCTTATGAGCAGTGGAGGGTCATTAGCAGGGGAGTGATATGAGTGGTATTGTGTGAAATTAATCTGGCCCTGGTAAGAAAATTATGAACAGGTGGATGGAAGCTGCTGGACCAGCTAAGAAACTATTATTACAGTAATATAGGCCTGACTCAGGTGACTCAGGCTTGCATTAAGGTAATGAAAGACACGTATCCTGAGAAATATTTACAAGAACATAAATATAATAATACTCATACTACCTAACATTTATTGTGTACTTATGATATTCTGAATACTGTGTCAAGGGCTTAATATTATCTCATTTAACCTTCATAGCATCCTTGAGGAGATAACACTTGTTTCTGTGTTTTTGATGTTTAAATAAAAATAACACATGTTCGTTATTGAAAAATTAGAAAATACACATAAGCAAAAGAAAAAAAATGTTTATCACTCATAAACCCAAAGTCAACACCAAGACATATAATCAGTAAACATTTTGAGATAGGTACATCCTTCTAGACTTAAAAGAAACAATAAAGGTGTATATATATGTGCTCTTTATGCCTGAATATGAGGAAACTCTGCATATAAGGCTTTATGCTGTTTTTCCATTGAAAGGACGGGCCAACCTAAATGTATAAACTTTTAGGGATGTTGATGAAATAGGCGATGTCATTAAAATATCGATTTTATTTATATGTGCATATTCAAAATTATATACAAAATTTTATAATTTAGAAATATTTTCTATGGTTTTAGAAGAACATTTATATATACTGGACTGCATCAGAACCCTTTGAGTCTTCTTTTCCCGGATATATATTGAGATACAGCAGTTTCAAACTACAAGTACCTGTTTATTCATTCAGGTAACATCAGGAAGATTGGTTTTCTTCATTTATACCATAGTGTATATTGCATTGTTTTAAAATTTTTTTTTATTGAGATGAAATTCACATAACATAAAATTAACATTTTTAAAGGGAAAAATTTGGTGGTATATAGTACATTCACGGTGTTGTGTAGCCACTTTCTAATTCCAGACATTTTCATCACCCGCCCCCCCCAAAAACCCCATCCATATCTGTTAAGTGATCACCCACCATTTCCCCTTCCCTCCAGTCCCTGACAACTGCCAATCTGCTTTCTGTCTCTGTGAATTTACCTCTTCTGAGTATTTCACATAAGTGGAATCATACAATATATGATCTTTTGTGTCTGGCTTCTTTCACTTAGCATAATGTTTTCAAGGTTTACCCGTGTTGTAGCATATACCAGTACGTTGTTCTTTTTTACAGCTGAATAATATTCCTTGGTATGTATATACCATAATTGTTTATCCGTTCATTCATTGATGGACATTTGTGTTGTTTCCATCGCTGTTGTGCATAGTGCTATGAACATGTGTGTACAAATATTCGAGTACCTGTTTTCAGTCCTTTTGGGAATATACCTAGGTGTGGAATTACTGGGCCATATGGTAGGTCTGTATTTAACTTTTTGAGGAGCCGCCAAACTGTTTTCTGTAGCAGGTGCACCATTTTTTATTCCCACAAACAATGTACAAGGGTTTGTCAATTTATTTTTAATGAGGAACACAGTAAGATGGGGAAAGTAAAAAGAAAATAATGTGTGGCCTTTGAGTTTATTAGAGCTTTGTATCTCAGATTTTGCCTGATGGACTTATTAAATATTTAGCATCACTTCAGCACTAAGAATGAAATTTAGCTCAGGGAAATGTATCTGATCTATTTTAAGTGGTGAACAGACTAAGAAATGAAGATCAGAAAAGTGAAAGAAGGGAAATTTAAATAGACTGGCAGATTCCTTGAGGGCAAAGGCCCTATTAACCTTTGTGTCCTCCGCATTTAATAACATGTTTGGCATGTCATAGGTTGTGTTGGGGGTCCCCAAGACTACCCTAGATTCAGTGATTCACCAGGATTTACAGAACTCAGCGTATAGGCAAACTCATGGCTATGATTTATAACAATAAAAGGATAGAAAGTCAAATCAGAAGGGGAAAACGTGCTTGGAGTGAAGAAATCAGGCTCACGCCTCAGGAGTTCCCTGCTAGTGGAGTCACACAGGATGTGCTTACTTCCTTCAGCAGCGAGTTGTAACAATGTTGTGTACCAGGCAAGTCCATTAGAGACTTAGTGCTGAGAGTTTTCTTTTTTGGGGATGGGTAGAAAGGTGGTTCACAGAGCCACCCTCTGCCTGGCACATACCAGAATTCCAGAGGGAGAGCACATGTTCAGCATGAGCCATATCGTTGCACAGTTTAGGCACAGTGAGCCATTCTTATCAGGTCTGGGAATAGAACCATCCTGAAATCTAAGTTCCCAGACACCAGCCAAGGCCATCCTTGAAAGCTGCCCTTTCTAAGGATAGCAGTCAGGCTTGCTGTGTTCATTTGTTCCTTGTACATAGATGTTCTTTAAAAAGTGTTGCTAGGTTCTGTGAAGAAAAATAAATGCCATAGCAGATAACTAGCAGGGACTTTAGTGTCAGACACACCTGGTTCATATTATTGTAGGCAAATTGCTTATTTTTTTGAGCCTCAGTTTTATTATTATACAGAGTTATATCACAGAGTTTTAGTGAGAATACAAAGTGATAATGTATAGCTAATACTAAGCATAATGTCTGTCCTGGTAATCGGGGGTCCCCAACCCTCAGGCCGTGGACCAGTACCGGTCTGTGGCCTATTAGGAACTGGACCGCTCAGCTGGAGGTGAGCAGTGAACAGTGGGCAAGGAGCAAAGCTTCATCTGTATTTGTAGCCGCTCCCCAGCGCTAACATTACCACCTCGGCTCCACCTCAGATCGTCAGGCATTAGATTCTCATAGAAGCACCCGTCCCTGGTGCCAAAAAGGGGACCGCTGCTGTAAATAGTAAGTGGCTATTTCAGCTCACCCATATCAGTCTGGGTTCAGTCAGGAGAGAGAGACTATAAGTAATCTGGACCCAGAATGAAATATAAAGAGTTATTTACTACAACAGAATATTAAAGTAATAAGGGATTGGTTTGTAAGAAGAGAACTCTAAGGAATAGCAGAAGTAATATAGCAGATATAATGTAATTTAATAATGTGATTGGTATACTGATATGAAATATAATTAATATATAATTATGTTATATGTTAACCCAGGGCTGAGATAAAGCACCCAGAGAAAAGCTGTCTTCCTCTTCCCCAACCCCTTGCAACAGGGGGCGAGATCTACAACTTGTTGAAAAGGGCATGGTTGTGGCTCTCTGAGTGGCAGAGAAGTAGGTCTGTGATACCAGACCTGCAGAGCTGGTTGGAAATCTGCCTTTTAAAGTTGCCAGAAATCTGTCCTCTAGGGCAGGGGTCCTCAGTCCCTGGGCTGTGGACCAGTACTGGTCTGTGGCCTGTTAAGAACTGGGCCGCACGGCAAGAGGTGAGTGGTGAGCAGTGGACGAGGAGAGAAGCTTCATCTGTATCTGCAGCCGCTTCCCAGCACTAGCGTCACTGCCTCACATCATCAGGCATTGGATTCTCATAGGAGCACCAATCTCTGGTGCCAGAAATGTTGGGGACGGCTGCTCTAGGGTACTGGAGAAAGCTGTTCACAGGGAGCTGTCTTACCAGAGGCACTCACTCTGCTGTAGAACAGCCAAAGACAGTTACTGGGGGAAGGTCCTGGCTTCTGGGTACTGCTGGCTGATGTGCACTGCGAGCGCTGCTGAGAAAGCACACTGGGACCAGGAAGGGAACCGGACCCTTGTCTCCTTAAATGTCTCCCTTGTGCCCTCTACCGACGAAGCTTGACATCATGCTAAACATCAAACACCAAATGTTTAAAGGGCCCAGATCATCTTCACAGAGCAGGCCGAATAGGTGAATTTGGAAGTGAATCAATTAATCGATAACCAGCTTATGGGTAGAATGGATATCTAATTCCAGATGCTCAGAAACCAGGAAGATGGCAAATAGAGATCTAAGAAACTTCAAATATAAGTTAAACATGCAAAAAAAAAAATCAAGTTGGATCCTTACCTTACACTATATACAAAAGTCAACTCAGAAAGGACCAAGGACCTAAATGTAAAAGCTAAAACAATAAAACTCTTAGAAAAAAACATAGGGGTAAAATATAGCTTTGAGTTTGGCAGTAGATTCTTGGATATGACACCAAAAGCACAGATAACAAAAGAAAATTGATAAATTGAACTAAATGAACGTTGAAAACTTTTGTATGTCAAAGGACACTATCAACAGTAAAAAGATAGCCCATGGATGGGAGAACATATTTACAAATCATATCTGATAAGGGGTTAACATTTAAAATCTAAAAAGTTTTACAACTCAACAAAATCACAGCCTCACACAGGCCAATGAGCATAGGATTTGAATAAACATTTCTCCAAAGAAGATATACAAATGGCCAGTACACACATGCAATGATGCTAAGTTAGCATTAATTATCGGGGAAGTACACATCAAGATTACAATGAGAAAACACTTCACACCCATTAGAATAAGTGGCAAAAAACAAAATAACAGGTGTTGATGAGACTTTGGAGATATTGGAACTCCTGTGCATTGCTGGTGGGAATGTAAAATGTGCATTTACTGTGTACTATGGATGTAATTTGGAGATATTGGAACTCCTGTGCATTGCTGGTGGGAATGTAAAATGTGCATTTGCTATGGAAAAGGGCATATCTGTGATTCCTCAGATATTAAACATAAGTTATCAGTAATCCAGCATTTCTACTTCTGGGTATATACCCTAAAGAGTCGAAAGCAGGGACTCCAGCAGATGTTTGTACACCCATGTTCATAGCAGCATTACTCAAAATAGTTAAAAGTGGAAGCAACTGAAGTGTCTATGAACAGATGAATAGATAAACAAAATGTGGTATAAACATACAACGGAATATTTATTATTCAGCCTAAGAAGAAGAAATTCTGACTCATGCTAAATGCGGATGAACCATGAAGACATTATGGTAAGTGAAATACGCCAGACAAAATAGGAAAAATAGCATTTGATTCCCCTTATGTGAGGTACCTAGCATAGTCACATTCAGAGGCAGAAAGTAGATTGACGATTGCCAGGTGGTGTGGGGTAAGAGGGGTGTTGGGGAGTTCCAGTTGGAGAAAATTCTGGAGATGAATGATGGTGATGGTTACACAACAGTGTGAATGTACTTAAAAAAATGGTTGAAAATGGTAACTTGTTATTTATATGTAATCATATTATCTTTTTAAAAGGAAACTGTTAGAGAATATTTATAGTATGTTCTCAAATCTTAATACTGGAAGGAAGAGGTTGAAGAAGAATTTTATTTATGTACTTCTTGGTTATTTGGAAATGTGTTACTTTGTGGGAATGAGTCCAGTAGTAGATTGGTTCAATTTCTCTCTCAAGTCATTTGCAATTTATAGACATAGAGATGAGGAGGGAATTCTTCTGGAATTTCTCCTGTATGTTAAATACTGTGCCAGGTAAACTTTGCCCACGTTATCTCATTTAATCATCACAACTTTATGACCCAAAGAGTTTATATTACACAGTTGAGGAAATTGAGGCTCAGAGTGATTAAATAATTTGACCAGAGTCACATAGTTAGAAAGTGACACAGCTACTATTTGAATCTACATCTCTTTGACTCTCAAAGTCTATGCTTTCTCTAGTGCATTATAAAAGGAGTTAGTTACATCTGCAATTAGCTTACATGATCTGAGAGGCAAGAGTTCTAAGTTCTAGGTCCTCTTTTATGTCCGCTTCGTTGACTATGGACAGGGCACATCTCTAGGTCTCAGTTTCCTCACCTATAAAGAAAAGAGATTTGATCGATTATCTCTTAGAAAGCTGTGACTGTTATTGAAAAGAGAAAATTTTAGTGTGTTCCAAAGGTGGGCTTTGAAGACCCAATAAATTCTTGGTCAGGTGTTAACTAGGGCATTTTTAACTTAAAAAAAAAAAAGGAGATAGGTTTTTGGGATGGAGTAGTGAGTGTCACAAAGAACTATCATCAGTTATCTTGATGAGAAGGTGGCATAAGTTATGTTTTATTTTATTGGAGCATGAAAGCTTAGTTTACCAGTTACCAATTGGGTTTTATGTTGGGCCCATGTTGTTAGATACTTCCAGGTATATGTCCCTCATATACATTTATCTTATCTTTGAGTACCTCGGATCCTGTATGGTTTGGAAGCAGAATGATGCCCTGTGATTCCTTAGCAGTCTTTCTTCCTGAGCCATAGGTACTTACTTGTTGCTGGGATTGATTTTTGCAAGTAAAACCATATGGAATTTAGGCACATTTTCACTTCCTGTAGTGTTCTCGTCCATGTTCCAATTCAAAAATATTTGAAAATATTTGAAAAACAGTAACTTTGGCTGCAATACAAGGCAGTGAAATATCCTGGAAAACTTGATCTGCTCTCCCCCCGCCCCCCGCCCCAACCCCAGCGAGTGTGGTCTAAATCCATTTTTCTTTCCATTGTTAAATGTGTATAAGGTAATGTGAAATTCATTTTCAGCTGGGAGTAAGTCACTGAAAAATCTGGCCTTGTACCACTGCCCAGTTTGGGTTATAGAGGACAGCTTCACTTCTTACTTTCTTCTGCTTCCTTTTACTCTCCTCTCCCAAAAGTACGTGGTGGCAAGAATTTATTTTGTTCCATTCTTAGTATTTTTCTTCCCTTCCCATTTTGTGAAATGAGTTGGTTTCGTTAGACAAAAGAAAGACAACAGGGTGGGTTTAAACAAATTGTTTTTAAAATTCCTCGATGTAACGTAATCGTGCACTTCCAGTTTCCTTCACCCTGCTCCTAGTGATGGAAGCCAGTAGAAAATAACTCTCGTAACAGAAGCAGGACTTTCTGATTGAAACAGTACTTTTGTTTTCCCTCTCAGGTGCAGTATTCTGAGTAATTTTAATTTGGAATGGACAAATATATTGGCTAATAATTTAGAAATAATACTGATGATTTTCATAATGTGTTTAGAAAAGTGGCTTTAGAAGTTTACATGTGCATCAGTCCGTCACAGTATTGGAGATCTTTTCCTCCGATCAGAGGTTAGAGGTTATTATCCACCCCCATGCCCCCACACACTCTTTAAAAAGATTTCCTGGAGTCCTGTAGTTCTTTTTGTTATGGTATCAGTCATGTTATCTTGTAATTATTATGACTCTGAGCTCTCGAAGGGCAAGGATCTCAGCACAATGCTTGTCATAAAGCAATTAATAAAGAAGGATTCTTCTGCTTAAATGAATTTTTCAAACGGGTGCATAAGGGAGCTTCTAAGCAGTCAGTGGAGAATACAAAAGTCAGGTGATTTTTTTTTTTCACATGTCTCAGTGTCCACCGTACATGCATGATCCACCACGCTTGTCCTATTGGACAGTTACTTAAGGATCCTTCTGTTACTCTTTCTCACGTTCACTAACCAGAAGCTTCTAAACTAGTTTAATTACTATCCTCGGTTGTCAGTAAAGATTCTTGCGGATGGCATTTTGTTTCTTATGTATTTATTTTATTTTTGAGCAGCCTCTATGCCTAGCAGTCAGTTTCTCTTTCAGTCTTACTGGGCCAATAGCTCTGACAGATACGTAGCTGCTAAAGGCTTTCCTCTTTAGAGTTTAACACATGTGATTTCTGTCCCATCTGTTCCATTAGCTTGCCTTGTGATTCCATCTCTGCTTTAAATGTCAGTTTTAATTTTTACACTGATTGAAAACTCAGATCTGCACATTTTTTGATAATCATAATCATCCCTATCTGGACCAGGGGAATGTTTTCTTTACTAGTCATCATAAAGTAATGGAAGTACTGGATATAGAGTTATTTGTCCTTGAACAAATCACTTAATCTTCCTGAAATTCAGTTTTGTCACCTGTAAAATGAGGGTTATAAAACCTATTTTCTGTGTTGTGAAGACTAAATAAGATTACGTGAAGATGTTTTTTGTAAGTTATAAAACATGAAAACACTGGTAATAGTGACTTTGACTCTTTTTACCACTCTTAAGAAATACATGAATTTTACACAATGTAAAATTCAAACAATTCAGATAAAGTATGCCCTCTTGACCTTCCACAAATCTTGTTCTTCTCCTTAGAAGTAACCAGTGTTAGAAGTTTTTGTTTCTCTTTCCAGGTTTTCTCTATGCATTTATTTACTTTTTTATATGCATGTAGAAATGCCTCTTTTTAAAATTGTGATAAAAAATAGCACATTGACTATTCTGTTACCATTTAATATAACTTGAGTTAGTTCATAGAGATTTTATCTTTCTAAAAACTTACACAGAGGATGTTAAAATAATATAATAGTTGATAATACTATTATTAATGGAGACTCGAGGTTCTTTCTGGTTTTTCACTATTACACACCACTGCATTTAGAATCTTTGCACATGCTTCTTTGATCATATGTGCAAGTGATTCTCTAGGTACAGAGAGCAAAGATGTGCAATTACAAGAAAGTATGTGAATTTAATATTTTAATAATTATTGTCAAGTTGCTTTCCAAAAGGGTGATCCCAATATACTTACATTCCTACTATTAGATGTGAAGATATCTATTTACTCTTCCTGCCAATTTGTGATATTTTCATTTTCGCTAATCTCACAAGTGAAAAATGATATCTCAAATCTTAAAATAATGTTCATAGGCAGCGTGGTTTGTGAGTGCCAAAAGAACTGGAAATAATTTATATATTAACAGGAAAATAGGACAGATAAATAAATTGTGACATATTCATAAACTAGAATACTAAACAGTCAAAATTAGTGAAATTTATAGTATTGAGCAAAAAAAAGAAGGAAATCGCTAAAGAATGCATACAGTAAGATCCATTTCTGTAAACTTCAAAAACGTGCAAAGTTAATGCATTTTGAAGGGAGACACACACACACACACGCACGCACGCACGCACGCATGATAAAGTTAGAAAGGAAAGCAAGCCTTTGTCATTAAGTGTAGGCCACTTTCAGAGAGGCAGGAGTTTCTGAGGGCTAGAGAGTTCCAAAGAGCTTATCTGAGACGGGATGGAGAGAGCGCTGCTTTGCTAAGGCAGGTGGGTTCATTTACTCTGATACAGCTCTGTGCAGCCTGTTACATCTGTCTTTGCTGTTAAAGTTTTTGACAATACCGGCTTGTAGGAACGTGATTTTTTTTTCTCATAAAATTTTCTGCATCATTGAATGCAAGAATATGGTTTCTACATGGATATTCTCTAGGTGTGATGAATCTCTGGTAATTTTGCTTTTGGATGTTTTTGTTTACTTTCTTAATCATAAAATTCCTTTCTCAGAGTAATGTGGAATGGTTGTTAGAGAAGAGAACTTGCTCAGTGGAAAGAACAGAGACTTTGGGGTCCAGCAGACCTGGTTGAAAGTTTGACTTTCCCACTTAGTATCTATTTTTATTATCTCCTCTTTGCAGCTTTTTCTTTCTCCTTCCATGCATCCTGAAACTATACCTGATTACTTGCTCAGTATGTAGTGTTATCATCATTGTTATAATCTGTGGTGAATGGCGTTGAGACAAGTTTGTAGAATCCAGAACAAACACAGCGCTTGAAGAAGGAGCGCTTTACTTTGGTTATGTCTAAGCTTTATAAATCTCTCCTGTAAAAATTAGTGTGAAAATACCCAACGTTGCCTGTCATTATTATTTTTATATAATAGATTTACTGACATATAATTCACAGAACGTAAATCTTACCCTTTCTAAGTATTTGTAGTGGTTTTTAGTGTTTGGGCGGTTTTTTATTATATAATCATAGATTGTGCATCCATCATCACTATCTAATTTCAGAATATTTTCATTACCAAAAATAAGCCCAGTACCTTTAGCAGCCACTCTCCATTACTCCTTAGTTCCCAGAACTACTAATTTATTTTCTTTCCCTGTGGATTTGCCCATTCTGGATATTTCATATAAATGGAATCATACAGTTTGTAGCCTTTTGTCTCTGGCTTTTTTCACTTAATGTGATGTTTTCAGGATTCATCCATAATATATCAGTATTTCATTCCTTTTAAAAATTACCAAATAATACTCAATTACAGATACACCACACTTTGTTTATCTGTTCATTGATTGATGGACATTTGGATTGTTTCTACTTTTTGGTTATTATCAATAAAGCTGCTGTGAACATTCGTGTACAAGGTTTTATATGGACATACGTTTTTAGTTTTCTTGGTTATACTTGGGTGTGGAATTGCTGGGTCACATGGTAACTCTCTGTTTTAACATTCTGAGGATCTGTCAAACCGTTTCCGAAGTGGCTGTACCGCTTTCCATTCCTATCAGTAACATGTAAGATTCCAATTTCTCCATATTCTTTCCAACACTTGTTATTGTTTGACTTTGATTATAGCCAGCCTAATAGGTGCAAATGTTATCTCACTGTGGTTTTGGTTTGCATTTCCCTAATGACTAATGATGTTGATAGTCTTTTCATGTGCTTATTCGCCATTCCTATATCTTTGGAGAACTTCCCGTTCAAGTCCTTTGCCCATTTAAAAATTTGGATTATTTGTCTTTTCGTTGTTGAGTTGTAAGAGTTCTTTATATATTCTGAATACGAGTCCCTTAGCAGACATGATTTGCAGATACTTTCTCCCATTCTGTGGGTTGTCTTTTCACTTGATGGTGTCTCCCCTCATCCCCTACCCCCGCTTTATTGAGTTATAATGGACATTATAACATTGTGCAGGTTTAAGGTGTACAATGTGTTGATTTGATACAGTTATATAGTGTAGAGTGTTTAGCACAGTAGCATTAGCTAACATCTGCATCATGTCATAATTACCATTTCTTTTTTTTATGTGTGGTTAGAACATTTAAGATCTACTTTCTTAGCAACTTTCAAGTGTATAATACAGTATTATTAACTGTAATCACTATATTGTACATCACATCCTTAGAACTGATGGTGTCCTTTGAAGAACAAAAGTTTTTAATTTTGATGAAGTCCAGTTTATCCATTTTTCTTTTGTCTCTTGTGTTTTTGGTGTCATACCGAAGAAACTATTACTTAATCAAAGGTCATCAAGATTTTCTCCTAAGTTTCTTCTAAGAGTTTTATGGTTTTAGATACATGATCTTTTTGAGTTAATTTTATATATGGTTTGAGATAAAGTTCCAACTTCATTCTTTTACATGTAGATGTCCAGTTGTCCCAGCACCATTTTTTGAAAAGGCTACTCTCCTTCATTTATTTATTTATTTATTTTTTGGGGGGCGCCCTTTCAAAAATCAGTTCGTCATAACTATAAGGGTTTATTTTGAGACCCTCAGTTGTATTCCATTGGTCTGTATGTCTGCCCTTATGCCAGTATGACACTATCTTGATTACTGTAACTTTGTAGTAAACTTTGAAATCAGAAAGTATGAGTCCTTCAGTTTTGTTCTTTCTCAAGATTGTTTTGACACCTGCGCTTTTCCTTTTCTTTTTCTTTTTTAAAGCAGTTATCTTTGGTGTGCTTTCTTTGGAGAGATTTAATTTAAAAATGACCAAATAGAGACTTGGGAATAAAAAAGGAGAACGCAGATTGTCTGTGATTGAATCAGTGACCAAATGCCTGAATGATTTCTGGTTATTGAACTTTGTTTATTTACACATTCTTTTGGGTGTCTACCATGTGTTGGACACTGTACTAGATTGCAGGGAAACCATGATGAACAAGGCATGGGGTCTCTGCATGTGAGCCTAAGTTGAATCTTGGCTTTCCTGTTTTTGAAAGGAGTTGTGTGCTTTTGATTATCAAAGCTATGGTTATAATCAAAGCAGATGTACCATTAGGTGGAAAGTTTACTCTCTTATCATGCAAGAAAGTCCTGTCAATGAAAACTCCTCTTAACTTGTTATTCTGCTAGTAGGAATGAAAGTACAAATGGATCGAAGAAGAGGATGAATGTCTTTCAGGTAGCTGTGTTGAGCACTTAGAAAAAATTACAAAGGCACCATATGTTTTTATTTTCACCTTTGTCTGCACATGTATCTCCTCCCATTTAAAAGTTTCCTTGAAGGCAAAGGCCTTTGTTTTTCATCTTTCTTACTCTGTCAGTCATCTAACAGTACTTTGGAAATATTAGGTATTCAGTGTATGTTGACCGAATGATTGAATGGGTCAAGTAAGTCACAAATGAGTGCTCATGTTATGTGACTTTCTACTCAATTAGGGTTTGTATAGCTTTTATTAGCTATCATTTTTGCCCTCAAGGGTGTTTATTTAATGATTAATGTGAAGATGAGACACTGAATATGATACACCTTTACAAAAATAAGATTAAGCCGTAAGTAATATGAAAAGCAAATCGTACAAATAACCTAAATAAATTTTAACATATATTCATGTTAGGAGTTACTTTAGTCCACGAGATGTTATGGAGTGGTAGAGGAAGTCTGGAACAGAGGTAGAATTTCATCTAGATTTAAAAGAACTGAAGGAAGGCCAATTGTAGAGGGGAGGGGCTAAAACTTCTCCAGGTCAAGAGGTACTTTTCAGTAGGGGTAGGACTGTCTGTCCCCTTCTACCCAGGGCACATCTGGAAATGTGTGGACATTTTGGTTTGTTCTAGTGTTCAGAAGTGCTACTGACTTTTAGTGGTTAGTGGCCAGGAAAGTTCCAGTCCTACGGTGTGAGGTTAGGAAGTATTCTGCCCCAAATCCCAGTTTTTCCCTGTTTGAGATATACTGAGAAGGACAGAGAGTTAGTCGTAAAAGGAGGAAAATAGTGTTTATGAATAGTGTTTGTAAGCAAATACTGGTTTTAATGTTTGTTTTGTTTTTGTTGCCATTGTAGAGGCTGAACTAGGAAATGTGTATAGTTAGGTAGAGTGGAATATAGCTGCAGAACACCTTAGGACCTGGTGTAGGAGTTTATATTTGATCAATTTGGATGGTTTTGATGATTCTTAATGTTTTCTGTCATCTTATAGTTTTTCTTTTCTTTCTCTTAGAACGAGCCTCTGACCCCAGGTTATCATGGATTCCCAGCACGGGACAGCCAGGTTGGTATCTGCTATTTACAGCTCAGATGATATGTATGTGTTCATTTTATCTAAGGATGCTACGATAGAGAGCATTTTCTGAAATTATTTATTTTTTGAGAGTGATATGACTAGTTTCAGCAATGAATATACATTTAGAGATACAAATAAAATATATTTCTTAATCCTAAAAGTATTATAATCATGTTACTGAAATTTGTGGCTATTGTGTGTGTGTGGGGCGGGGGTGGTGGGGGAATCACACAAGCACAGCCATAATTGCTCTTGTTTTTTCTTCTCCAAGCTATATAATAATTTTTTTTTTTAATGAGGTTTTCTTGATGCCTTATAATTCTAAATGCCGGACTTGTCTTATTCTCTGCTACTTAGCCCCAGCCTGCACAGATTTCTTGAGTCCTGCAATAATCTGCAACAAGAAAATTCCATTCTCCTCCCTGGGGGAACTCAGCCGTATGGTTTTAATCAGGGAAGGCTTGCTTGAGAGAGGGGAGTTTCTGCTGCCTTTCTTTGTTAGATAGGGAGGATGATCGGAAAAAGCTCAGGCCCCATTGTGGGTGAGAGCAGAACTGCTTCCTACGAGACAGCCTATGTATGCCTCAGATGAGTGTATGAAATGCCTTCCCTGTCTTTTGCTGTTTGAAGCTTTGAGCACACGAGGCTGCAGCAGAGAGCGTAGAAGAACAGGAAGGCGACCTCAGAGAGCTGGTGTGGCTTTAGACACCAAGCCTCTGAAATTTACCTCCTTGCTGTTCTGAGATACTGACATTCTTCAGGAGATTTGAAAGGGTAGCTTCTAGAAGTATCTTTGAATGCTTATAGAGTTATCAAAAAAAGCATGCCACCATTAATAGGCTTGTCCAAGGGATATGTATCATCAGAGTGCTAAACTATAGTTGATTCCCCTTTCCAGAAATTAATTTCATCAATGCCTCTGAAGCTGATTTTAAAACTAGGATGGCTCCATAACCAGTAGTCATCTTTTTGGGGGGCTTCTAGGTTTGAGAGTATTTGCCCATTTTTTTCTACTTTTGGTGCTGGGTTGGCATCATAATGGCCTCAGGTAGAATATGTAGAAAAAGGGAGAGAAAAAGTGTTGTTCATCTCAGTGTTCATCTCTCAGTGGGCTCATCACCGTTGGAATTTATTAAGATTATCTCTGTAGAAGTTTTTGGTGAAAGATATGGTCATTTACCCCAAGTCTAAAGAGAATATAGAGCTTTTTTCTTTTTTCTGGTTCGGGTTTGCCCTAGAGTTTCTGTAAGTTGTGAAATTTATGCTCTTTGATAGTAGTTCTGTATTCTCTCCATACTTGAGAAAAATACTGTTGCCTGGAGATCTAGCCTTCAAGATTCTGACTGACCGGGCTTAGCCATTCAGATATCTAAGAATCCCTAGAGGCGATTCCATTGTACAGCCAAGGTCTGTGGGCTGCTTTAAAGGAGTAATATTTTCTGCTTCATCCTGTGCTTTTCACCTGTGACCCTTAAAATGTTAAGGGATCACGGTCAGTCTCTTAATCTAGTCTTGCATACTAATGCAAATATTTAATTATTTCTAAAATGTTTATTTTGCATATAGGCTTATATATTAGATATAGAAAGGTAAAACTAATTGAAGTAAAGAATGGGAATAGACTTACTGAGTGTAGAAGAATCTGAAAAGGTACTGTATAATGCGGTGTTCTTCCCATGGGGGTTACAGATCTATAAGGAACCAAGCAAAAGGAATTAAGAGGAATTTGTTAAAGCACAGAAAGTAGCCCCTTTGCTTGGAACGACTTTTCCCAAACCCTTTCTTTCGCAGCAGGAACCTACTTCTGTAACCTGCTCATGCGTTACTCATACTGTCTCTGCTGTAGGCCTGTGCAGACCCTTTGCCATGGTTTAAAGCTGCTAATTTACTTTGAGGCACATTCTGATGGTGACAGGTTTATTTTAGTTTACTTTCTTGGGCTTTATTTTGTCCTCTGGCTGGATCTTTGAATTAGAGATCTTAGAGTAGCGCTAATAGGCAAATATTGAATAGCTGCTTGTTGTATTTGATGAATACAGAATCCAAATGCACGCTGCTAATTCATGCGCCTAACCTTGTGAACCCTCACTTTGTACTCTGAGCCTTGGGAGGCATTTATCAGTGTGAAACGCTGGTCACTGAGCTGCCTGCGCTGGGCAGAAACTGAACTTGTGATCTTTACATCTCCCCGGAGCGGTTCGGCTCAGCACATCCAGGAGCTGGGGAGTGGGGTGAAGGTGAATTTTAATTGCGTGTCATTATTTGCTTTTCTTATTCTATTGCTGTTCCTTTCTAAATGGGCAGGATTTTTATCAGCACTGCTGGTAATTTTAAAAGCTTTTTTGATTGTCGCAGAGCATTTTCATCAATATTTTCTCATCTTATCCTCATAACCATCTTTTGAAGTATATAAAGCAAATATTCCCTTAGGAGAGAAGGAAACTGAGGCACACAGAGATTAAAGTGATTTATCCAAAGTAACAATACAAGTTAGTAGCTGAATAAGAACTGAATTTTGTCTTCTATTTGTTGAGGGCCCTTTCCTCTGCACTGGGGCTTATTGACTCACCTAGGGAAAAACGTGGTCACGTACATGTGTGCCTGCTCACTCATAGTACTTTATTTACTATCTGGGGGCTTCATAGACCCTTTGAAGCTCAACTACAGATCTCTGCGTCCTGACCCCTGGTTAAAGATTATTACAACTAAGTTCCTAGCATGAAGTAGACCAGCATTTCACTGTTTTAGTGACCTTTTTCATCCTGTTCTGAGGCCACTGGCAACATATTTGAATTAAAAACCTGTGAAGGAAAGGAGAGGGAAAAAAAATACCCACCACTTTGCTTTTCTATGCAGGTCACCTCAGACTTCTTTCCCAGCCAGTTAACAGGCTTTATGGGATGGCAGTCCATTGCTTTTATGAAGCACTCCAAGCACTTCACTGTGCTTGCTAATGTGTTCTCTTTATGGAAGTGGAGGAGACAAACATTGTTTCAAATTTGCAGGGGTGAAAACAAGCTGTGAAAGGCTGAATGTTTTATCTAAGGCCATGTAGGATTTTAGGTTGATGATATAGTGTAGTGGTTGAGATTCCTAGCTGACTGTTTCTTTGTGATTTATGTGTATTTGCTTATGCTTATGTGAGATCCCAAATGTTGATTAAGGCTGGAATATTTTGTGGAATTATGTTTTAAATGAGAGAATATTTCTGCGCATTAGCTCCACAGTTTTTATATGTGAGCAGCAATTTGATTAGACTTAGTTCTGCATAGCAAGCTTACTGTTTTTGCTAACATTGTTTGTGGTGACTTTCAGGGGGCTTCTGGAAAGTAGAGTGGGAATCCTAAGGCCGGCCCCTTACCACCTCTTGGTGCCACAATTTTATGTCTAATATAATTAGGGGACCTTATAATTTATCATTCAAGATGGGGCATTTTTGAGGGTGAAGGGGATGCTAATGTTGAAACAGTTCTAGGCAAACCTGGGTGAATGGAATGTATGGTCACTCTAGCTATAATTAAATACAGTGAATGAATGCCTTCTAAACTGATGTGATCACGATTTAGGATTATGGCATACTGTCTAATAACACTCTGTGGGAATGAAACGGTGCCATTCACATTTGAGATGAGAGTCGATAGCACAGACTCTTAATTGGGTTCAAGTGTTGAGTCAGCTATTGAGCTGGGAATATTAGTAGATTATAATAACTAATATTTGTAAAGTACAGTTTATTTTGTGTGCTTCCATGTATATTCAGTTTTGATCTTCACACTAGCTCTGCCAGGTTGATTAGACTTTATTATTCCTATTTTATAGAAAAGGAAACCAAAGCAGAGATTTAAAAATGAATTTCCCAATGTCACACAGATGGTAAATGTCAGAATTGGACTTGAACCTCAGATTTTCAGACTCCATGTGTTGTATTTCCCTTTTGTGTTCTTCTGTCAGTTTTCCCTCTTTGAATTGAGGATGTTCTTTTGCTAGTGTGACAAGATAAGATATTATGGAATCTTTGGAGAATATAGCAGCATGAACAGTCTTCATGACCTAGAGGTCCCTCAAATAACTTATTTCTGTCAAGTTTTCTATTTCATTTGTTAAAATAGCTTATTGTCCACAATTTATCTTTTTATATTTTAAATATAAAGAAAAAAATTAATGTCATGGTGTCAAACTCTTTATCTGATTTTTAAAATGCTAAGTTGGTAGCTCCTTAAAATATTTTCTTTTCAATTTTCTAAAATTTTGTCGAAAAGCTACACTGTGGACATGTTCACAGAAACAAAGTGAGAATATCAAAGGAGATGCTGAAGTTGACACAGTTCTCCATTTTATCCCTGGGATGGGCTTTATTTTAGTTCAGTTTTTTTAATAAATGAACTATAAGGGATTTTTGATATTTTGATTGGTAGCCACGGACAGTAGCAAATGCATTACATTCATACTTACTTGGTTTGGTAGCAAAGAAATGATAGCTACTTTTCTTCCTTTGAGGAGAGATGGAATGGAGGAAATAGTGAGGATGTTCAAGTTCTAGCTCAGTGCTTTCAAGCTTAAAAAAGACAGTAGCCACTAGTAAGCAGTACCTTTTACATCGTGACCTCTTGTGCACGCACACATATGTACGTGTGAATGTAACTTAGATTAGTCTTACCAAGCAGTACTTATCCTTACTATGTTCTAATAAGCACTGTGATATTTTCCATTCTGTTCTATTATATTAAAAGAATTGGTGATCTGACCAACAATTGATTGAACAAAATTGATTTCCTGGACCCACTAATAAATTGTAGTGTGTAATTTTGGAAAAAAAATTAGTAATTGTTGTCCTTAAAAATGCATCCTTAAGGAAACCTTGTACCCTTTAGCATCCCTCTGTTACAGCCCTGAGCAACCAATAACCTACTTTCTGTTTCTGGATTTGCCTATTCTGGACATTTCATATAAATGGAATCATATAACGTCTGTATTTTTGTGACTGGCTTTTCACTTGGCACAGTGTTTTCAAGTTCATCCATGTTGTAGCATGTGTCAGCACTTCATTCCTTTTCTTGGTGCAGTCACATCCCTTTGGATCGATATAGGACTATTCTTACTTGAACCTGCTGCCTACCTCTGTAAGTCCACCTCCTTTGGCTCTCTTGCTTACATTGGGCTTCAGCTTCATTGCCATTTTTTTATTTTTTAACATTCTTGATCCCAGCTTCAGTCAGGTCCGTGAAATCACTGTCTCCTCCACCCTCGGATCTGCAATGTTCTTCACCCAGACCCTTGCGTCCTTCTCATTCGGATCACAGATACAAAGTTTACTTCTCAGAGAAGCCTCCTCGACTGCACCGTCTAAAGCTGTCCACACGCATAACCTGACCCTTCAGTCTTATCTTCTTCGGCTCTCTAGTTGTTATCTGAAATGATCTACTGTGGGTACTTTATTGTCTTTCTCTCCCATTAAAATAGAAATTCTCTGTGAGCTATGACTTTCCATAGAGCAGAGCTTGACATATAGGAGATCAATATATATTTGTTGAATGAATAAGTGAATATTATCCTCAGTTTAATGCTAAGCCTTTGAAAGGTTTTAAGCAGGGAAGTGGCATAATCTCTTTTACATGTTTTAAAACAACATTCTGTTTGCCCTGAAGAATGAGTTTTAGGAGGGCCAAAACAAAACCTAACAAAAAACCCCTGCAACCTTAGAATTATCTAGTTAATAACTTTTATCATTTGCTGTGTTTAATATCAATTCCAGCAAGAACTTATTTGGTGAATGAGAAATTTTATTTCACCTCTTCTCCCAGGTAGAGACTGGATTAAAATGACTGGTTCAGAAATAAAATGTTTCATACCCCTTCTGTATCTCACAATCTATGATAATTTTCTTACTAGCCCCTTTTTTTAACATACTTTTTAAAAAACTACTTCTCTTTTGCTTTATATTACAGAAAGTATGAAACCACTTTCTGTACTTCCAGCTAGGTTGTCTAGAACCCCACCTTCAAGTCTTTATGCAAGGTTTATTCAAATGATGCTTCTCCCCAGAATCTGACATCAGTGGTTGTTGAGTCCTTCTGTGGTGTTGCCTTACGCCCTCTAGTGGGTGAAGGGCTGGTAAATGCTGCTGCATCTAGTGTTCCCAGAGCACTTTTCTCAAACCATGTAATCAGCCTCAGGCTTATGATTGCATTCTGCAAATAGTTTATAAGCTTTTCCCTCCTGGGAGAGATCATTTTATTTCTTCTGCTGCTTACTGCTGTGTATTTAAATAACATGCTTATTCTGCTCTTTCTTGATTTATCAATTTTAGATACTATCCTTTAGCTTCCTACTGTTGAAGATGAGAAATTAACAGTTTTACAGACACTCTCCTTGCAAATCCATTTTTTTATTAAATTAGTGTTCATTATTTATTTATGATTGCATGATAATATCATGACTATGTAAATGTTTTTATATTGAATAATAAAATATTACATTCTTTATGTACTTTTTTGTTTCCCTTGGCATTATTAAATATATACATAAATATGTAGGAAATAAATGTATATACATTTATTACTTTTAAAAAGGTACTACTGAGATGTAAATTCCATATGATAAAATTCACTCATTGTAGATAAACTTATTCAGTGTTGTTATTAAATTTATAAAGTTATGCCACCATTGCTACAGCCCCATTTTAGAATATTTCCATCATCCCTCAAAATTCTCTTGAATTCTTTTGCAGTTAATCTCAACTCCCACTCCAGCTAGGCAACAACTAATCTGCTTTCTGACCGTATAAAATTGTCTTTTCTGGACATTTCATACAAATGGAATCATATGGTATATATGTATGTAGTCTTGTGTGTGGCTTCCTTCATTTAGCATAATGTTTTTGAGGTTCATCCATATTGTAAGTATCACTATATCATTACTTTTTATTGCCGATTAGTATTCCTTTGTATGGCTGTACAACATTTTTAAAATATTTGGACTGTTTCCAGTTTGGGTATTATGAATAATGCTGTTATGAACATTCACATACAAGTTTTGTGTGGACGTATGTTTTAATTTCTTGGGTAGATTTCTAGGAGTGGAATTACTGGGTAAGCTCATGATTAACTTTTTAAGAAACTGCTACACTGTTTTCCAAAGTGACATGGTTTTATTTACCTTTTTGATAATAGTGTGTAATGGTATCTCATTGTGGTTTTAATTTGCATTTCCCTGATAAATAACGATTTAGAGTACCTTTTCATGTGCTTATTATTAGCCATTTATATATGTTCTTTGTTGATCACTTCTCAGCCTTTTGGCTAAGATCAAGTGTATATATATGTTCTTTGTTGAGATGTCTGTTCAAGTCTTTTATTCACTTTTTATTTGTTTTGTTGTACCTCATTATTGGGTTGTAAGAGTTCTCTATTCCGGTTACAGGTTGTCAGATTTACAATTTGCAGATATTTTTTCTCAGTTATGAGATTTTGCAAGATGGATTTTCCCTTCTCGCCCCAATAAAGCAAAACAAAACTATGTTTTTATACTAATTTGCTAAGTTTGGATAAACCCTATATAACTATCATGCGAAAGAGACTGTGAAAACAGGCATTTGACTGTCTGTGTTCAGGCCTAGTGATTGCTCGAAGGAAGATTGGCAGGTTTATAGTGGCTTTGTCTTTGGCTGACAGCCTTCTCCAGATCCTTAGTGACAGGCATGTTTGGGCAAGAAAGCTCCTGATGTAGCCAGGGCAAATTATGTTGCTTTCTGCATGTCCTAAGGGGCGTGGTATGGTAGAGGATCAGCTAGGTTCACTGTAACTAAGACACTACACTGTAGCTTCTATGTAAGTCTATTTCATGGAAATTTCTCTGTAGAGACACCCACCCACCCACCGCTGGCTTTGTGTTTAAATATCGTCTCTGTCACTGCAGGCTATATGACTTTCAACTATTTTTTTCCTTCTCTGAGCCTCAGTTTCTTCACTTATAAAATAGGAATAGATCTATTCTGAAAAGTTGTTGTAGGATTAGAGATAACATGTAAATTTCCTGGCATATAATGGGGTCAGTAAATCATTTTTTCATTTATTTTATAGAAAAGAGGCTTTCGGGACTCTTTATACGGAAATGATTGGTTCTCACAGTCTCTGCTTGTCTATTTCCCCATTCCCTTTTTGATTCTCATTTACCGTGTGAAATGAATGCTATCTGTGGATTTGAAATTTCGAACTCAGGAACATAGCCTTGCCATATTTTCAAGAAAAATGTTTGTGTGAGGGAAATGAAATCTGTGTGAGTTTATTTACCTAACTTATTACAGATCTTGGCAGTGTCAGTAGGAGGAGAGTCACTTTTGGAGTTTTTATGATTTGAACAGAATCTAGTCCACACTGAGCCTATTTAAGGTTCTCTCCAACTTACCTGGCTCATTGTCATCCTCTTCCCATATTTCTTGTGCTCTGCATGTCTCCTCACAGTCCTTCAAATATCTGTCTTAGATATTTATTTCTTCCTCATGCCTTTTGCTTGCCATGTTTCTCTTTTTCCCAGCTGAATCCTAAGTATCTTCAAGATCCCTGGCCACAACTTAACCTCCTTTATGAAATCTTTCCTAATTGCCTCTCATCACTTGAACTCATTTAACAGGTCGTCTATAGCGTAAGCATTTCCATAAGGTTCAGGTCAAGTGAATTTGGAAATTATTGTGAAAACTGTCAGTAAATTATTTAACTTCTTTAAGGCTCAGTTTTCTCATCTGTGAAAGTGAGGATAAAAGTGGTTGTAAGGATTAAATTTTTAAAAATTTTCTAGGTCAAGAGTAACTTATTGGTGGATGCAGTAACGTGGCACTGACCTCTTCCTTTAGCTTTCCATGTCATCTAGAAAATCTCTCCCCATCTCTGAGCCCAAGTTTTTATCATTTTCCTTTAAGAGCTCTTTTGGCTCCAGTGGGTTTGATTTTGTTGTTCTTAGGAGTTTCACACTTTGTTGTGGGAACGATAGGAGCTTTTATCACTTCTTACCTCTGAATCTAGCAGGGCTGCTGTGGATCTGTGGGTAGATGAGTGACCTGAGTTAGAAGCATAGAAGTATGGCTGGCTTTTCTCCTCATCTCTTATGTACCTGATTTCTTTGTCATATCTTTTCTTTTACGCCACAGTTTGACTTTCTCCAGCTTTCCTTGTTTTGCTGAATTTAGGGTTGCTGTAATTTTAGGCTGTCAGAACAGTTTCTATTTGACTTTTGACTCAGTTGCTTAAGTATTTTGTAAATGCATGGATCCTAACTTTGCTGCTTGGCTTTCTAGTAGATTGGCCTAGTACATAGACAGTTGATTTATATTATAATGAGAGGTTTTAATATGGCCATCAAAAAAATTTTCTGACTAAAGATTGCTAATCACTGGGACTATTTACAAAGGAAAAGTATAGAATTTCATTTATTAACAACTTTCAAAATTAGGAAATTCATCTCTCTAGAATTGCTGACAGCAGCCAAGTAGTTAGGCGGCAGGTTCTTGCTGTAGTGGTTGGTGCCACCAAACAGTTGCCTTCTCACACAACTCTGGCTGCCTTTCTGTGAGTTACTTTTAAGAAGCTTGAGGGGTGTGTGTGTGTGTGTGTGTGTGTATGTATATGTATATGTATATATATGTGTGTGTGCACGCGCGTGTGTGTATAAGCTTGATATGTCTCCTTAACCCTTTATTCTTCAACAAGCAACCATCTTAATCGTTCAACAGATGATTTAGAATGACACCAACTAGTTAAGTAAAAGACAAAAAGCTTCATAGTTGACGGACAATATGGTTATGTGTGTTTCAGTTATAAATTAAATGTTTTTATTTTCTTGGTAGCATTAGCTGTATACTGAACTGATACAGAGTTGATTTAAAGAGGCAGGCAAATACAACAGATGACCTAAGGTCTTTGTTAGACAATTTGGTGCCACCAGAAAATAATTGCAGCAAGTTCTGTGGAACCATGCATTTAAACAAAGGAACGGCACCGATCACACTGGGGTCTCATTACTCTGCATAGCTTTTATCTGCTGAAAACTCTTTAATGGATATTCTAGGCCTTCCATGGCCTGGCTCCAGTCTTTTCCCTTCTCTGTGTGTAATGCGCTCTGTGTTCCAGCCACACTGTGGAGTGGGGTAGTATAGCTTTGAAATCAGATACTGGTTTTAATTCTAATTTCTTTATGTATGGTATTATCCATGTGGAAATACAGTCCATCTTTTGACTCTCACTTCATGAGGCCTTGCCTGATGCACCAACTTGGGACTAGACTCTTAATGTCCACCAAACTCCCAGGCACATTCTTTCTTGTTTGTAATGGCATTTTATCACTGCCTGTTAGGTTATGGTGAACAGGTTTGGTGGCCTGTACAGTTCTCTGAGAACAAAGACCCTATCATACTTCCGGATATTCTTTTATACTTTGCACAAAGTATAAATGCCTAGTATGAGTTTGGTAAAGGGATAAATTAGAAGTAAATTTATCTTCAGCCTTCTAGAAATAAAGAGACTGCTCTATTAGGATTTTTTCCTATGGACAAAGGGAAAAAAAACTTTGTTCAGATTTTTGCCAGGTTTTTATTGCCTTCGCTTTCCCAGAGCGATATGAAAAATTAATATGTAAGAAGCTAGATATATCTGATCTTCAGCAAGAGAGAGGCCTTTTTATAAGTTTAATGGATTTGGTCAAGCAGATATTAAATGTAAATCTGTCATTTTTTGGAGCCATAGCAGGCTTTCAAAACACTCAATAAATATCCTTATTGAATTAGTGTAATTTTTCAACAAGGGACTCTCTTATTATTAGGATCTCTCATTGTTCCTGTAGAGTGTCATCATCCTGTGTTCTCACAACCTTTGTAGTGTCTTGTGGATCACAGAATCATCTAAGCTAAAGGTGCTTCTAGCTTCTTAATTCTATTATTTTGTTATCGGTACAGGGAACCCCGTACATTAGTTCTAGCAGGTGTGTCTTAATTTCAGAGTAACAAGTGGGGGATTCCCATGAAAAGAGCTAACATGTATTAAACCCTGTGCCAGGCCCTGTATAGAGCGTTCAGCAAGTATTATTTTATTTCATCCCATTTGTAGGTGAGGAAACCAAGCTCAAGATTTAAGTCATTGCCCAAGGGTGTGTAGTTTTTAATTAGGGAAGCTGTGTTAGATTTCAGTTTATTATTACTTTTTTAATAATTAAAAATTTCAATTACAGTTGACATCCAATGTTATATTAGTTTCAGGTGTACAACATAGTGATTAGACATTTGTATAACTTACGAAGTGATCACTCTGATAAGTCTAGTACCCATCTGACCCCATACATAGTTATTATGATATTACTGACCCCTTCTGTTCTCTGTGCTGTAATTTACATCCCCACGACTTATTTTAACTGGCAACTTGTACATCTTAATCTCTTCCCATTTTTCTCAATTTATATTTCTACTGTGCACATTTCTCTTACTTATTTACTTTTACTTGAATGTTAAATTTTTCTTTACATTTTACTTATGTGTTTAATTTTTCTTTGTTCAGCAAAGAATGTTATTTTCTTATTTGCTTCCCTCCGTGGCACTTTACTGAGGAGATGATAATTCTGCATTGACTTTCTGTAATCCTGTATAGTTGACGTAACACTCTCATATCCACTCTCATTTGATCTTGGCGAGACCCCAGGAAGGTCTGTATGCAGGGGGATTGTGCTTTCATCTCCATTGGCAGATGAAGAAATTAAGCTTTCCAGTTTTCTGAGAGATTTGCCAAAGGTGGTCGGTCATAAGTGGCATGGAACTTGGCTTTTGTTTTGAAGAGGTATGCTGACCTTCAGACTAAATTTTTTAGCAGCAAATTCTCTTTCAAACAAATTATATGGACACAATATATAAAAAGTATAGGTGGGATGGTCCTAGTAGAAAAGATAGCGAAGGCCCGGAGCCTCCCCTCTGGGCTTCCTTTTGCCCATCGGGCCCTTCAGCTGCCTAGAACAGTTTGAAAACCATTGGAGAATGATCAAAGAACTTTGTCATTAGATCTGGATTCAAATTCTAGTTTGGGTCTGATGTTCAACCTCTCTTATCTCTTAGGCTTGGTTCCTCGTTTGTAAAATGAGAATGTGTTTGTAGGATTGCTGGTAAATAGTATCTAAAAAACATGCTGAAGCCTAGCACAGTGCAGTCTGCCTCCCTGGAGGAGAGGTCGGGCTGTCAGGCAGGACAGGTCAACACTCACCCTGTGCAGGACTCCTGCTAGATGGTTTGGGGAGTGTGCGACTGAGGCTGGGCCTCCATTGAACTTACAACCCAGTGCTTTGTGCTTGACTGAAGGCTCACACATCACGTTTATCAATAGTTTAGATCAGGGATGGGTAAACATTTTCTGTAAGGATCAGAGAGAAATTACATTAGGCTTTTTGGGCCATGCCGTCTGTTGCAGCTGCTCACTTCTGCTGCTGTAGCAAGTAAGCAGCCATCGATAATAAGTAAACAACTGAGCATGGCTGAGTCTAATAAAACTTTATTTGTGGGCACTGAAATTTGAGTTTCGTATAATTTTCATCTGTCATGAAATATGCTTCTTTTGATTTTTTTACCCCCAACCATTAAAAAAATGTAAAAATTAGCTTATGGTCTATACATGGTTGTGTAAAAACAAGGCACTGGCTGGATTTGGCCCATGGACCATAGTTTGCTGCCTCCTGATTTAGACATTGCTTGTTGATAATCTAATGCAGATTTTGCCCCTGTGAAGAATGATTTAATTTAAAAATGATGGCTATTAAGGAAGTATTGATAGTAAGAAAGGCTTAATTTTCACAATATAAAAAGTAGGGTTTTTTTTTTTCCTCCTTCCTCAGGAATAGTTACATGCTCATTAGTTCATTCTTTACCCTCTACGAAGTGGTTAAAATGCAGTTATCCTTGTCTTAATAATGACTAAATGAAAAAGGGTTCTAAATAAAGACTGTATAATATAGTGGAAGGACCATGAGTCATGCAGGAGTCAGGAAACTTGGCTTTGTCACTAATTTTGTGACTTTGTGTATGTCACTGTACCTCTTTGGGCCTTTCAGTTTCCTCATATAGGAGAGAAAGTTGGGGATGATAATATTAGAGGTCTTTGCCAACTCTAAAATCCTCTCATTCGACTTTTAGTTGTCTGGAATGGTGCTATTAAATAATTTTCATTTAGAGAAACTCAGAGTACTTGACCAATTAGTATATTTTTTAAAATACCAACAGGGTTTTGCATTGTATTGAGGACTGTTTAAAAAGCAGTTATTTCCGCTGTGCCAATGCTAGCCATTTCTGAAGCGAAATGCAATTGCGATTTAAATTCCATACACCATTACGATAAATGTTGTTGCCTTCTTGTTTTGCCATCCTGAGGCAGTTTACTTGTTTGGAAATAAGCAGCAGGTACAAAGAGAAAGGGACTAGGAAAACTGGAAGAAGAAAAGATTATCCTGACTATGTATGGACTTAGGAAAATTTCATAACTGGAAACCTTTAGTCAACTCTGAGTCACACTGGAAGAGACTCTTGGCTCTCCTGGGATGGGAGGAGAAAAGGGAGAGAGCAACGGAGCAAGTGGCTATGTCTGTTTTTGTCAACAGAGGGCACCCAGAGCAAAGCAAGTGCTCTGTGACACACTGGAGACTGCTCTTCCCCTGAGACAGGCACAGGGCAATGTGCAGTGAATTCACTGTGTGTCTATCTCTTGGAATTTGTTTTATCCATGGCCATGTGCTCAGACGTTTTGTCCCATGCTGAGGTCAGATATTCTAAATGCATTCCTAATAATTGTTTGCTTCTACCTTATGTGGAAAACCAGTACCCTAAAGGTCTTGGAGTGAATTATCCCTGGGCTTTTGGGTGAATGTTTAGTATTAGTCTCTCATTTAATTCAGTATCCAATGAGCACATATTTCTGAAATGTTATTGTTTTGGAAGAGCACTTAATATCGGTATAGCATATGGTAAGAAGACCTTTTTCTTATAACTTAGAACATGGGTTCTCAAAGTGTGGTTTCCAGACCAGCATCAGCATCGTCTGGGAACTAATGCAAATTCATGGTCCCCACCTCCCCCGAGACCTACCGAATCAGAAATGCTGGGGATGGGGACCAGCCATCTCTTTCAGCATGCTCTCTAGGAGATTCTGTTGCACATAAGTTGAGAACCACTGCCAGAGAGCAGGACATTGAGATGTTCATCTTTATTTGCATTTTCCAGATGAGAACACCCAGCCTTAAAAGGTTTCAGTGGCTACTAAAGTCATACATATAATAAGTGGTAGAGTAGGGATTTGAATCTTGGGTTTTCTGACTCTGGAGCCTCATCATAGTGTCTGCTAAAAAAATGACTAAGAGGTATCGTAGTATTTAAATTATTTTTTTAATGTCCTTAAAGTCTTTTCCTTAAAAGCAATATATATCGATCAAAGAAAATTTAGAAAATACAGCAAACCTAAAAAAATAAAATAAAAATTTATTTAATCTTAACTTTTTATTTTTTGTTTACCTAATCTTGTATCTGTGCAGCTGTATGTGCATATACGCATTTTACAGTTCCTTACAAAATGCCATCACATTGTAGAAACTTTTGTAATATGCTTCCAGCTCCTTCCTAATTTATTTTAAACATCTTTTCATGCTAGTAACTGTTTCTATGTCATCATTTTTCATGGATGCGTAGTATTCCCTTATAAGGTTTCATCATAATTTCTTTTAAAGTCCATCTTAAGTTGTTTTGATTCTGTGATAAACTTTTAGGAGGAATAGGATACTCAGTGCTGTGCTATTCTGGGTAAACAGTTTACCCGCAGTGGCTTTAAGTATTATAGTTAAGGTGATGCATACAGATTATGGTTGAGAGAGAACATGGAGCTGGGGAGACAAGCCTAATGTTTGATGTTAAAGTGAGTGCAGAAACAGGGGGAAAAAAGTGAAGTAAAAAAATCTAAAAGTATCAGGAATGGACTAGGGATCTGTAAGACGGTTTTAAACAAATAGAACGATTATAAACAGTGTAATGGTGCCGTGGCCTGCTATTGCTGCCGTTTTGGTACAGAGGCTGTTCTGCTGAATGATAGTTTGAAAAGACTAGGCATACGCCTTCTATAAATAATGGTTATTATTTATTGAGTACCTTCTGTGTGCCGGGCATAATATTAATCATTTAAATGGATTGTCCATTTAATTTTTATAATCACATGCATTAGATGCATCAGGTAGTATTATGGCAGTGGAAACTGAGAGTGAGATTTTAAGTAACTTGTTCAAGTGCTTTCTAAAGGAAGGTGTAATTCCTTTGAGGCATTTTTTAACAGCTTTATTGAGATATAAGTTGACACTATACAATTCAGCCATTTAAAGTATACAATTCAGTGGCTTTTAGTAGGTTCGCAGAGTTGTTCAACCATCACCACAACCAATTTTAGAATATTTTGATCACTCCAAAAAGAAACCGCATACTCCTTAGTCATCATTTCCCAATTCCTTTACCCGCCCCCCCCCCGCCCCCGCCAAGCCCTAGGCAGCCACAAATCTACTTTTTGTCTCTATAGATTTGCTTATTCTGGATATTTCATATAAATGGAGTCAATATAATATGTGATCCTTGTGTCTGGCTTCTTTCATGGAGCATAGTGTTTTCAGGGCTCCTCCATGTTGTCGCATGCATCAGTACTTCATTCTTTTTTATTCCCAAGTAATATTCCATTGTATGGACACATCGCATCCTGTTTAGGTTTTTATGTTGGGAAGAGAAAAATAAAAGGAATGGGGCAATAAATAGGAATTCTTCTAACTCAAAATGGACGGAATGGGCAACTGCTATGAAAAACAGACCTATCAGGCTCTCTTGAGGAATTGTAACTGGAGGCAGAGGTAAATAGGACACTTGGCATCTGCAGCTTATGAGGCGTTTGTAGCAAAGCGGCAGCTCTTCTGACCTGAACACACGCAGCATTCAGGGAGCTCATTGTGTAAATCTTGTGTCTTGGCCAGTGCCATTGCCCCTACAATACCTCATGTGGAACCGGAGAGGCCTTTGCTGATCTAATCTGGGTACATTTCCCTTGGTTCTGCAGCTCTGGGTCCCCAGAGAGTTCTCTCTAAAGAGCTGCCAGTTTGTTGAGTGCTGGCAGTTGCAAGATTATTTCTGACTATACGATTCGTTCAGTGGAGATTACAACCACATTTCAAGTCCCTATCCATTGGCCAGAAATAGCAACTGTCATGCCGTGTTTTGGGAATGAAAGCTTATTCTGAGGCCCCCGTTTGTCCCTCTCAGCATAGTGTTGGGAGGGCTCCTTTAGCAAGCAAGCGATGTGCCCTTCCAGATGCCAGGTCACTTTACTGTTGTCCCACTGCTTCCTATTGCTTTCGTTGCCGGTTTACTCTCCAAGGAACAGAGGGTCCCGACCCTCACAAAATGAATGGTCTGTGCCAGGACCATAAGTCCCCAAACCTTTTAGTTTGTATTTCAGAAACGCTGTGGCTGGCTGTCTCCCGTGCCTGGACTCTGTCCGGTTCAGAGAATGAATTGTGATCTCTTGTCTTCACGCCCTGGCTTTCCTGTGGCATGTCTGCCCTCACGCTGAAGCAAGAACAGGGCAGGGAACATCAGTGTGGCTTTCAGGTCCTGAATCACTGAATGTTGGATCTGAATTTCCTCACATCGCCCTTGTTCTGCAGGTGGGGAACTGAGTCCCATAGAAGTTAGGTCAGGGGTCCCCAACCCCCTGGCCACTGACCGGTACCTGTCTGTGGCCTGTTAGGAACCGGGCTGCACAGCAGGAGGTGAGCGGCGGGTGAGCGTCTCCCCAGCACTAGCATCACCGCCTCAGCTCCACCTCAGATCATCACATGTTAGGTTCTCGTAGGAGCACCAGTGCCTAGTGCAAAAGGGACCGCTGGCTTAGACGACTTACCCATTCTTAGAGCTCTTGCTAGTGGCAGAGCTGGGCCTGTGATACAGAGCCTCCATTCTCAGTTCGGTGCTTTCCGCCCAGTGTATGCTGTTAGCCGATGGAATGTGCTCTGGTGACCAAGGAGGGACCTAGCTTTGCTCCACTCTGTCACCACTACAGGCTTTAGGGTGTGTGTGAGAGAGTTTGACCGATTGAGATTGTGATGAAGAACATCTGTGAGAGAGAGCAAGAGCACTGGTATGTGAATTTGGGTGCCACTGACCAGTAGAGCCCAGCCCCTTCCGGTCTTGCCCAGGGCCCGGTTTCCAGTGAGCATACGTGTTTTTGATTACATAATTGTGATTCCTTGAGAGCCCCGTGTCTGTTTGCTTAAAAAAAATTACGTGCTGCTGCACTAACCCAGCAGGCAGTAATTTTGTAGTGCCTGCTTGGGAGTGTTTGGTCATGGTCACCAGCTCCATCCTCATTATACGTGAAGAAAAAAGATCAGAATTCTTCCACTGTACTCATTCTCACTCTCCCTTCCTCTACCACTTAATGCGTACATCTCTAGAATTGGCCTTTCTCTCCAGCACTCCCCTGTCCCATGACCCCAGGAGATCTATTCACCAGGACCCTATCTGCTGGGACTAGACTTAAGAGCAGCCCATTCACAGTGGAGCGCATAAGCTAAGTAGTGGCTCCCTACAAGACCACCTCCCACCCCCTCGGTCCAGCTCCTCCTTTTTTATTGTGTCGGCTCTCACCAGCGTGAGCTGCCGTGCAGGGAGAGGTTGTGTCCTTCACTCTTCTCCCTGGCACCTAGCACATTGCTCAAGAGAGAGCCAGTAAACAACCTTTGGCATCATCTTGCTGTTTACTTGTCTCTGATGGGAGGTAAGGTGCAGGAGTGCCCACACAGCTGCTGGCTGGCAGTGTGATTTCTTTATAGGAGTTGTTTTATAGTCCTCACTCATAATTTATAGTGACAGCTACTATTTATTAAATGCTTACTGTGCCTCAAGTACTGTGCTAAGTACACACACCCTCAGTTCCACAGTATTCTTAACAACTCTCCCTGTAAGGTAGATGGTAGAAGCCGTATTTGACAGATGAAGAAACTGAGCTTTCTAGAGGTTTAAGTCACAGAGCTAGGAAGTGGTGGAACAGGTATTTGAACCCAGGCCTGTCTGACACTGAAGCCTGTGTGTTTAATGACCATGTGGAACTTCATCGAGTAGTTAATTTGCTGAACATTCCTGTGAAAGAGAGCTGAGTCACTTATGTTCCCCGAGATGTATAAGATGTATAAACGAGACATCTGCATTAGCTAAAGGCATTAGTAGCATAGTTTAGATGAAATCTGGCTTTGGGAAGGAGCCACTGCGACTTTCTGAAGCTGGTTTGCTTTGTTTGGCCCAGTGTTGAGGAATCTTTACCCTGCTGGGGTCCGGTGTGGTTTCAGGTTATCCCTGCTCCACACAGTCCTGAGATCTGCCCACAGTTTCGGATTGTTTAGGGTGGGCTTCGTCCTGGTTCCTGTGTCCACAGTAAGGTGGGCCCCTTGAGCCGGGGACGGGCTTGGCTTCTTCAGGACCCTCTCCTTTCAGTTATTCTGTAGGAGGCTTTCTGGTCAGTTTTATTTGAGTACCCTTCCGCCCCCGTTTTCAGTTATTGGGACTTTCAAATTTAATTGTGGTCTTGGGTAAGAACAAAGGGAATGCAGTTTTTGGTGGCTCTTCAGTGATCATTCCTGTAGAGTCCTCAAATACATTGGGGACCAGGGGCCTGTCTCATTCTTTGCTCAGAACTGAAACATTTCGTGTGTACCCTTGAAGTGGGAGAGAGAAAATTCTGAGGAAACAAGAGTTTTGGGGGTAATGAGATTTTGAGGAGATAGGCCCTTCCTGCATTCTCTCCTGGGGGAAAGAATGTAGCCAGGATTGAAGGGCATTGCCTCAACCAAATTGGTTAAGTGGCCCCGTCCTGGCTTAATAACTTGGGCAGACTTCCCAATGGATTTGGCGAGGTATTGGGTTTCTCTCTCCCTAAACCCTCCCTTCTCTCTGCTCTGCACATGTGTGCTAACATAATTACAGAGAGGTTGCATCTTGCAATAAGATACCCTTTTAAAAAAGGAGGGGGCTCCTCTTAAAGAGCATGGAGAGAAATTCAAAGGAGGGAATGTGACCGTGTAGTCTCTTCGTGTTTTTGAAATGGCAGGGTTGAGAACAATGGTAGAGAAGAAGCTAGCAGGCTGGTTCCTCTCTGTAACAGCAAGGGGGCCAGAGGGATGGTGGCGGTGTTGATTTCAAGCACCTAGAGCACGAGCATTGGGTACTAATTTTCTGCTAGAGAGAAATATTAAACTGCTCTTTAGCATTTGTTCGTCCAGATTGTATTACTAGGAATCTGGTTATTACAGAACAAGGGCTCCCTTGTTCATGAAGGTCAGGGGTTACAGTATTATGAGTTTGGTGGTCAAATGTTCAGAAATATTTTACAGATTTAGTTGAAAACCTGAGCAGATGCTCCTGCTGTTGTTTACCCGTGGGGATCGGGTGACATTCTTCTCCCTTTCCTCTTCCCCACCCCTTTGGGAACCAACCAATCACACCGAGGAATGGATTTCAGTGCCTCTCTGGCCTCCTCCCATTAGGAGTCTGCCCAACCGCAGCTCTCCTGAGCCTTGGTTGAGGCTTAGCATTTAACTCTTGAGTGTCTAAATCTCACGAAGCCGCTGACATTGCAGTTAGTTTGTTATCTTGTTCTCATTGACTGGCAGAGCCCTATAATGTTAAGCTTGCTGAGTCCCCAAGGGAATGCTCCTAATGAGGCAAGTTGCAGTGCACTGAGCTTGAAGAAACAGATTTGAAGCCCTAATTCTGCCAGTAACCAGAAGTGTAACCTTGGAGTTACTTTCCCTACTTGAACTTGATTCCCTTTCTGCTAAGTTAGCAGGAAAGGAAAGGGAGACAAATGCTTATGATACAGCTATATATGCCAGCCACCAGCGTTTCATGTATGGCTAGCCCGAGGTTTGAGGAAAAGCATTTAACCTGTATCGAGCGCCTATTCTGAAACAGTTTGCTTTTTTACAGTTTTCCCTCTGCAGGGCAATTGCTTTTCACCCAATTTCATTGGTGAGAAGAGTGAAGACTAGAGAGGCTGTCCAACTTGTCCAAGGTCAAATACCTAGGAAGGCCCAGCTGGCTCTAACGCCCAGACTTTCTTCCATTCCATTGAGCTGGCTAGGAAAGCCCTAAAGTCCTTCTAGTATTTTCATTATAATGTTGAAAGCTTTATGTACATTATTTCTAATTTTCATAATAATCCTGCATTTGTAGTTGAAGAAACAGATTTAGTTGAAAACAAGTTCAGAGAAGTTAAAGTACTTGCTCAAGGTCACAGCTTAGTGAGTGGTGATTTGTTAGTTTGATTCCAGGTCTGTTTTGCTTCCACACCTACGTTCTTTCTTCAGTACTATCCATGCTGCCCTTGGAAAGTGATCTTGAGAGTTCATTGATCATCCATGCCCATGTCTCCACTCTGATCACCCCAGAAAAGCCATTTGTTTCCATTTAAAAAGGGAAATATGTTTGTTTTTTTGTTTTTTAATGATAAATGTCACAGTTGAAAAAAGTTTTTAAAGAAGTATTTTCTGGCCTTTGCCAACTTTTACAGTCAAGTAAACTTACCAGTGTTTAGTTTGAATTATTTTTTCCTGAAACTTAAATCCATCTCTTCTTGTTATAAGTGAAAATGCTAAAAAAACTATCTGCTTATCATCTGATACTGCAGAGTTAGGGGTTTAACTGTGGGTCATTGTGAGCAGGAGGAGGTAGGCCTTAGAAGATGAGTAAATAATATATAGGGAGATAGAGAAAAACAGGTAGAGTATTCTTGGGGAAGTTTTCTCGGGGTAAGGAAACGTTAACCATTTGCCCCTCATTTGGTACATCTTGTGTTCGTTCACCATCTCTTTGAGCACCTGAGAATGATGGCGAAAATCCAGTGAAAGATTGGTAGGTATTTACTGGCCCTATGCTTTTCCCACCTTTTAGGAATTGCTTGTGATTCAGTTCTGCAGTTGTGTTGGGCTTTCCCAGTTGCGTGCAATGGGAGATCCACGTAAGAGAAGTATACTCACTGCACTGTCTTCGCCATCCGGATCAGTTTGGCAAATACTTCCGCTGTATCTGCTGTGTGCCTGTTGCATGCCAGTCACTCAGTGAAACACTGGTGACACCGAGACGAATGAGGCACGGTCATTGCCGCTTAGGAGCTCACAACTGAGTGGAATTTGCAGTCTCATTCAGGATACAAGACCTACAGACATGGAATTAATAACGAAAGGCAGTATATGCTTAAGATTGTGAAAACATAAGTGAACCAGAGATAGCAGATTTTACTGTGGTTTAGAGATGAAAGGGGTTTGGGTTCGCCACAGCAATAAAGACAGGGTTTCTTTACAGTTTCATCCAGGGCATGGGGTTGGGGCATGGCTGGTGTGAGATGGGGCATGGGTCCTGCCACTACTAGTAAAAGAAAATAGTGAAAATGGTTCACTGAATTAGGGTAAGATACCCTTATATAATTGTTGATGGAGTCATACCCAGAAACTGGTTGGGGGCATCAGTTAGCATTTTAAGTGGGGAATATGAAGATTAGCAGCAGCTAATGTAAAACAACAGCTTAATTTCTGAGTTGATCATAACTTTTAAGAAAATTTTGATAAATCTCTTCTATTTGTCTTTTGGTTCGTTGCTTAGCTGTTGAATACAGTATTCTTTACATTAGAAACACCTTGACAGTTATTCTTGAGTTCTTAAAAGATGGAAAACTTTAAGCTAAATCATACATAGGTAAAGACCTTGGTAGTCCCATTTGCGTTGTGTAGCAGTATTCTTGATAATTGCTGAATGTTTATGGAGTTCCCTGCCCGAAAGCTCGCCAAATGAAGGACTCTCTTCCCCCTTTCCCCAAAACTTATCTAAAGGTCTTGCATGGGAGAAGGCTTAGGGAAAGGAAATTCTTTTTCCCTTCCCCCCACCCCACACCCCATAGTAGCTTAATTTAAGTACCCTGTGGAGATAAAGATAAATGTGAGAAACTTCAGGATGAAAAGAACATTAGAGACCAGAGAAGTCAGGGGAGGTCATATCAAGCTTAAAGTGGAAACTATGTTACAACCTAAGCTAGGAGCAACTGATAGGTCTATAAATAGGATTTTATCTCCTCATAGAAAATTTTTGGCATGGTTGGAGCTTCCCATGTGGGGGACTATTATATTTACTAAAAATAAACTGTGTTTCAGAAATGATTAAAGTAAGCCCCACTGAACTCATTTATGTTATTAAAAGTATAGTCATAGCCTGAAAATGAGTTTCTGGAGTTTGGTATGTGCTAACCTTTGGGAGAACTTTGATATTGAAGCCATCGGTTAGATCTGGGATAGAATGGTCTAGTCCAGTCTAGCATGATTGGATAGATTACCTTCTCAGAGGGTAATGTTATTTCATTTTTTCCCCCTGCTAGTTCAGAAGACTCTCAACCCCCAGTTGTTTAGGAGCTCATAATTGAATGGAATTTGCATTTAGACTCATAAATAGACATTATAAATATATCATCTAGGAAAGGTAGAGTAGTTCTAATTTCCAGAAATCTCACTGCTTCATTAAGGCTGCTTGAATATGGCCATTTGGAGCAGAAAGGTATATAGTTCAGCAATACCTTTGGTATCCCTTCTGGGGTACAAAAACCTCCAAAGCCTTCTGAATTTGTTTCTCACACTCCTATTATCCTGATTGTAGCCCTTTAAATTGTGCAGCAAATTCTTGGCATCTATCTGCCTGTCAGCTAATCTCTGACACCCCTGGATAGCTTGTTTTCTTCCTTTGAGTATATCTGAAATTAGCCAAAAAGCATCTATTAATTTTAGTGTCCTACTAGAAGATAATGAAAAGCTGAAATTCAACAAATAGTAAAATTTCTTAAGACATGTTTTTCAAAGTTATTTTACCATGGAATACTTTTCAAAATACAATGCATCAAAAAACAGTGCAGTATGACTCATGAACAGTGTGGGTATGGATTAAAGTAGTCACCAGAAATAGTTTCAAAGTTGAGTTAATGGCTTCAAGAAGTGAATTCATTTGCTTTTTTTCTCCCAGACTTCGAAACATGTTTTGGAGAAGTTAAATCATTTTTAAGTGCAAAAATGAAAGAGATTAAGCCATTTTTGTTTTAAGTATCGTGCCTATGCCTTAGTGCATAGGTTTAAAAATCGTCTTCCTGCGTCAGAGGACCTGGCATATCTTTTCTTTCTCAAAGACAGCATCTCACTTTTAAATGATAGGTTGTTGTATACTTAGTAGATACTACATACATCTGCTTAGTGTTTTTATTTTGAATGAGTAAATTGTAGAAGAAAAATAATTCTCGTGTCAATTTAAAATTTGTTGGACTACCTATTAACAACTTATGAAATGCTCAACTCCAGTCTTTTCCCCAGTACTTTAAAGAAGGAAACTAAAGTTCCTGATGTAATATTTTTCTGTAAGATAATACAGAAAGTTAATGAAAGAGATTTGACAAGTTCACAGAATTCTTTAGGCCCCAAACTCAAGTTTCTGTCCATTTAATGGCTTTCATCTAATTTTCGTTTCGTGACTCGCACTTACCTGTGGGCTGCTATTGTAATTGTAATGGGAGTGATAGTTTGGATGGTGCCCTGTTTCCTGAATGGTTAACATACTCGATTTTATTTGGGTCTGACAACATCCCTGTGACGTAGGTATTGTTACCCCATTTTACAGATGATGAAAATGACTCTATGGGTGTGTGTGTTATATATGACTTTTTTCATTACTAGAAATCAAGAATTGTTAGGTTAATATTTTATTTCTGTCATTTTGGTGTGGAATGGACAGTAGATTAGGGGGATAGACTTAGTTGGCTTTTTGGCTTACTCATTGGGCCTGTACACTGTTTATGTGCATAGAGTGTCTTAAACAAGAGAGGAGTTTTTATTTTTTGTCTTTCATGAAAAAGAAATCTGGAAGTAGGCAGTCCAGGACTGATATGCTGCTCCCTGGTTGTCAAGGGTCCAGGATCCTTATTGTTCTTTGCTGCTTTGTCTGTAGGACGTGGCCCAGACAGGTGCAACACTCCAGCTGTCATTCTCTCATTTCCACGAAGCAGTTTCTACTTAAGACTTTTAGAGAGTCCCACATAACATTTACTAATGTCCCTGAGATACTAATATCTCATTGGCCAGAACTTAGTCTTATGGCCACACCTAACTACAGTGGAGGTTGGGAGATATAGTAATTTTTTGGAGGGTGCGTATGGTATCGTCCTAAAATGAAAACTTGTTACTATGGAAGAAGGAAAGAGAGGATATCTAGTTTTCCTGGCAGCTTTTCAGCCCATCTCTGTTGTATTATCCAATAAGACATTTTTTTTTCTTGAAATGTATATATCTTCATGCAAACTTTTTTTTTTAAGTTAATACTAAGTAATGATAAGGATCGTCATAAGGATTTGTTCCTACGTTCAACTCGAGGGTTTTTGAAATCAAATAGTTTATTGGGACTTCAAATAATATAGTTTTCTAGTAAGAATAAAATGTGTTAAACATTTAGGTGGACTAGTCATTGGTAAAGGAAAAGTATAATTTTTTTCCTTCGGTTTTTTGAAGCCTGGATAAGCCATTAGATTACACATTTCTTAGGGATAGGAAAAAAATTTTTTTTGAATTTAAGGTTATTACTGTTTTTTGAATAAATAATACATTTCTATGACTCAGTAGTCAAAAGATACAAAATGGTCACATAATTGCTCCCCTGTTCCTGTCTTGAGTCCCCCATTGTCTTTCCCCTAGAAGCAAGGGGTATTTTACCTTTTTCATATATAATTTCTCCTTTTTTTCTTTTTTAATTCAATGGTGCTGTGCTATACATTGTTCTGAAGCTTTTTAAAAAATCACTAAAAGATGTACAATAGAGTATTTTATAACATTCAAGAGCTTCTTCATTCCTTCCCCCAAAGTATGGAGAAAATAAATACTTATAAAATGTGCTATATAATTGTATAATTTATTTGTTCTTAATGTTATAATAGTAGACACTTTTTATGGCTTAACACAGTTGCCAATATCAGTTATTGTTTAGGACTGTTAAGTCATATTTCAGGAGCTTATGTTGATTTTGCCTTACTCTGTGGCCTCATTTTGATATATGTCTGCTTTTTGATATCTAACCTGCTTTTTAGATTTTTTTTTCACTTGGTCTCCCTTGCTCCTGATGTGACTGCCTCTAATACAATATTCCTCTTTCCTGTGGTGCTTATTCCCTACTGCTTCCTAGCTCCCTTTCCTAATTTGCTTTACTATTTGGTGGGCTCATAGCCAGATAATCAGGACTGAAATATTTCCAAAATAAAAATACATAGGTTTCTGCTTACGAAAGTATGTGAACATTTGGATATTCTGGGTACTTAGAGGGCCTTTTGCTTTCTGGTTATTACCATGGTCTAGAACAGCTTCATCCAATAGAACTTTCTGTGACAATGGAAATGTTTTATATCTGCCATGTCCATTATGAGAGCCACAAGCCTCATGTGGTGCTTGAGAACTTGAAATGTGACTAGCGTGACTAAGGAACCGAAAATTTAAATTTTAATTTAAATGAAATGAAATTTAAATAGCCACATGTAACTAGTGGCCACTGTGTTGATTACAGTGGAGCTTGGATTGGGATGCTTTATTGTGTTGAGCAAAATAAATTTTTAGTGTTGAAATGGAGGCAATTTGGGATGTTTATGTTCAGTTTAGCTTAAAGTAAATTATTAGATTGGAACTGCTCTTAATATTAATATTCTGATTATTTCACACGAAAGCCATTGGTGTTAATATGTATTTGTGATTTGTAGCTAGGATAAAACTTTGAGTCCTTTTGGTGACTAGGGAAAAATTAGTAGCACTCTAACTTTATTTATAGGACTTGGTTAGACAGTTGCCTGAGTGCCAGAAACTCCTACAAATAACTTTGACCTTCCCTAACAAAAGTCAAGGGATAAAATGTTCCATAGTAGATCTCACTTGTATGTAATATATACAGAATATTACTTTCTAATGGAGAAACCTATAACAAATAAGAAAACAAATGAATAAATAAGTGAATTATAGAATTTCATTACTGCTAGGAAGAAAATAAATAGAGCACGGTAATAGAGAATATGGGCTTGTGGGGAAGGATCTCTAGCTGGAGAGAGTGGTCTAGAGAGTTTTATTTGAGAGGATATTATTTCAGCTGAGGCCTCAAAGATAAGAAGGAGCCAGCCTAGCAAAGAATGAAGAAGGCAGGATGAGGGATTTCAAGGAGAGAATAAAAGGGTTACAGGGGTGTCAGGGAGAGAGGGATGGACTTGCTCTAGATCAGGAGCTGACACGAGATCAGTATATTTAGAGCATTGTGATTGAAAGGGAGATAATGACATGAAATGAGGCTGGAGAGGCAGGCACTTAGCGGACCGTAAAGGACCTTAAAGGCCATTATAAGGCCTTCAGATAGAAAAAAAATTAAGTGCATTGTGAAGCTGTAGAGCCAGAGAAGTGATGCGATCTGATTTTTTGTTTTAAGAAGTCTATCTGGCTGCTGCCATGAATGCTTCGAAGGGGAGCAGCCGTGGGAGTGGAGGAACTATGGCAGCGTCTAGGAAAGCACGATGGTAGCTTGGGTTAAGGTGGTGGCAGTGGAGATCGAGAGAAGTCAGACACCTGGGCTTACTCATGTCACGGGTTTGATATGAAGGGTGAGGGATAAGGGAAGGGTCTCTCGCTTTCCTAATTGTCAGCTAGTACCACTAATTGAGGTTGGGAACACCACGGGTCTACCAGATGTCAGGGATGGTGGTGGTGGAGATGTAAGAGCCCGGTTTTGTGCACGTTATGTTTGCCTGCAAGACAGCTACATAGACAGCATGAGAAGAGGTCTAGGCTGGGGATAAAACTGATAGTTACTAGGCTGTAGGTGGTATTTGAAGCCATGGGAATGGATGAGACAACAAGAGAAGAAAATGACCCAGGATTGAGCCGCAAGGAACTGTTATAGAGGTCTGTTGAGGAAGAAGCCAGAAAAAGGTACTGAGAAGTAATCAGTGATGCAGGAAAAATCCAGGATCGTAGAATCTCAGAAGCTGGAAGAAGAGAATGTTTTAAGAACGTTGCCAGCTTTATTGAATCTTGCTATGAGGTCAGATAAGTTGAGGACAGCAAAGTACCTTTTGCATTAAATAACATGGAAGTGGTTGATGTTGACCAATTAGTTTAATAGAGTGGGGGGCTTGGAAACTTTATTTTGAGTAAATTGAAGAAATGAGAGGTGAAGAAGTGGAGACTACTTTTCAAAGAAGTTTTACTGTGAAGTGGTAAGGGAAATGGTAGGTAGCTGGAAGGAGGTAGGGGGTTGAAGGAGAATTTTTTTAAAAACCATGGTTTATTTAATCACTTAGCTACCATTGGACATTTATTTATGTTTTTGAATTTTTTTATTTTGCAGATTGCTACAGTGTATTTCTTTTTACTCCTTTGGAGATTTTCCAAGATAGGCTCCTTAGAGGCGGAATTGCGGAGCCACAGGCCATGCACATTTTAAAACGGAATTGATATTGCCAGTTGACTTCCAGAGTAGGATACCTGTGTCCACTTTCCCTGTCAGTGTATGAGAGAGGAGGAGAGGTTTTTCTGAAGGTGGACATGTGTTTATTTGCTGGCAAGACAGTAATGAGTAGACAAGGGAGAGATGGATGATGAAGGAGACAGAGCAAGCAGCACAGTCCTTACATAGGCTCTGGGGAGTGGGTTGTGAGCACAAGCAGTGAAATGGATGTTTGATGCTAGGGATTCGTCCTTTATTGTAGCAATATAAGGAGGGGGAGATGCATGCATTTCTAGATAGGATTGTAGATTTTGGGGGACAGAAAACGCTGTCTGAATGCTTCTCTTTTAAAATGAAATATTTAGATAGGGCAATAGCTCAGAATTGGGTGGTGGGGAGAGAACGAGGTAGGTTTGAGTAGAAGGTAAGAAGTAGTCATTCTGGCAGGTTGGAAGGCTTGCAAGGGCAGCTTTCATAGGATTGGCATTGTTGAGTGCACAGCACAGTTGAGGTTTGTGATCATGAATATATAGTGAAGTCTGTCAGCTTGGTTATATGATTTTTTTTTCTCCGGCAACATTCAGCTGATTGTGCTCAGGCACAGAGAAGGCAGATAATTATATTTAACCGGGATTGGAGTTTTGACAAGTGGCGGAGATGGAAAGGACAAATGATTGAGGAAATTCACAAGGGAGGGATTATCATTATGGACTATGGAGTCAAAGTTGAACTGAGAAGGGTGTGGAAGACAAGACTGGAGAGGGTAGATAAATGAAAATGTGGTTGGGATAGGGGACTTCACGAGTTCAAAAATGGTAGTGGAATAGATCCCAGAGCAAGTATTGGGAGGTTATTTGAGAATATGATTGACACATAATAAGGAAAAACAGAGTTCTTAAGATAATACATTTTTCTTCCTAAGGGATGGTCTCTCTGGGTTCCCTAAAAATGGGGGTAAGAGTGCTGACAAATTATCTATTTGATGGTGGCTTTTCCTAGAGTTGACTTTGAGCTATACTCTCTTCTCGTATATGCGTCTAGCGCTCACTTGAGACATCATAGCAGGTTGACCACAGTTCACGAGTTTCCAGAACCATTTGCTTAATGACATCAGTTATAGCAGCAGCACTTGATGAGTCCCCACCTCTGGAAATGCTTATACACTGTGTGTGCACGGGAGCCCTAGACCTCTTCTCCATCATTTGTTGTGTGAAGTCTTGATAATGGGCGGAAGCAGAGTGCAGGGTTCTATCCAGGGTAAAATTTCTAATGATTTTGGCCATCTCGATTTGATTTCATCGGCGAATAAGTGTGTTGTAATTAAACCATCTTGGAATCTTACAAATTCGTGTTCAACTTTTGTCTCCTTTGCTCACTTGCTGTGAGACCATGGACAAATTATTGAACCATTTTAAGCCCAGTTTCCTTGTGTGTGTGAGAAAGATAAAAATAGAGCTTACCTTACAGAGAGATTGTGACCGTGCAACGAGATAATGCATGCAGAGTCCTGGCACATACTGTGTTCTGAGTAAACAGTAGCTGGTGGTGTTATATTGGAGTCAGCAAGCAGGGATGGAGTACTCACGGGTCTTCCAGGGAGGTTCGGATCCCCTGACTGGAAAGGGACAACCAAACACATCTGCCTTCTCTTCTAAGAGTCTCTGCTGCTGTGGGAGGACAGTGCTCTATCTACACCTGCTTCTCGGACTTCAGTGTGCTGCCAGTCACCTGGGGCTGCTGTTAAGTTGATTTTGATTCTGTAAGTCTAGGGTGGGCCTGAGAGTCTTCCTAGCAAAGAAGCTCCCAGTTGATGCTAATCCGCTATTGTGCCTGCCGTGGGTCACATTTTGAGTAGCAAAATTCTATTAGAGAACTGCCCTGTGGGGATCCTTGCTATTTTAAGTTGAGAGGAAACGAGGTTAAAAGAGCCCCATTCTTTCAACTTTTTTTTTTTTAAGTCAAGTTCAATTGGACCGAATATGGCCCATTTCTCTAGCTCAGTGTTGTAGTGAAGTCTGTATTGTCTCCACCAATCCTGAAAGAGAAAGGAGAATAAATTATGTAGAACGAGGGTTGCCTCAGATTTCTTTTGAAAAATTTTCAGTGCCTGATTTCTCAGGTATGTTTTTGAGACATTGTATTGGCTCCCAAGATGCACATACTACCCCCCACCAGCCTTTTACACCCATAGGGAGACTTGTATCAAACATACCTTCTCGTGAGTAAAATGTGACTCCAAACCCTTTCTGCCTGACTACACTCTTCACATTATAAAATCCAGCACTTTCAGAAGCAGGAATTCAGGATGCATTACAGGGTTAGTGTTACTGCCAGCACCCATATTGCTGTCCGCGATAATCTGATTTTTCTTTTTCAGAAGTAAGCATGCCAGACTTCCTCTGTGGGCCCTTCCTAGTAGAGTTCCTTCTCTGATGCTCAAATTCACACATTCTTTCCTCTGAACTAATATAAAGGCTGATAAGCTTCTGAGTCACACAGTCTGATAAAATGTTCTGCTAGAACTAAGTATGTCATCTTAATCCTATCTATAAGACTGTGATCCTTCTTCCTATGGTGGAATTATTGGACCTTTGTGTCTCTTAATTTGAATCCTGCGTAGATATAAAGCATAGGTTTCCTTATTTGACTTTGATGATTTGAGACAATTTTTTTTTCTCCTATTTCTTTGTTCCCTTTCTTCCTTCTTTCCTTTTTTTTTTTTAAGGTAGGGAAATGTGGATATGCAGGAGCATGGATAAAAAGATTCATTTAGCTTGCCTGTGGGTTTTCAAGGAAGCGGGGGTGGGGGGTGGGGGTGGTGGGGGGGTAGGGGGGGAGGAGGAGAGAGAGAAAGAGAAAAGGTGGCAGAGAGAGAGAGAGACAGTTTGTGAAGAAAACACAGAGGAGTTTGATTTCTGACCAGACTCTCTACCCAATTCTTAAAATTATGATCAGAAGAGGAAGAGATTCATTTAGAGTAGGAATTTATGAACTCTTCCTGTGGTTCAAAAGAAGTTTATAATGGTTCTACTCATGGGAGTTTGAGGTAGTTGTCAGTTTTTGTGACACATTGAAATTCTTATTTTGAGACTCTCTTTTCTCTGTTTTTCTCCTACTTTGTTCCAGGAGAGCAGGGATGTTTTTATCCTATCCTAAACTTGATTGAAAGATAGTATCATAAAGTAACAGTATATAAGATTTTATTGCATTCATTTTTTGATACTTGCCTAAGAATGAATGAATATTAACAATTTTGTGCCTCTAAAGAGCTTGAAAGAACTAAAATCTCTTAGTGTGATTTTAACAGTTACTTAGAATGCAGTATAGGGAGGTCTGGTGACTTAAAATTTAGGGCATGGGCTAGGAGACTAAAGTGGCATATAAAAATTGATTATGGACATGTAAAAGACTTAACAGTTTATAGAAAGTCAAGATTTGTTTTCTTATAAAAAAAAAATCTGTCTCAGTTTTGGACTTGGAAGTTCTTTTGTATTGGCAATGAGGTAATCCTGCCTTGGAGGAAGCTGAGTGGTTCTGCATAAAGGAAAAGAAAAGGTTGGGGTGAGGCCTGCCCCACCTCTCCAAATTTAAATGAGCTGGCAGTTTAAGGTGGAAGGAGAGAAAGGCGCATGTTTAGTGCTGAAGAAAAGGAAAAGTGACTTGACTTCTACCCTAAGAGAAGAAGAAGCTCCACCTAGCAGGTAACTCAGACCCCGGCGCAGCACAGAGGGAAGGGTCGGGTGGGAGAGCCATGTACCTGTACCTGCACTGGGCCGAGCTGGAGCGTGGGCCTCGCAGACCGTACTTGGAGATTTTATAAGCAGCAGAGAGCCGTTTCGACATGTCCGAGGGAAATGGAACCCTGAGGCAGCTGGAAGGTGGTAGGCCTCTAATTTTTGTTTTTGGTTTGTGTTTCCTTGAATGAATTAAAGAAGTGAAATATTCCTCTAAACACAGAACCCTTTGAGAATGTATTGTGTGCCTACTGTGTGCTAGGTGCTATACTAAAGACTCCATGGCCAAAAATAGATGAACTCTACCCCTGACAGATGTGGATAGAGGAAATAAGATTGGCAGGTACACGAATACCTGTGGTGATACCTGGCAGAAGTGGTTAATGCCCTGCAACAGACACCAGGCTCACAGAGGAAGGAGAGAGTCTGCAACATCGTAGGGGCTCAAAATCCACTTGACTTTGAAACCCTTATCCTTTCTCCCTTCAGAGGATCTGAACTAGCACGGTAGTAATTAAAAAATGAAAGCTTATTCGAGTTTATGTATAATTTTTCCTGTGTTTTAAAATCTTTTAAGATTCTGAATCGTTAGTGCGAGACTTTGTAAAGAACAGTGGCGCAAGGCCGGCATTTCGGGGAGGGAATGTGGGCCCTGGGCTGGTTCTGTGTTCATGCTTGGCTTCTGCAAGGGGCTCCAGAAGAAGTGGGGCAGAGTGGAAGCTTGGCTCACTCCCCTTGATCTTGGAGGTCAGAGTTTTTTTATTGCTTCATTTATGTTTAAAGAACCCATCTTAAACTAGTTTATCTCCAGCATTAGAAACTGGTGCTGGTGGTTTATAACTAACTCCACCCATCCCTGCCTTTTGCAATAATCTCTGTGAGTGATGATTGTGTTTCTAGAAGTAGAATGACAGAGAGAGAGTCCCTGAAGGCAAATACAGAGAGAGTATGCTGTACACCCCAGTTCAGACACACGGGGCTGGGAACTCCCAGAGAGAGAGAGGGAGAGAGAGAGGGAGGGAGAGAGGGAGGAGAGAGAACAACAGAACAGTCAGCTGAAGAGGAGGGAGGAGGGGGGAGGAGACCGGTCATTTTTAGATTTTTAAACTCAAGTGATTTGGGGGGGGTTCTCCCCACCCCAAACCCCAGTCCCCCATTCTGGCACCTCCTTTCCTACAGTTCACTGAAGTGCCTTTTTGCAGTCCAGGATCAGCCGACCGCTGAGTTTGAGCAGCCCGGTCTGACATGATGTACCTCTGGGTGAGTACGGAGTGCTGTGGGTGAGGGTTTGCACTTGCACATATAAGGAGTGGAAAGCTGTGAGATTCTGCTCTTGCACAAATGGCCTTCCCCACGGAGCACAGATTGCCACATCCCCTTCTGCTCACAGGTGTTAGGTTTTTAAGACCTAGCAGTGATTGTGACATTGGGATCTTTTTTTAAAAAATGTTGTTTATCTTGTTAGACGTAGGCACAAGGGTGAGCTCCCGGTCCCGGTGCAGTGCCATCCTCTGGGCTGGCTGGTGGGTTTGGAGAGGGCAGACGGGCCAGGTGAAGTGCGCCGGTCCCTTCGGGAGCTGCAGTCTTCTGGTGGGTCGGGATCGACCTGTGTTTGTGTTGGGGGCACTGACTTTGATGATCAAACCATCTCTTTAGATACTGAGAGCCAATAGGTGGCATGATTCTTAATAAGGAATAAGCTTTATAAGTTTTTATCTAATCATTTTTATTGTCCTTCACAATAGTCTTGTGAAGTAGGTCACTGTTGTTATTAAAATTTTATGAAGGAAGTAATTAAGTCACCGAGTGACTTGCCCATAGTTAGAAACCAAGTCTGTAGCAGCTAGAATAGTAATTAATAACCAGACATTTTAAATCATTTTATATTTGCCTAGAACTTAATAACTTACATTATTTTAATTTATTGTTAACTATGGCATTATAATTTAGGATGGAGGGAAACATACTGGGACTGGAGGGGTTTTTAAATTATGAAATGTGATAACTTTTAGGAGAATGACAGGAGAGATGATACAATAAAGAAAAAAAAAACCCTGCTTTTAGTTGTGAAAACAAGAACATCTATAGTTTCTTGCAAAGATGGCGGTCCTCTCTTGAGCAGACAGCTGTTGTGTGTTGCTAAGGGAGCCTCCTGGATGTGATGCCTTTGGCTACTAGCCAGCTTTTGAAAGTTTCACTTTGCCCTTTGCCCTTCAGCCTAGATGTCTGGAATTGCAGAAACCTACTTGGCTCAGGAAGGCTAAATTTATAAATATCAGAAGGCAGAATTTTAACTAGGTTTACAGAGATAGAGCTTGGTCACAGAGAGAGAGAGAGAGAGAGAAAGTGTGTGTGTGTGTGTGTGTGTGTGTGTGTGTGTGTGTGTGTGTGTGTGTGTGTTGGGAGAGCGTTTTCCTGCTTCTCCCTTTATATTTGAATATGACCTTGAAATGTAGTTTCCTCCCTTCTTTGATTCGTTTTAGTAGTATTTATAAGAAGTAAAAGAACTTTCCTGACACATTATGTGTTTTCAGTAGTTTTCATCTCCCTGTGAACTAGGCATCTGTGTCTAGGTCTTTGCAGCTTTGTTGGTGGGACTGATCAGCTATCTGTTGACCAGAGAATGGATCTGTCTGTCTTTGGATCGTTTGGAAGAGGAGTTATGAAAGGAAGCAAATTGAATTAATCTCATTTCCACTCATTTATGCTCGATGAAAGCAGACAGTGACAGTCTCCTCAGTTATTTCCTTTGTGCTTATATTACAGTTGTTTGTTTCAGTCCCATTCACTTCTTAGTCCTGGAACAGAGCTTCCTAACCAAAGTACCACGTGTTGGACTGAGATGTATGGATGCAGAGGTAACTTCCCCTTAGCCCTCGGAGCAGCCAGGTGGGGCCTAGGAATCCCCTGGTCACCAGGAACACGTGCACTCTAGTTTGCTTGCCACTTCGTGCCATTCGAATATCACTTTCTGTATGTGCCAAGACAGTTGAACGTTTGGGCAGTGCTATCAAGAAGGTACAAAGTACGTTAGCTCAGTCTCTGTATCGTCGGCATCATCTAGCCCAGTGCCCCACACATGTGTTGAATTCAGTGAAGATGTCCAGAAGGAGCCGTAGCTGCATAACATCCAGGTAAAGAGACGGAAATCTAGAAGCTCAGGTAGTGAGTGAGAGGCATGGAGGAGGAGCTGTGGAGAAGCCGACTGGACAAGGAATGGGAGATCTGGGTTTGTTTGGGCCAGTACCCGGCCACGTGACACTGAGCAATCTTTTAACTGTTCCAAGCCTGTTTCTATATCCGTAAGGTAACAGAACCTCTTCTAATTCTAAAATTCTGTGGAGTGAATTTTGTGGAGCAGTACAAATACCAGAAAAACACCCAGTTGTGCAAAAATTTTGGGGTTCCGGAAAACATGAGATAGCTGTGAAACATGTGTTACCTCCATTTGATGATTGCTTTGGTATCAGCAGTGAGTTAAGTGCACTCTTTCTGAGCATTCTAGAAAAATGACTCAACTGTGTTCAGTTGTCTCTGAGTGGGCAGACATTTTAGAACCTGTAGCGTTGGAGAGTAGAAGTCACAGCTCATCCCAGTGCTTCCGTATGTGTGGTGAGGTGCGGCTCATTTATTTGCTCCCGTGTGTCTCGAACTCTGAGATAGAATGCCATCTTGTGCTCTGTACGTGTCTCTTTGCCAGATCTTTTCCCCCCTTTCCTATTGAGTCACCCTCCTTTTTAGAGAATTTAGTAGCATCTGTGGACAGCATGGTACGGTGCAAAGAATTTGGCTTTTAGAGACATTTTCAGTTGCGTGGCTGTGAACAAATGACCTAACCTTTCTGAAACCTCAGTTTCTTCATTTATCACATAAGGAAAATATCACCTGTCACGCAGGAACGTTGTGAGGATTTTAGATAATCTGTGAAACATGCTTAACATAGTGGTTGGCACATAGTAGATGCTCAGTAAATAACTACTGCAAGCCAACATTTTGCTTAGAGCATTGGCATAGACAGACTGCTCACTGACCCAGAGCGATTTCTCTTGTGTAAGGACGTCTTTGAATTCACGTAGGGAGGACTTTGATAAACACAAACTAGTTTTATGTGAAACATGTCTCCCTGTAATCAGGATTTTCAGTACTTGCGACTAGAGAAACCTCATTAAAGTCACTTCCTAATGGAGAACATCCCCATTGTTTTTTCTAAAAAAATTTTTGGAAGGGTGCAATACTACCAAGCAGTGATTCTCTCTCTCCTCTCTTCATTGCTCAAAACAGGGAGGGAAGGAGGGGTCACACACATGATACTGACGGAACTTATTCGTTTCATGATTACATAATTTATGCCCAGTAAACAAAATTATAGGCCACTTATTTAAATTCCCAGAAGTCAGGATGTGTTCTCCCTGTCTGAGTTCATCTTAGCTAGACTGGTACTGGGCTCTCTGCTCATATTCTATATGAATGAACTGGATTTCTTTTTGAACTATTGTTTTGTCATGGTTTAACCTTGTCTTCTTAATAAATTAGTTCAGCCAGCATTTGATGAATGCCTATAACGAGCAGAGACTGTGCTACCAGCTATTACATACCCAAAGATGATTAAAGACATCTGTGTCTTCAAAGAATTTATACCAGCGATAGAGAATATGTGTGCACAGATGATAATGATTTTTGTATGATGCTATTCAATTAAGTAAGTGCTTTTATATGTTATGTTATTTCATCCTCACAGCAGTGCTAAGGGCTAAGTATCTCGATTGTACAAGTAAGGAGACAGACAGTGCATTACAGTTAGTAAATGGTAGAGCCGGAAACTCAGTCCCATCTTTTTCTTTTTTTAACTCTGTGGCTCATTTCTTTTCACACTGTCCTCTTTTGGGAGAAGCTGATGTTTTTGTTTTGTTTACATTAAGTAATAACATACATGTTAGGCATATACCTGGAACTTAGCTGTTATCTTCATTTTACAGACCAGAAAGTAGAAACTTGTGTGCTAAAGTCGCACAACCTAGAATTGGCAGAGGTAGGATTTGAACCCTGGTCTGTCTGGCCTCAGTTTATTATAATACACTTTTATTTGTTCAGTAGTGTCCGGCTTATTGCCACCATTCAGCATGATAACAGGCCAGAGCAGAGAAGTGAAAATAACACGTTAGTAAACTGTATATACCTTGATTTTCTAGATTGTGAAACAGATATGATAGTTCTTGGAAGAACATTAATGGAATAATCTTAGAAAAATGTGTATCAGACATTTAGAAATAAAGTAGTGACTGGTGACTTTATCATAAAACACGGAGAACATGGACTGTGAGTCAGAAGACATAGTTTTTGGTCTTGGTGGCACCGTTTGTCAGTGTATGACCTTTCTATCATTAGTTTCCTAATCGTTAAAATGGGACTATTAACACCCAGCAGATTATTGAGATAATCTATATTAAAGTTTTTTGGAAGCATTTTGTACTAAGTAAATATAAGGTGATGATAATAATAACAACAGCTTATTATTCAGGTTACAGGCAGGCTAATCTTTTAATGCTCACAGTTTGTCACTATTTTGCCATTCTAATTGGTCTACACAGAGGACTAGACTTGATAGAAAATTGAGTTATCATAAAATGTAGAAACAATTTAGTTCAGGTAACATTGGAGGCCAGATACTGTGAATTGATACTTGGCAGTGAAAAGCCATTAAAAGATTTTAAGAAGGATTGGAAGTTGGCTGAAGTGGAGTTTATAATTAGATTTGTTTTTTAAAAAGATATCTATACAGATTAGAGGGGAGTAAGAGTGCAGAGAGAAGTTAGGCGATTGCTGTGTCATAGTCTAAGTGACAGGATGATAATGACAGCATGTGCTAGAGAGTAGAACTGTATGAGGGATGTTCAGAAGGTAAAATGACCAAGATATTGTCATGATTTGGAAGAGGACCAGAGTTTTGTTTTTTCATTTGTTTTTGTAGGAGAAAAGATGAAGGGGTTCATGAGTTTGATTTTGAATTTAGTATTTTTATTTAACTTTGAGATGTTCAAGGGGAAATACTGCTTAGATAGTTGGCTGCCTAGGTCTGGAAATAAAGCAAAGGTGGAAGCTTAAGCTATAAATTTGTGAGAAATCTGCCGACAATAGTAATTGGAGTTGTGAGCAGGTATGATCGTGGCTTAAGAGGAGAATGGCCTGCAGGGAAAAAATGTAGAGCAAGAAGAGAAGTTAAAGCCTGGTAGAGGAGGTGAACCCTCAAAGGAGGCAGGGAACACGATTCCAGAGAACTTGTGTTGTAGGAGGAAAACCAGGGCACTTAGGACATTAAGATAGAAGAGTGGCAGGAAGAGAGAACTGAAGTGTGCCCCTGGGTCTAGCAAGGACCTGGGTAGGTCCTTGATGACTTGTACAAGAGTCGTTTCTGTGGACTAATGACGGCAGCCGCCTGAGAGTGCAGTCAGTTGAGTTTATGGGAAGGCGAGGAAGTGGAGATAGAAATAGTGAGTATAAACAAGTGTTGGAAAAGTTTAACTCTGAAGTAATGGGATGTAGAGACTAGCTAGAAGATTATGTGGAGTAGAGAAGGGTTTGTTTTATTTTAAATAAAAGAGACTTGATCACTTAACATGTAAGAGAAGAAAAGGGATAATTGCTCTTATGCTTTGAGATGGGATTGGCTTTAGGAGCAGGGAGCCAACAGGAGGTGAAGCAGATAGGGGACAGAAGAGCTAGCAGCATCTAGGAGTTAAAAAAGGTCTTTACAGAGGAGATAGATAAGCAGAGTGGGTGAGGAGTAGAAAGGGTCATTGATTTTCTAAGCAGTAGTTTGGTGAAAAAGCATATTTGTTTCAGAACCTTATATAATTCCATGTGGCTTGTATGTGTGGGATGAGTGGAATAGTGGTGGATAAAAAATTTAAATTTAGAAGCCAGAATATCTGAATAGTTTAAGATATTTGTTTGTTTGTTTGTTTATTCTAATAAGGAGCCATTGATAGATTTTTAAGCAGGATCAGGTACGATCAGATTTACATATTAGAAAGATAACAAGAGCCTTCTATTATTATTGCAGAATTTGTATTTATACTTTGGGTACAAGTGGTTCGATGCAGTTTTAAAAGCCCAGAAAAATTTAAGGGGCTAAACAAATCATTATATTAATAACATGAGACTCAAGCAGTTAACACAGTCATTGATGACTACAGTGTGCCGATCACTTTCTAAGGGGTTGGGAAAGAGCACAAACAAGGCCGAGTTCTTTTCCCTAAAGAGTTTGTATCTTTTAACTGAGAAAAGAAACTGTAAACAACTAAGCAAAGGAGATAATTTCAGGAACTAATAAGAGTTATAGAGAAAATAAGGTAATATGAACCTAAGTGCTTTAACTAGGGTGAAAAAGGCCTGAATGATAAAAAAACACCATCTTGTCAAAATAGGGGAAGAAAGCATTACAGACAGGAGCAGCAAATAGAGTCCTCAGATAGGAATGCATTTGGGGTACTCAAAAAGAGGGGTGGTGTGGTTGGAGTGTAGAGAGCAAAAAGGAGGTAGGAAGATAAGACAGGAGAGGTAAGTGAGGGCCAAATCATTCCCCATGGTAGCCCTTTGAATTTCGTTTTGGTTAAAATGGAAAGGTATTGGGAGATTTAAGCAGGAGAGTGATTTTCTTTAGGAAAAGTGATAAGGAAGGTCAGGAAGCTGTTGCTATATCTAAGCAAGAGGTGATGGCTTAGACTCTGGAGGGCACTTTGATAGAACTGAAGGTGGCTTGGGTGTGTGGAGAGACGAAAGAGGGATCTGGGTTATTCAGCTGCTGGCTTGAGGAATTAGGGTGGAGGGGCCATTTTCTTACAACAAAACAGAAGGAATGCTTAATGGTTTGGACTTGTTAAGTCTGAAATATCCATTAGACCGGGAGGGGCGGGGCGGCGCGGCGGAGAGAAGTTCAGTGGCAATTTGATATGAGTCTGGAATTCAGAATAGATATGTGAGCTGGGGGTGTAAGGTTGAGATTCATCAGTGCATATTTAGAGCTTTGGGAGAAAATGTGACTAGAGAATAGGGCTGAGGCGTTTCAATAGAGGACTGAAGGATACCGAGAATTGGGTAGGGTAGGAGGGAAACAAGGCAAATGTGTGATATCACAGACTCTGGAGAAGAAAGTACTGGATTTGTATAATTTACGACCAAATAATTGGCCATTGGCCTTGGTAGGATGTTGGTCATTGGTGAACTTGGTAAGAGTCATTTCACTTGGAATGATGGGGATAAAAAACCAGTCGGAATGGCTTGAGTTATTAATTGGTAGGTAAGGATGAGACAGTGAATATTGTTTAGTCAGGGAGTGGAACAAAGAATTGGGGCAGTAACTGGATGGATATGTGGGTTTTAGGGAGGATTTTTAAGACGTAGGCGATATTAAGACGTGTTTTATGTCAATAGGAAAGATCCAGTAGAGGGGAAGAAATTGAGAATGCTGAAGAGGAAGAAGCTAATTGGAGGAGCATAGTATGTTAAATCCAGCGCAAAGTATGTTACATCCAGCACACAGAAGGGGGATTGGCCTTAGATAGGGCCAGAAGCACTTTTTTCTGGCAGAGAAAGGACAGCAGAGTGTGGGTTTGGAGCCAGATAGGCTGGTGGCATTGGTTTCAGGCAGAAGAGGGAGTCCTCTGATTGTTTCTGCTTCCTTTATAACATATAGAAAGATGAATGTATCTGAAAATGGTAGTGTAAGGGAGTGGAGAAGTATGGCAGATATGAGAAGACGACAAGGTGTAAAATAGTAGTCTTAAAAAAATGGGGAGCGAACTCACTAGAGAGGTATAGTAGGCTTAAGAGCTGTGGTCATAAACTTGATCTGAGTGGTGGCAAGTCAGTGGCAAGTCAGTGATTTTTTCCCAGCAATCTTCTGTCGTTTAGAGGTAAGAGAGGAATAAGTAGCTAGATGGATTTAACCAGGAGTTGAGATTTTACCAGATGAGTTAGGCCAAAAGAAAAACGGGCAAGAGAGTTAAGATTTTTTTAAAAGACTGTGTTTACAGTATTGGACCCTAGAATCTACACTGCTTAGGAGGGAAGTAAGAACATGAAGAGGAGAAGGTTTAGTGAAAAAGTGATAGAATCCACTTGTAGATTAGAGCATCAAGGAGGAGGAGAAACGCTGGTGTGGGGCAACTGCTCGAGCAAACCAACTTGACGGTGTGAGAGTAGAATGCGTGCTATGCTTGAGATTTTTGGAGATGGTGTGGTTACTGGTGAAGTTAATTCTAGGACATGATGTTAGGTAGGTGGTTTAGGAGAAGTGGTGAAAAAATACAGTTGATGCCAAAGACATTAAAACAACTAGGAAGTCAAATTGTTGAATGAATCATCTGTGTGGATGTTGAAGTCATCAAGAATGATAAGACTAATAAAGGGGGTAAAGACAGGGAGCCCTGTGCTAAGACTTGAGCAGGTTGGCAAGTGATAGATGTTTTAAAGAATCTGTAATCTGGGTGGAGGAAAGGGAAGTGGTTTGGAGGTTGTATTGGAAAGCAGGGAGGATACCTGTAAGGTCTAACACTAAATGGTAATGGGGGAAAAAGAGGTGCTTGCCCTCGCAGAGGTATGTGATAGATAGGAGAAAAGTTTTTTACTGCAGAGGAAGTAGTATTCTCAACGCCAGCAGAGTTTCCTTTAGAGCAAAAAGGTGAAGGGAACATCACAGAAAAGAGAGTAAGTGTATGCGGAGGACAGCTTATGACTTCAAGGGCTCAGGAGGGCAAGGAGGAGCAGGAGGTGGGATCAGATGAGTGGACATATAGAGATGTATGGGGTGAGCCATCTGGAAGGCTTGGACTCCTGATGATGATCGAGGTGAATGAGGTTATGAGCCAGGCTGGAACTGTTCCGGGACACCCTTGGAAAAACAGAGTAATTAGTTAAACCTTTAAGCCAGAGAAATAGTTCTCAAACTATAGAATGCATAGACTGCCGAGCCCCACCTCCACAGTTTTAGAGTCATTAGATCTGGGTGGACCTGGGTATTTACATTTCTGATAAATCCCAGGTGATGCTGATGCTGCTGGTCCAGACACCACACTTTGAAAACCATTGTTCTAGAGAAACTAGTTTTGGCTATGTAAGCAGCCGTTAACTGTAGCTCAAGAGGATGCGTGGCCTGGATAATGGGCAGAGGTTTCTTTGGGACAGCTGTGTCGAGCATCTCTTTAAGGGGGAAGTGAGTATATGATCATTTCTTTTGAGGGGTAGCAGTTTCTAAGTTCAGTTTGATTATCAGCAAACATTTTTTAAATATTTATTTTATGCAGCAAAATGAGGATACCAAAAGTTGTAACTTTTTTTTCTTTTTCCTAGAGATAATGGGGTAAAAGGACACAAGTCAAATAGATAAATAACTGTACATTGTAGCAAAGACTACATGACAGTCAGTACGTGGTATGGGCAGTTGTCAACAGGAGTTCAGAAAAATGGGCAATCGCTAAATACGGGATTGGTTGGGAAAAGTTTCTTGAAGGGAGGTATAATTTAAGCTAGATTCTGGCAGGACCGAACAGAGCCAGGCCAGATGGAGAACTGGCATAAGCAAAGGTACCGTGTCAAGAATGAACATGAAACTTGAGACTACTCAAGTCCCATCGCTTTCATCCTGACCCAAGCCACCATTATCTCTTGCCTCTATTATTATAATAATTTTCTAACCTCTGTTCTTTTCCCCCAACCCCCTCCCTGAAGAGAGAGTGATCTTTTTAAATATCACATTATATTCCTCTTCTGCCCAAAACTCTCCAGTGGCTTCAAATCTCATTCACGATAAAAGTCAAATACCCTACCTGGGCCTATAAGGCCCTGTGTGACTTGTTCCCCTGGCTAAGTCTTCGCCCTCATGTTCTCCACACTCCTGGCCGTTCTCTGACATACCAAACACATCCTTGCCTCAAAGCCTTAGCACTTGCCTGCCCTCCTGCTCTTTCTCCACATATCAGCACAACTCCCTTATTTACATGAAATCTCTACTCAAATGTCATGTTATCATGAGCACCCTGTATAAATAGTAATTCCCTGCTCCTTTGTGCAATATTTCCCATCCCCTTTCTCTATCTTTATTTTTCTCCATAACACGTCCCACTATTTGACTTTCTCTGTATTTGTTTAATGTCTTTCTCTTTCAATGACAGTGTAAGCTCCATGAAGGCACTAGTATATCCTCTGTGCCCAGAAAGGTGCTTGGCACATAGTAGGCACTGATTGGACATTTGTGGGGTAAAAAGAGGGAGGAAGGAAAGTCTGGGGAATAGTGAAGAGACAAATATCGGTGGAAGAGACAGAAATGGAAAAAATGATTTGATGGACAGACCAGATGATCTTGAATACTAGATCACTATTCTGTAGAAAATAAGAATTATTAAAAAATGTTTCAGCATAGCAGTACTTAGCTTTCTTGCAATCGTGCTTTGTAATTGAGTTCCGTGGATAGGATGCTTTGATGAGGGACTTGAATCAGGGAGATGAATTACTGTTGTAGTCATTCAGGTATGAGGTAAAAAGGCCTTGGAAGTGGATAAAATTTTTAAGTGGAGATGAAAGCCTTGTGCGTGAATGCTGAAAGATGATAAGCTTCCAGTTGTTTAAGAAAGCTGCCTTGTTTGATATGTATGTTTTAATACTGTTTGTTTTAATATGGCATTTACCTTAAACAAGTATATTTTGTTATGTTTCAAACCAGAATATGGAATTTTGTTGTTTTGAAATTTATAAATTAGGGAATAAATTTGTAACCAGTTAAGCAAATATTCAATTTTGTAGATTTTCAAATTGTACGTTTAGGAGGGGTAGAAAATCAACATGGTCAAAGCACACATATTGGCAAAGGGAGTAGAGAGGCAGGGCGCCACAACTCCCAAGGCACATGGTGTCCTCATTTTGCTGCACAAGATAGATATTTAACAAATGTTTGCTGATAATCAAACTGATCACTTAGAAATTGCTATCCCTCAAAAGAAATGATTATATACTGACTTCCTCCTTACACTGTCAAAGTCAGAGATTTCTGACGCAGCTGTCTTGAAGAAACCTCTGCCCATCACCTCAGGTCCTTTCTCTTTGCAATGAATAAAGTACATTCATATTAGGAGTTACAGTCTTCCTTCACTAGCTACCTTTTGCCTTCTTGGTTCTGGACATGTGTGCTGCTTTTAAAACTTGTGATCTGGTTTCAAGCGTTGCCTTCTTGTTTACAGTCAACCTTCTCCTCTGAATGTGAGCTTGTTGCTCTTCACAAATGCTTTTTTTTTTGAGATAACAGATTGTACCTGTAATAAAAGGCCAGCATAGAATAGATGCTCCACAAATATTGGTTGAATGGTTATTTAGGTAATCTTTGTATAATGAACTGTGTATGTAGCAAAGTGTCCAACTAAACTCTTGGGTTTTGCTACCACTCAAATCTGTAGATTCTGTACGATTTTGTGTATTAACTCATAGGGTGTCTTACTTGCTTATTTAGATTTAGACCATTAAATCAGAGGGGAAAAAACATCAGAGTCTACCTTTTATTCTTTAAAATAACTGTCAAGTTGTTGATGTAAGAAACCTCCAAACTTGTAGAGAATTTTTATGAGTTCGAGTCAAACAGATATGCCTGGAAGCAAGATCTCAACAGACTGAGAAAAGTGTTTCCGAGAATAATAGTTTTTAGTTTCTTTTATGCATGTGAGATTAAGGAGGGAAGTAAGGAAGATTAGGTGAAGGTGAGAGAAAGCAAGACTGGGGATCAGATTACCGGATAGTTGAGATAATGTGCTCTCTTGCAGGCTTTAGAAGGGGGGGTCTGAAAGATGTACAGATATTAAAAGGAAGGGCCTACATAGGAGCATTTCAAAGGTGTGTTAATCTAGATGCACAGAAGCAGTGGACAGGGCTTGCTGAAGGCAAAGCCTTTTTGTAAAGCAGTTATGTTCCTGGAGCGTGACTACCCACCATGGCCTCCCCAGTTAGGGATTCATGATCAGATCACCATGTGAGGTTACTTTCCATGGAATCCATTTTTTTGGTCCACAAGTTGTTTTTCCTGAGTGTGAGAACTCTTTAATCACTGGCCGTTTTAGCCAGATTGTCATATCCATGAAAATCAGAAATAACTGATTATAACTGATTATAGCTTTATTGTGTCTTACATCATAGTCTGGTTACAGTTCTCTTCCTGGCTCAGTCATTAACCTGCTGTGTGATTATAACAAATCACAAGATCTCTATGCTCTTATGTCTCATCTGTAGATGGGGACGATGTTACTTCCCATTCGCATTGTTGAATGCTATTCCTCAGATAAACTGCCATCTAAATAAAAATATTCTCAATAATTTAAAAAGCAGTATATTTTTTGCTAAGAGTAGTTGGAAAGTCTTACTAAATTTTACAGTTCAAAAGCAGATGGTGCAGTGAGAGGGCACATGTTTGGAACAATAATTGCTATTGTGTGTGTGTTCCCCTCTGCTATATTTTATTAATTCTGGATGTTTTTATCCTTTTGTTTTCTTGTTTACTTTTATTAAATTAAGTTTATCAAAAATAAGTTTCCCATACTCACTGGAAGTCAAAATCATAATTTTGCACATGGCTCAATACCATGTTGCGCTGGTACTGGATGTTTGCAGATTTCATCCAAAACCAGAGACATTTTCAAGATTGTTAAAAACAGTTAGGCTTGGAAAGGAGAAGAGAACAGAAATTCCCAGGTGCCTCCTGTGTATGAAACACTGGGTCAGGTCCTTTCACAACTATTATTTTATGTTCCTTATTTTATTTTACGATGTGGAAGCGAGAGTCAAAACTCAGTAGTCTCGACCAATATGCTGTAATGCTTTCAAGCAGTGGGATAGGCAGCCTCTGTGACGGTCCCCGTGATGCCCACCTTCTGGCATGCCTGCCCCTGTGCAGCCCCTGGCCTTCGAGTGCCGCCTGGACCTAACGAACCACTTCGAACTAACAGAATGTGGCAAAAGTGATGGGATGTCCCTTCCAAGATTTGGTTACAGACGCTGTGGCTTTCATTGTGGGTGCTTGCCCTCCCTCGCTCTCTCTACAGGTTTTAAGACCAGAAGTGAGGTGCTTCTACAGCAAAAATCTAAAATGTGGGAGTGACTTTGGAAATGGGCAGTGGACTTTGAGGGGAGCGTTAGTGAAAGAGGAGAGTGCCTTTAACATGTTATGTTTGTTGTTTGTAAAATTTGGAACTTTGTTCCAAACGAGGGCTTAAAGGAAAGGGGACTGAAGGAAAGGGGACCTTTGTTGTGGCAGAAAGGTTAGCAACACTATGTTAGTAGTTACATGGAAAGCGGAAGATGTGCCTAATGGACTGAGAGATATAGCTACGTAAATTTACAGGTAAAACATTGATGTTCTTGAAAATTCTCATCCTTCTTGCATGGCAAATGACGGTAAAATTAAGACATGAGTTCCTAGCAAAGATCTATTCAAAGGTACTACCAGGAGAATGGTAGTCTAAAGATGAATCTTAGGGTGTGGCTGTAAAACATTTTGTTAAGAGCCTAGAAAAATCAAAGGTAGTACCTGAAGAGTTGCACAAAAGGCCTCTCCGTCAAACACTGGGGCCATTTTAGCAGGAGCAGAAGGTAGAGAAGGATTTATCTTGTCGCCGTTTGTGGGCATATACACAAATGCAGTGTGTGATGCAGTGAATCTTAAGGAGGTTCACAGGAGGCCCACTCAGCTAGGACTGAAAAGGAAAAGAAACAGTTCAAAATGAAGAGGCTGTTGAACCCCCAAAATTATTCTGGCAGGAAGCAGGCTGAGAAAGCTCTCGAGCTGCTAACACATGCTACCTTTCATGAAAAAGGAAAGATGACTCACAGGCAGGAGCCATGGAGCATTGTTACTGTAGCTTTGCGATCTAATCAAGGAACTCCCAACATTTGCCTAGCTGGATTTCATTTTTTCTTTTTTCCTTCTATTTGTGTGTTTGTTTTTGGTTTTGTTGTCTTTTTTCGCCCAGCTAGATTTCAGAGTCACTATGGATCAGTGAGTGACTCCTTTGTGCCTCCCATTCCCCCCACCCTTTTGAAGAAGTTATGCCATTTGGAGATTACAAGAGAATTCAGAGTAACAGAAACCAGAAGAGGGCAAGTAAGAGGTGCCCTGCCATTGAGGCCAGCCTCCCCATGAATACCTTGTCTTTTGCTAAATTGTACACTTTTTTGGCTTTTGTTTACAGGTCTTATAGTTACCATAGTATATGTGAGAAAACGGGAGAAGCCAGGGGATTTCCCACCTCTCCATTATCTACTTTCAACCGAGGTATCAATAAACTTGTCCTCTCTCCTATGACTCTACACGAAGCACGTGCATTCTTATATAAGGCCAACCTCCCAGTTCTGTACTAGGTCCCCTCTCTTCTAGCCTGTTGGGACAGGGACTCAGCAATTCTCTGCCCTTTCTGGGGTCATCAGGTTTTCTCTCTTTGCTAGATTATAGATTAGTCCCATTAACATACAATTAAGCTTTTTTTTTTACCCATTTAAAAATAATACTCTTGACTTCACTCTTCTGCAGCGATTGCTGAATTTCTTTTTTCCTTTAGAGCAAAACCCTGTAGAGTCGTCTGTATTCGCTCATACCAGTTCTTCTCCTTTCCTTCTGTCTTCAGCCTGCTCAGCTAGGTTTTCATTGCACCACACCCCGGAAGTGGCTCTTGTCAGCATTACCAGTAACCTCCGTACTGCTGAGCTGGGTGGTCAGGTCTCAGTGCTCCTCTTAACCTGACCGGTCTGTGGGACATCACACTGCGGAGGGTCATCCCCTCTTCTGTCGCGTGCGTTCTCGGGTACTTCTAGGACATCGTACTCTCCTGGTTTTCTTCCTACCGTATTGGTGATTATGTCTCAGTGTTCACATTTTAATACTGAGGACTGAGTCTTTGGACCTCTTTTCTTGATTCTCTTTTATTTACTGATTTCGTCTCGTCTCATTGTGTTAGCTCTCAGTTAACCGGGACCAGTAGCCGAAACCATTTCTCATCTGGGCCCAGTGGGCTCTCTCATCTTTTTATACTGTTTAACTCTTATGAGTAATTTAAGAAATAAGTGGTAGTGAAAAGCAAACTTTATTAGAACTATGAAAAATATGCATTCATAAAACTAATTACATATCACCCCTACAGTGATTACAGATCACATTTGAATTTTTAAATCTTTTTTGCAGTACTTCATGGTTTTCTATCCTTTTTATATCCCTTTTTTTTCTTCCCATTCTTCAAGTCTCATGCTTATGGTTGAGAGAATAGGCATTTTCTTCCTAGTTCTGTATTTATTCCTGCAAGTTCATTTCTCAACTGTGTGAGGAACTGTCTTATTAATTTGTAGTCTTATAATTGAAGCTTTTCCTGTAAATAAAAGCATTCGCTGTGCTAATATCAACCACGTTGGGGAAAGTAGGCACAGGCTGTCCTCCAGTCACTCTTTTCCAAGTCTAGATTCTAACTCTTAACAACGCACCTGTCCCTCCTTTACCTTAGTTAATAATACAAGGTCACTTCAGGTTTTTTTTTTTTTTTAACAGGTTTTCGAATCTATTAAAAGTTGAGAAAACACTGAGCCAAGAAGAGCGTTAACAGTTTTTATTAGGACAGAAAAAATCATCGAATCTCTTTGAAATCCAAACAATGTGCTCTTGATTTCTCTTCCTTTTCTGTCTGTGAAAATGCATTGAAATTCAACCTTATTCTTCCTAATAGTGCAAACTAAGGCAAGGCTTTTGCTGAGTAGTACTTAAGCCAGTCTCAAACTTGTTCTAAAATCGTCCTGTTACATTTATGCTGTAAGTTTTAAGTTCTTCGTCAGTGCGTGTACTGCTTTGACCCTTTGTTGTGATTTGCTCCTTTTGTAGATCTGTACCTGTGTAGATCTGAATATTCCAAATGTTTGATGTTTCACAGACACATCCTGTCC
>NW_011888797.1:9381005-9383247 GCF_000151845.1 Pteropus vampyrus | reverse complement strand
GGAAAGTAGGCACAGGCTGTCCTCCAGTCACTCTTTTCCAAGTCTAGATTCTAACTCTTAACAACGCACCTGTCCCTCCTTTACCTTAGTTAATAATACAAGGTCACTTCAGGTTTTTTTTTTTTTTTTTAACAGGTTTTCGAATCTATTAAAAGTTGAGAAAACACTGAGCCAAGAAGAGCGTTAACAGTTTTTATTAGGACAGAAAAAATCATCGAATCTCTTTGAAATCCAAACAATGTGCTCTTGATTTCTCTTCCTTTTCTGTCTGTGAAAATGCATTGAAATTCAACCTTATTCTTCCTAATAGTGCAAACTAAGGCAAGGCTTTTGCTGAGTAGTACTTAAGCCAGTCTCAAACTTGTTCTAAAATCGTCCTGTTACATTTATGCTGTAAGTTTTAAGTTCTTCGTCAGTGCGTGTACTGCTTTGACCCTTTGTTGTGATTTGCTCCTTTTGTAGATCTGTACCTGTGTAGATCTGAATATTCCAAATGTTTGATGTTTCACAGACACATCCTGTCCAATTTTCTCTGTTTTTCTGGTTTTGAAAGCATGTATATCTTGAAAGACAACTTTCTTTGAATGTGATTGCTTTTGAGCTGTCATGCATCGGCCTCCATTTTGTCAATTCTGATTCCAGATTCCAAATATATCTCTACTAGGTTCTGGCTTCTCATTACCTCTGGCTCTCCTTCTTGCTTCCCCCCACTCTCAAACCTGTGGGAGAACTACAGCTTTCCCCCTTACCAGATGTGACATCTTTCTGTTGCTTGGGCCAGAGAAAACTTGGAGGTCTCCTAGACTCTTCTTTCTCCCTCACTCTTCAGTTGTATTAATCAGCAGATCCTTAAGGCTTTGAAAAAGAACCCAGACCTGATCCCTTTTCACTAGTCGTCTTCTACGCTGGGTCAGTGCACCATCTTCTCTTGCCTGGATTATTAAAATAGCCTACCAGCCTCCTGGTCTCCTGCCTGCCTGGTCTCCCTGCTTATGCCATTGACTTCAAATAATATATTCTCAACAGCATCTGATATGATCCTTTGAAAATATACATCTGATCATACTCGAAAATCTGCTATTGTGGAAAAGCCAGAGGAGGAGCCATAGTCCGTCAAGGCTCTGGTCGAGCCGGCTCCCACGGACCCCTTTGACGTCCATCTGTTCTTCCCATTCTTCACTCTTCTCCAGCCGCACTGGCCTTGCTTTTCTTCAGACTTGCCAGGTGCTTTGTACTCGCAAGCTCTTCTTCAGATGTCTTTATGTCTGTCTTCTTCATCTCCTTCACATTTTTGCTCAAATGTTATCTTTGCAGTTAGTTCTTTTTAAGTTGTAAATTCTCCATAGTCTTACCATCTTCCAGTATATTAAAAAATGTCTTTTTTTCACTACTTGTCTCTCCAATAGAGATTTTTACTTGGTTTGGTTTACTGCTGTATCTCCAGTGTGTAGAGTAGTGAATGATGATTAGTATTTGTCAGATGGATGCTACATTCCAGAGGTTTTCTACTTGTTACTTTTTCATTAACAAGGGAATACTTAGTAACTATAGGAGTTTAATGTTTGGAACTCTCTTTGTATTTGTCACCAGCCATTCTCATTTTCTAGGGACCACTTGTCCCTGTGTGTGTGATGCTTTATACTGTAGTCAGTAGTGCTTCATGGTGCAGGCTTTGGAACTAAATTGCCTAGATTTCAGAACTGGCTCTGCTTCATTGTCTTAATGACATTAGGCACATTGCTTTCTCCTCTGTAAAATTAGAACAAGTATAGTATCTGCCTCAGAGGATTGTTGAGAGCCATGTAAAGCTCTCAGAACAGTTCTGGGTACATAGTAAATGTTCAATATGTTAGTTACTGTGATTGTTAACCTTTCTAGGCCCATCCTGGCTATTTGGAGTCAGGTATATTCCTGAGTGGCCGTGCTGGGAACTATCTGTTTTGGGGTCTCCTTATCACCTGTTGTCTTCCCCTTTTGAAAATACTATGAGTATGTCGATTCTTTCTTTCTACCTTCTACTCTGTCTTTCTCTTTCACTGTTTAAACTTTTGTTATTTCCACTTCTAGCACTCTTTAACATATCCACATTCTTCCTTTTCCTTTCCTTTCCTTTCTCTCCTCCTCTCTGTTCAGCAAGTATTTATTAAGCACTTACCTCTTCCTCCCCCATTCTGTTCTAAATCTGCTGTTTCCTTTTCCTTGTCTCCATCTCTTTATTCCTTTATGAAATAAAAAAAAAAAA
>NW_011888797.1:9376640-9380955 GCF_000151845.1 Pteropus vampyrus | reverse complement strand
AAATTAGAACAAGTATAGTATCTGCCTCAGAGGATTGTTGAGAGCCATGTAAAGCTCTCAGAACAGTTCTGGGTACATAGTAAATGTTCAATATGTTAGTTACTGTGATTGTTAACCTTTCTAGGCCCATCCTGGCTGTTTGGAGTCAGGTATATTCCTGAGTGGCCGTGCTGGGAACTATCTGTTTTGGGGTCTCCTTATCACCTGTTGTCTTCCCCTTTTGAAAATACTATGAGTATGTCGATTCTTTCTTTCTACCTTCTACTCTGTCTTTCCCTTTCACTGTTTAAACTTTTGTTATTTCCACTTCTAGCACTCTTTAACATATCCACATTCTTCCTTTTCCTTTCCTTTCCTTTCTCTCCTCCTCTCTGTTCAGCAAGTATTTATTAAGCACTTACCTCTTCCTCCCCCATTCTGTTCTAAATCTGCTGTTTCCTTTTCCTTGTCTCCATCTCTTTATTCCTTTATGAAATAAAAAAAAAAAAATTACCTTATGGTTGATTGAGTAGAATTACATTCGAATCAGGGAAAACAAATGTCGTAGATGTTGAAATAAAATTGAAATTATATTTTAAAAAGTTGCAGTAAAAAAAAAAAAATTGCGCCAGTCACTAAAACTCTTGAAAGTACTCCTGTTCCTTCCTCTAAATCTCCATAGAAGCCTCTGTTTGCCTAGTGAATTAAGTGTGTCTTCTAACCAATATGAAAGATGATTCAAAAAAAGTTAATTACATTGGCACTATTTGTAATTTGCTGTTATTTTAACTATCTTGTTTTCTGTTTATTTTTATTTCAAATAAATTTTTATAATATATCCCATTTTGTAAATTTTGGGCAGATTTTATGTTGGCTATAATGTTATTTTCAGAGCAGACAGAATGGACACATTTAGGCATCCTTTTAAAGTTTTACTTTGAGACTCTTAAGGGGCTTTCATCTGTAAGGTATGCTGCTGTGTTACCTAATAAATGTTACAAGGAGAACAGTATTCTTTTTGCTCCCTTTTTGTGGTATAATCTTTTTTTCTGGGCACATTTCACTAACTAAGACAACTAAAAGTGTCCCCCCTTCCATATTCAAAAACTCCAGGCTTTTCTCATCTTTTTTTTTTAAGTTACATATTTAGCCCATCCAGTCATTGGTCACTGAGTCTATGCTAATTGCTAGCGCTGTTTTTCTGAAAAGACAGTACTATGAGACATAATTAAAAGTGCTAGATTTCTTCTGTTGTATATTGGTAATTTGAAATTTTCAGTAATTTTTATTTTCCTTTGAACCCTTAAGATTGACCTCTTTTCAGTAAACTAAAGAGTAAACTAATTTTTAACTATAACTTAAAAACATATTAGAATTGGGCAATAAAACTCTTTTCTTTTTACTGTTTCACCAAATGAAATATATTAGTCAGATTTCTTAAAATTTGATAGTGAAAAATTCTTTTTTGTTTTGCCAGTAAAATGTAAAATTTTAAATAGCAAAGTATAAACTTCTAAGGTAATAGGAAAGAGCTAGATGAGTAGACGAGTTGGAAAAGGATGTTTGGGACTTGGCCAGATTCCTAAACTGACGCTCTACTTCTTTATGGTATGGGCAGCAAGATGGACGGAAGGACGGACGGACACACACATACACACACACACACACACCCACACACACACACACAAACACACTCACACACACTCACACACACTCACACAACCCCTACTTTTGTGCATTTATTTGCAGTTGATGTTGTATAATTTGGGGACTAGGTAAAGGATATGTTACTCTTAAGTACAGAATTAAGTTTTGACCACTCATTATTTGACTGAAAGTTTATTTTGTCTCTACTACGTGTGGGTGACTTGTAGGGAAGCTCTGCCTCTAGAAGTATTTCCTGGATTTTCACTTAAACTAAACCTAACCATTAGGCCATTCTTATTCTCCAGCAGAGAGAAAAGAACAGCAAAGGGGGTAAGATGTGTTTATATTTTAGGTTTAATAAATAAGTTAAAGCTTTTCCTTTCGAGTATTTGGCCAAAAGGCTTCAAAATGCTTGTTGTTTTAGTCTGCCAGGGCTCTACAATAAAGTGCCACACACTGGGTGGCTGTAAACAACAGAAACTTCTCACAGTTCTGGAGGCTGAGAAGTCCAAGATCAAGGTGCCTACAAGGTAGGTTTCATTCCATAGCCTCTCCTCTTGGCTTGTAGGCTGCCACCATCTTCCTGTGTGCTCTTATGTCCTCTGTGCACGCGTTGGGGAGAGAGAGAGCAAGAGCGAGAAAGCATCGGTGCATGTGCGTCGAGCTCTCTGATGTCTCTTCTTCTAAGAACCCTAATCCTGTCAGATCAGTGGCCCCCTTATAACTTCATTTAACCTTAAGATACTTCCTTAGAGGCCCTGTCACCTAATAGAGCCACACCGAGGGTTAGGCCTTCACCATGTGAATTTGTGTGTGGGGCTGGTGTGGGACATACAAACATTTAGATCATAATATTTGTCTTTTTAATTCATCAACAATATGAGTATTTACTGTGCACTAACCACCTGTATAGACCTGCACTATGTAGCTGTATAAACTCAAAAGAAATTACTCAATCTTGGCGGTCACAATTTTTTTCTCAGTGAAACAGCAATGTCAAACATGTCATTAGCTGTGATTCATTCTAACTCAATCAGTATTAGTTCTATTTCATTTTCCTCTCTTATTTTCCTCTTTTTCTGTTAAATTTAGGTTTGTATCAGGTTTCCCCTCTGTTTTTACCCTTCTTTTTCTTTCCTTTCCTTTTGTTTCTTTGTATTTTTTATGTCTCATATTCTGCCTTCTCTCCACCTACCCCTTCCCTGAATTGAATATATTTTCTAAGAATTTATAGTTCACTGTATTTATTAGCTCTTTAAAAGTTTAGCCAGTAGATTGAATATTTTATATTTTTCTGTTTAAACATCCTGAAAAATTTTAAACTAAATTTACTCTAAATTAAATTGCTTTTTAGTCACATTAGAACACATTTGATTTGTGTTCCTGTAGCCCACTGCTGGGCAAGCTTCCTCCACAGCATTATTCCTTAGAACTTGGCCTGCGGAAACTAGGGATGTTATGTTTCTTGCATCCTTTTACTAAGCATCTAATTTCTTATGGGAGATCAGCAAGTATGAACCGATGAGGATAACAGTGATGTACTTTTTACTTTTGAAGGAAAGAAAGACTTTGTGCTATCCCTTCTAATTTCTCCCTTTAGATCTGTGACATTTGAAAGTAGTCATTCTGCAGTCTCAGTGGCTTTTCTCCTTTTGTGAATATCAACTACAAACTGTGAAGTCAGCTTCACAGGATGTAAAAAAAAATGGGGTAACATGGGTGCGAGACTGTGTCGGTGTTAACATTTCCATGACTGATTGAGAAAGGTTGCTAGAAACAGTGTCACTAAGACTATTGTAGGAACTAGAGCATGAGTGGGGAGAGGTCTTGTCCTAGTTTTAATATAAATCCTTAATCTGGTGGGCACAGTTTTAAGAAACGAACCATTCAGAAATAAATTCTGCACAATTTAAAGTTGTTTCTTTCAGAATTTAAAAATCTGTTATCCCGACTCATAGATACAGAGAACAAATTGATGGTTGCCCCTTGAGAGGGGGTTGGGGTGATGGATGAAAAGGGTGAAGGGAAATTGAGAAGTACAAATTGCCAGTTATAAAAACAGTCATGGGGATGGAACGTACAGCATAGAGAAGATAGTCAAAATGTAGTAATAACTGTGTATGGATTCAGATGGGTACTAGTCTTATTGGGGTGATCACTTTGTAAGTTATATTCACTATGTTGTACACCTGGAACTAATATAATATTGTATGTCAACTGTAAGTGAAAAATTTTTAAATTAAAAGGTGTTATTTTTACAACATGGTAATAGGTATTACAGTGAGGATGTTAATACTTATAAGGTTGCTGATAAGCAGCTTCTGATTTTTGAATACCTATTACTTGCCAAGCTTTATACTAAATATTTGTAGGTCATTAACACATCAAATTCTAACAGCAACCCTATGCTAAGTGGTCATCGACAGGCTACTCTGGTTTCTCCTAACGTCAGGGATGAATTCTGTGTGTTCCAGCACTCAGCTTAGTGCTGCACACATATCGGGTACTCAGGAGTAGATGCTGAACTGATTTGAACTCTAGCAGACCATCTTGCTTACAGTTGTCAGTCTTCACCTGCCCTTGCCCTGCCCAGCTATGGATACAGAAGGCTTGCAAGTTCAGTTCTCTAATCTAGAGAGTTTATTCTGTCCTTATGTTAAGGAGCTGCTTTCCCACTAGTCAGCACGGT
>NW_011888797.1:9345949-9375920 GCF_000151845.1 Pteropus vampyrus | reverse complement strand
TCACCTAATAGAGCCACACCGAGGGTTAGGCCTTCACCATGTGAATTTGTGTGTGGGGCTGGTGTGGGACATACAAACATTTAGATCATAATATTTGTCTTTTTAATTCATCAACAATATGAGTATTTACTGTGCACTAACCACCTGTATAGACCTGCACTATGTAGCTGTATAAACTCAAAAGAAATTACTCAATCTTGGCGGTCACAATTTTTTTCTCAGTGAAACAGCAATGTCAAACATGTCATTAGCTGTGATTCATTCTAACTCAATCAGTATTAGTTCTATTTCATTTTCCTCTCTTATTTTCCTCTTTTTCTGTTAAATTTAGGTTTGTATCAGGTTTCCCCTCTGTTTTTACCCTTCTTTTTCTTTCCTTTCCTTTTGTTTCTTTGTATTTTTTATGTCTCATATTCTGCCTTCTCTCCACCTACCCCTTCCCTGAATTGAATATATTTTCTAAGAATTTATAGTTCACTGTATTTATTAGCTCTTTAAAAGTTTAGCCAGTAGATTGAATATTTTATATTTTTCTGTTTAAACATCCTGAAAAATTTTAAACTAAATTTACTCTAAATTAAATTGCTTTTTAGTCACATTAGAACACATTTGATTTGTGTTCCTGTAGCCCACTGCTGGGCAAGCTTCCTCCACAGCATTATTCCTTAGAACTTGGCCTGCGGAAACTAGGGATGTTATGTTTCTTGCATCCTTTTACTAAGCATCTAATTTCTTATGGGAGATCAGCAAGTATGAACCGATGAGGATAACAGTGATGTACTTTTTACTTTTGAAGGAAAGAAAGACTTTGTGCTATCCCTTCTAATTTCTCCCTTTAGATCTGTGACATTTGAAAGTAGTCATTCTGCAGTCTCAGTGGCTTTTCTCCTTTTGTGAATATCAACTACAAACTGTGAAGTCAGCTTCACAGGATGTAAAAAAAAATGGGGTAACATGGGTGCGAGACTGTGTCGGTGTTAACATTTCCATGACTGATTGAGAAAGGTTGCTAGAAACAGTGTCACTAAGACTATTGTAGGAACTAGAGCATGAGTGGGGAGAGGTCTTGTCCTAGTTTTAATATAAATCCTTAATCTGGTGGGCACAGTTTTAAGAAACGAACCATTCAGAAATAAATTCTGCACAATTTAAAGTTGTTTCTTTCAGAATTTAAAAATCTGTTATCCCGACTCATAGATACAGAGAACAAATTGATGGTTGCCCCTTGAGAGGGGGTTGGGGTGATGGATGAAAAGGGTGAAGGGAAATTGAGAAGTACAAATTGCCAGTTATAAAAACAGTCATGGGGATGGAACGTACAGCATAGAGAAGATAGTCAAAATGTAGTAATAACTGTGTATGGATTCAGATGGGTACTAGTCTTATTGGGGTGATCACTTTGTAAGTTATATTCACTATGTTGTACACCTGGAACTAATATAATATTGTATGTCAACTGTAAGTGAAAAATTTTTAAATTAAAAGGTGTTATTTTTACAACATGGTAATAGGTATTACAGTGAGGATGTTAATACTTATAAGGTTGCTGATAAGCAGCTTCTGATTTTTGAATACCTATTACTTGCCAAGCTTTATACTAAATATTTGTAGGTCATTAACACATCAAATTCTAACAGCAACCCTATGCTAAGTGGTCATCGACAGGCTACTCTGGTTTCTCCTAACGTCAGGGATGAATTCTGTGTGTTCCAGCACTCAGCTTAGTGCTGCACACATATCGGGTACTCAGGAGTAGATGCTGAACTGATTTGAACTCTAGCAGACCATCTTGCTTACAGTTGTCAGTCTTCACCTGCCCTTGCCCTGCCCAGCTATGGATACAGAAGGCTTGCAAGTTCAGTTCTCTAATCTAGAGAGTTTATTCTGTCCTTATGTTAAGGAGCTGCTTTCCCACTAGTCAGCACGGTTTTTAAATAATTTGATGCCTCATTATCCATGTGCCAGGAGTTAAACATTACCCTTATTAGACTGGCTAGTCTCTTCGCCTGGTCTTTTTGTTCTGGTGCATAGTGACACTCTAGTTTTTCTTGAGATCTTAGCTCAACACTGAACCCCAGTTCAGTTAACAAAGGCCTCCCTCAAGCATTTCTTGCTAGTACCTTTTTTGAATTTATTGGGTCCTGATTCCCTTTTTCGTGCTTGGAGTTTAATGGCACTCGTTCCATGTGACTAGGAAAAGGGAGACTTTGCCTCGTCCTCTCTCACTGAACCCCTTGAACAAGAACAGCTCAGATTAGGCCGGTCTGATGTATCCATAAGACTTGATCATTTAGATCTTGACCTCTTTCTGTAGGAGATCAGTCTTTTCCCAGTTTCTACCTCGATCCGTCTTTATTTCAGTTTCATAATCACTCGCTCCCAGGACTTCACCACGTCCCTCCATTTCCATTGTTGCATTCTGATTTTGCGCTCAGTCTGAAGCGCCTCTTACCTGTCGTTCAGAACGCCTTCTCTTCTGCACTGGGCCTTCCTTCACAGCTTCCTACTTTTTAAAAAATTCCCTTCTTTTACTTCACATTCCTTTCGTTCCCCTCCTCCAACCACACAACACACATTACTTAGGGAAACCCAGTTATATCTCAGAGTGCGGGTCTTGGAAACATGTTCGTGCACTGCCAAATAGCAGTTTTCCTTCATCTGTCTCTCCCCGGGTAATTAACACAAATGATAATAGTGACCTTTTAGAATAGCTTTCAGGGGAGGGAGCAACAGCCAACTCCCCCAGGAACCTGTTGAGTGGCAGCCAACTGGCATGAAGAAGTAAGAGCAGGGAAGAGTAAATCTGTAAGATGAACAGTTTTAAAACTATGGAACTAAATGGAAGCAAGAAAAGCAGGGGGAGGAGGAGGGGGAGCGGTGCTGGCTCTAAGGTGGGAAAGATTTAAAAATAATAATGAGAACAGCAGTCCAGAACACACTGAGCTGTTTTCTTTAAATTTCATATTCTCCGTAGCTATGTCTTTCATTGCATTGGTAAGTTGACTAAATTACATTTTTTAGTACATCTTTGAATAAAAGGTCGAAAGAATATAGTTTATTAAACTCGTTGCATCCAAACAAATCCTAAAAGTTCATATAACTAGCAGCTAGTGCCTAAAAGCATAACATACCCAACTATTTTGGGAGGAAATTGAGACCTGCTTTTATCAGCCATTTATCCAGAAAAGCATTTTTTGTATAAATCCAGCAAGGTCTCTTACACTGTCTGTGTGTGCTCTGCAGTACAGTTGACGTTTATAATGTGATCCAGATATTTACAGTATAGTTCTGCATTATGTTATTGATTCTCACATACGACAGTTCTCAGTTAACCAGAAACTCTGTTGTTTTTTAATTTGATTTTATTGTTTTTCTTATGATACAGAAGTTGTTGAAAAGCCCTTTTCTGTTATCCTCATCATTTTGTATATAGATTACTATTTTGAACCTTTTGAACAAACTTTTCCACAAACGTCCATATTTACATTCTGTATGTTTAGAGCCATAATCTCAGTCAGGAATGAGAAGGAAGTATAAATCAGAATCTCAGGGCCAGGGTGAGAGAGACTATACAATTTTTAAAAAGAATATTTAAATCTCCAAGTCATAATGAACATTTCAGAAAGTAAGACTGTCTATGCTATTTTGGGCTGATGGAAGATTCAGAAGAAAGAAGTGAATAAATATTGTAGAACAAGAGTTTTTTTAAATGCTTAAGAAACACTGGTTTAGAGTCTCTAATTTTCTGAGCGACTAAAAGAATTTCCACTTAGGTTAAGTCTGCAGTCGAAGTCTGTCATTAGAGCTCGTTCAGACTAAAAGATGTGGGACGACTTGAGGACAATGTAGGCAGGACCAAAAAGGGGCAATAGATTCTCAACTCCAGATTTTCCCTTGGGGATTTGAAGCCAGATTGGCTTAAACAACTGTTGAGTAAAAAACAAAAACACATACACAAACAAAACAAAAGATCTCTCTTAATGGACTAGCCCCTTAGTAGGACAATCGGAATGTCGGAGCTGGAGTGTGAGTTGGTTCCTGACTTGAAGGAATGACAGTAGGACCAGGGTTTGGGTCTCTGGTACAGCCCTTAGAAGAGAAGGGGAGTGGGGCTTTTTTGAGAGGAGATGAGAGTTAGGAATGAAAGTGAAGGCCCCTTAATCAAAGGGAAACATTCAAAAGGAGGAGTAGGATTAGAAAGTGAGCTTGGGAAAAATACCTAAATTAGAAATATTAGTTGTTCACCAAGAAAAATATGAGTATTTGACTGGAACAGCTCCTTAAAGAAAGAATTATTTCATAACCCTGTTAATTTTCTGGCCTGTTGGCTCTTAATTTTTATTTTGGGTCTTGAACCTCATCGAGAATCTAATAAGGGTTCTGGAACAGGTCTTCAGAATAGTGTACATATTTACAACATTTTGCACACAGTGTTGAGAGGATCGTGGGCCCTGTGAAGCCCAACCATATTAAAAATGCATTAATTCTTCTATCATCAACTACTGCTCAGACTTAGCCAAAGTATAGTGAACTTGGTACCACTGGAAGTATTTGGATGCTATAATGTGATTAATGTTGTTTGGCATATAGATGAAGAATGGATTAAATTCAAGGTGAAAATGGATGTGTGCATTAGACCTAGATTTTAAGGAACTTAAAATTTTAAAAGATTTTAATTTCTTTTCATGTCTCTTTAATATTTCTTAAAATATCGAAGGTAATTGGAATAGCTGAGATAGGAGATATGTTATTTAGTGGGCTGGACAAAAGATCCTGGAAAATAACTGCAATCCAGACACCGTCATTTACTATGACTCTGAACAAGTAATTTATTCTGTTGTATAAAAGGATGCATCATAAAAAAAAAAAAAAATAACTGCTACCAAACTAAATTGTAGGATACTAAAAAGCAACAAATACAGAAGTGCTCGGAGTCATATACTTCCACACTGAAACCACATGTAGTGTAGAACTTTGTGACAGGAAGTCAAGATCACAGAGGCTAATATGAAATTGGATGTTTCCATATACTGCAGCTCGTAGTTAGGTAGAGATAGCAGGCTGGATCCAGGTGATATATTTGGAGTGAGGGGGCCCGTCTGTGTAAGAAAACTAGAGCCAGAGTGGGCTTTACTCACTGGGGCTGAGTGAGAACTAAAAGGTCAGGCGATACTGAAGATCCATGGCTCTGAGTCGAGAATCCAAGGATACTAGTTTAGCAAGTGAATTTTGATGCTGAGGTCAATAGCCCAGGGGGTATTTTAGCAATATAATTCTTGGGTAAGATGCCTGAGCACTAGGGATTCCAGGCCCCTCTAATAATTCGGTTTTGGATACCATTGATTTCTTTATTTCTTTTATTTAGCAAATACATTGTGCAAAACTGCTCTGGGCCAAGCACTGTCGTAGGTGCTGAATCAGTCCATTGCCTCATCACAGAACTACTTTTATATGTTTTTGGTGAAGGTAGGAATGAGTCCCTAAACTTATTAGCCTGAAGCTTGGCAGAATGTGAGACAGCCTGGCCGGAATGAAAAGGAGATAGCAGATACAACAGTTTTTCTTTCTTGCCCTCACAGATATTTTAGAACTTAGGGATTGATCTTTCTAGTGGTAAATAATATCAAACTTTTTGATACAGTTTCATAGGAAACATGATTTTGATGATCACTTTTCCAAGAATTTTATGCATATTATCTTAGTTTTAAAAGATGATTCCAAAATATCGGTGATAAAGCCTTTCCCATTGTCATTGTTTTAAGTGGGAAGTATCAAGTACTGTAATATTAACCCAGACTTTCTATAGACAGATTCTATACATATTAGTATCTATTGATCCTTAATTGATTTGAACCAGAACTTTGGTGTTAATCAGTCCTTCCTCCCTTCTTTCCAGTTTTAATAGTTGATATAGGTAATATAAAAACTAGTTTTTAAAAAGTGGTGTGATAAACAATATTGGATGTTACATTGGTAAAATAATCATATCTAAAAGTATCTTTTGCTTGATATTCATATTTTGTTTTTGGCTAAGGTGATTAAAAGGAACTTATTCTGGAGATAATAAAGAAAAATTCTGAACTCTCAAACTAATAATCAAGTGGAAGATGTGAGTTATTTTTTTGTCATAAAATAATTTTCAAAGAATGATCATTTTTTAAAAAGCTAATCAAACATTAATGGAAGAAACATCTCTTAAGTTCTAATAGTCCTTACCAATGCAACAACCTTTACTTAATGTATGTAAGAAACATGAGTAATAAATAAAAGGCTGTTAGGAGGAGGTGTCTGCATACTGATTTTGTCCTATAATATGAGCAACTATGGGGTCTAGAGAACACAAAGGATACATCGTAAAGTCCGTTAAATGTTTTGGAACTCTCTAAGAGGTAACGTGATATAAAAATAATAAGCAGTAGGCATAATCATTTTGTGGCATTCTGGGTGACATCAAAATAGGAAGCTGCCGGAAGATGCATTCAGAGCCTTCTCGATTTCAGCGCTAAGTAGTTTTTTTACATTAAATTTTGTATTTTGAGATTATTGTAGACACACTGCACATATTTAAAGTGGTATTTGATAAGGTTTTGACACAGGCAAACACCTGTGACACAGTGAAGATAATGACTATATCATTCATTCCCAAAGGTTTTTTTTTTAATCATTTTGCCACATTTGCTTTACTATCATCTCTTCTTTCTATAATTTTTCTGAACCTTTTGAGAGAAAAATTTTAAAAAGTGTGTATGTGTGTGTGTGGATATAAGTATGTATATGTGTATTTATCACATCTCTTTAGTTCAATATATAGTATTTTCATATTTTCGAAAAACAAGAGTAGTCTCTTACATAACCACAGTACTGTTGTCAAAACCAAGGATTTGATATAGGCACTGTTTTCTCATATGCAGCCCACATTCCAACTTGTCAGTTGTCTCAATAACGTTTTTCATACCTACAGATAGACTTTCCTTTTCATCGAACTTTTTCTTTTCAGTTAATTGTAGATTTGCATGCAGTTGTAAGAAATATACAGAGAGATGCAGGTGCCCCCATTACCTAGTTTCTCCCAGTGATAACATGTTGCAAAACTATAGTATAACATCACAGCCAGGAAATTGACAGTGGTTCTGTCAAGATACAGAACATTTCCGTCACCACAAGGATCCCTTATAGCCACAGGCACTTCCCACCTGCCCCTACATCTCCTTAACTCATGACAACCACTCACCTCTTCTCCATTTCTGTGATTTTTGTCATTTCAAGAATGTTATATAAATGGAATCATACATCATATAACCTTTGGGGATTGCATTTTAAACTCCACATAATTTCCTGGAGAATCATCCCGGTTGTTGCATGTGTCTTTTTATTGCTTAGTAGTATTCTATGGTTTGGCTATACCATAGTTTAAACATTCACATGTTGAAAGACATCTGGCTTGTTTCCAGTTTTTGCCCATTGCGAATAAAGCTACTGTGAATATTCACGCATAGATTTTTATGTGAACATTTCTTTGGGATAAATGTCCAGTAGTGCATTTACTGGATCCTGTGGTAGTTACATGTTTACTTTCCTAGGAAACTGCTAAACTGTTTTCCAGAGCGGCTGTACCATCTTACGTGCTCATCAGCCGTGTATGAGTTACTCAGTTTTTCTATATCTGCACCAGTCTTTGATGTTGTTTTGTTTGTTTGTTTGTTTGTTTGTTTCAGCATTCGGATAGATATGTAATGGTATCTCATTATTGCTTTAATAGTCATTGCATTTGCCTAATGGCTGATGGTGGCAAACATCTTTCTGCTTGCCTTTTTACTATTTGTATATCCTCTAAGGTGGTGTCAATGTCTTTTGCCCATGTCCTAATTGAACGTTACTGTTGATTCTTGAGAGTTCTTTTTGCATTCTAGATACTCGTCCTTTGTCAGATATGTGGTTTGCAAATATTTTTGTCCACTCTATAGTTTGTCTTTTCCTTTTCTTATCAGGGCCTTTCACAGAACAAAAGTTCTTAATTTCGATGAAGTCTAATTTATCAATTTTTTCCTTTTATGAATTATATTTTTGGTGTCAAGTCTAAGAGCTCTTTGCCTAGCGCTAGGTCCTGAAATTTTCCTTCTATGTTTTTTTCTAAAAGTTGTATAGTTTTGTGGGGATAAACATATTGGCTCCCTGCTTTTTTTCTAATATTACTTGGGGAGGGGCATTGGGGTGGCCGGTTATAGCCCGGTGAGGGTAGAAGTCTGGGCTCCCAACTTGACCCTTGCTGACATGGATGGGATTCAGCTGGATTAGGTTGGTCTAAAATCTTGTCTTGCTAGGCTGCCCCTTTCCTTGTCCTTTGTTTGCAGAGCAGGCTTTTGGGGGGCCTTTTTTGTCTGTGCCCATGGGCATTTTCAGTTTCTTTAGCTCCAAGCCTAGGCTGTATAAGGCAAAAAGAAAGCCCAGGGAACTCACCACCATGTCCTGAGGCCCCAATCCAGTTTGCTTTCTTCTCTACACCTTTAGGAGTCTTTTTGTATTTGTTTAATATATAAAATATCTATGGCTTCAAATTGTACTTAGTGGGAGGAATAGGGATAAGTATATGTCTCCTTCCTAGAAGCAGAAGTCATTAGTTTTGCTTTATGTTAATTGATAGTATTTCTGGCAAAGAGAAACATGTATAAATTAATGTATAAATATAAATGTCCCAATAGAAATAAATGGTACATGTGCTATCTACCAAATTGCCTGTGTTAAATTTCTTTAGACATTAAGTTCTAAGAATCATAGGTCTCTAAAGGTTTTTAGGAAATAGATATTTATCTAATTATGCCATTTGAGTAGATCCTTCATGATATCTTCTGATATATCCCCCAAAAGTTTGTCTGTCTTTGATTATGGCTAATTGTAAAAACTTATCCCTAAACCAGGCTTTTGAGAAACTATATATAACTAATATATATAACTGTCAATCTGCCACATATATGGTTCCAGCTGGGTCTCTGTCTCTTCTGATTTACTCCCAGTGCATGTCCATCTTAGCCACGCCGGCTGTAGTTTGATAATCATTGTCTGGCATGTTGTTGCTTATTGTGTCAGCAATTTTAATTCGTTTTCTTGATTTGCCATTATTCATGTCACGGTTACCTTTTATACACTGAGGAACTACACATTGGAAAAGTTAATACAATTCCATAGTTCTTTATCTGAAACCCTTGGGTCCAGATGTCTATCGTGATTTGGAATCTTTTGGATTTTAGGAAGCAAATGAAGTACATGTACTCTGCCTTAAGGTAATACCTTGTAATCACGCTCATTCGTGATTTGCAGCCAAATGTTTTTGAATATTTACACCAATCATTATATTTAGTTCACATTCTATCACCAAATGAATTCCTCTTCCACCAACGCAAAACAAACAAACAACGTTGGGGTGGAGGACAAAGAAGAAAGAGAGAAACTCAGTGTTCCAAGCTTGTTTGGACTTTGGAATGACACGTCAAAGATTTTGAACCTGTGGAAATAGGGCCGTCAGCAAGCCGAGCTGGAGTCAGAGCCCCCATTTTCATCCCCGAACTGCCCCCTATTCAGCTGCCGAGGTGGCGCTCCTGGTCTGGATTTGCCAACTGTGATTGTTTCCAGGATGAAAACAAAAGCAGCTCTTGGTTTAATCCTGTTATATGGTATTGATCTTAAAAATCGTTGGATTCATATTAGGATTTTGAGTTTAATCCTGTAAGGATCAGACTAACTTTCATCTTATTTTATCCTAAATCCTTCTTTAATCTTGTTAATTATGCCAGACCAATTTCCCAAGGGCCAGGGTGTGTATGTGCGTGCGTGCATGCGTGCATAGTGTGTGTGTGTGTGTGTGTGTGTGTGTGTGTGTGTGTGTGTGTGTTCATATAGTCGTTTTTCCAAAGAGCTCTTTCTCTGAAAAAGATCATTTTTCTCACAAAGGGCCTTAGAGCTATATGTACTCTTCAAAGTAGCATTGGTATTGCAAGGATGATATCAGTTCTTCTGCTTTCTTACACCTAAGATTAAAGTAGGTCTTGGCAAGGCCTCCTAAGAGGGAATCTGGTCTTGGATTTTCTGAGAAGGCAAAAGACGCCCTTCTGAAAGGGGGTTACGTGTATGTTATGTATATATATGAGTTTAGATGCTCTTAGTAAAAAATATTAGTTGAATTACTTAAAATTGAGACTCTCCTATAGTGGAACAGAATATCAGTTCTTAACTCTCAGCCTTCACGTCAAAATTGTGCTGTCTTAGGAAAAGAAAATAACACGTTTATCCTGGCTATCTTTGCTTTCACTTTGTAGAATATAACTGATTTTGGACCTTGTGCTGTTTCTTTTTTTTTTCTTTTCTGTTCTGTTCTGTTCTTTTTTCTCTTCTCTTTTCTCTTTTCTTCTCTTTTTTAAGAAAATACAATTGTCGATGACTGTCCTCTCCAAGCAATCAAAATAACAGAGTCTAGCTAACCATATGTATATATTTTTTCACATTTTTTTTTTTGGTGCGGGAATTTTTGTAGTTGGATCAAAAGTTCTGCTGATTGATTCAGGAACCAGGAAACTTATACCAAATGATTTCTTTGGAGGGCCCATGTAATCACTGTTCTCCCTCTAGTTGTTGGTTGGTTGTTGCTATTTTTTGTTTGTTTGTTTTTTAACTAACAATTGGAGTATCTAATCTAGGTTCCTTAGATTGCTAGAACATGATAGTTTTATATTTTGGAGAAAAATTTCTGGCAGGCTATGTATTAATCTTTCTGTGATTATCTCACTATAATTATTCAAGGATTCCTAAATATAAAAGATATAGTAAACCATCGTATTATGAATTAAAATAAAATTGGCTTTGATATTTTATATTCATCTATTCTTTGTTTTTAAATGAAATGCGTATAGTCTTTTTATGCATGTGTTTATGAATGTTTACTTTGCATATTTATTTAAAAGGAAATTAAGAAACTTTTCTTGTAAAAAAATGAGAGATGTGTTCATTATTGGCAATACTGTAATGCTGACATTGCGATTGTGAGAACCGGAAATAAGTTGTTACCAGTATCTAATTATATAAACGGGAAAATTTTAGAGTTAAGGAACTCACTTTAGGTGATAGAGTGATTGCGTATGTGCATGCTTTGCCAGCAGCGAGGAGAGGCAACTTTGATTTCTAATCTTCTTTGGGGGAAGCTCCATATCAGGGCTGCACAGAAACACTCAGTGAAGCAGCTCCTTTATCATAAAGAGAATTTTAATTAAAAAATGTTCTTGCATCGTGAGCAGAGTAAGCGACAGCCGGCTACACTGGGCATTTATCTCCTTCAGACCACATTACCAGTAATTGCTGCATTAAATCAAAGTCAGATGAGATTACAGGTCTGAATCGAGCAAGGGGCTGGTGCCAACCCAAGGATTCCCACACTGCTGCATTGCTGCTATCAGAACCCTGTCCCTGTTCCCAGTAGGGATGCGAGTCAGGTGGTGCCTGACAGTTCGTCTGTAAGGCACAGCATGGTGAACACAATCCAAGATGAGAGGCAGTTACACATTCAAGACCCCGTGGTCTTGCCGTTTGATTAGCTTTTTATTTTGAACGCAAGGGAATGGTTTCTCATTGTACATGGTACCTCCTGTGCACTTGCGGAGATTTGCTTTGGGATAAAAATAATTTGTGCTTTCTCTGTTCCTTTACATATCAGTATTCCCTTCTTGGTCAGGCATGGTCTTCTCACTTGATTGAGTAATTCATTCAACAGAAATATACTGGCCTACACTAGGTAAGAGTGGTCTGCTCCGCACTCCCTCCTCCCCGGCCTTTCCTCCAGCACAGTTGCATAGCTCTTTACACACTATCTGCTTCCTTTCGAGGCCTGTTATTCCTTAGGCATACATCTGGCTTCATAAATCAGATAATCCTGGATTTCCTTTAAATGCCCTTCTTAAATTATTGGAGGAGGAGATGATGATGACGACGACAATGACGACAGAGGCAATGACGATAATGGCAGCTATAATTTAATATTCACTATATGGCAGGCCTATTCATATGTTGACTGATTTAATCATCATGGCAACCCAATGAGGTAGGTATTATCTTCTTTTTTCAGATGAAGGAGCTGAGGCTGAGAGATGCTAAATAACTTTTCCAAAGTTACACAGCTAGGAAGTGATGGAGCTCTGAGTTGAATCCAAGTGGTCCAGCTTCAGAACCCTGAACTCTGAACCCCTCGCTGTATTGCTCACGTGCACTAGTCAGGCATTCTGCTAGGTGTTAGGGATGCTGAGGAATGAGAGGGACTATACAGTCCCCGCCCTCCCAGAGCGGGAGAGGCTGAAATTACAGTATGACGAGTTGCAAAGGACATGTGCAAGTGCTAAGGGGTATGTAGCAGAAACCTAACCCAGACTAACCAGAAGTAATTTTCAGAAAAACCTGCTTTTTAACTTCTGCTTACATCTCATTTGCCACCATAGCCATAATCCTCCTTTTTTATAAGGTTTTCTCCGTAATGTTTTAGGGCTCGCTGGTGATTTTCCTTATCTCTCTTTACCAGTGCACCCCGCTCCCCAAAGAAAATAACTAGCCCTCCACAGACTCATTGCAGTGGGGCAGGAATTCATTTATTTTAATTTTTAACAGTTTTATTCAAGTATAATTGATATACAGTAAATTGCACATATGTAAAGCTTATAATTTGATTGAGTTTTTACATATGTATACAGCTACGAAATCATCACCATAGCCAAGATAATATATTAATCATCTCCTTGTGCTCCTTTGTGATCCTTCCAGCTCTTCCCCTGCCCTGCATATCTCCATGCAACTAGTGATCTCCTTTCTGTCACTACAGATTAGTTCGCATTTTATAATATTTTATAAAAATGTAATTATATAATTAATACTCTTTTTGCTTGGCTTCTTTCACCTAGCGTAATTATTTTGAGATTCATCAGTGTTATTGTATATACCGATGGTTCGTTCATTTTTATTGTTAAGTAATAGTCTGTTGTGGATAAACCATAATTTGTTCATTATTTATCTGTTGATGGACCTTTGGGTTGCTTTCAGTTTTAGGCTATGACAAAATAAAGCTGCTAGGACATGCATATGTGTATAAAGCTGCTGTGACATGTATATGTATATGTATATGACATGACATGTATATAAAGACATATATGTCTTTATATGAATACATGTTTTCTTTTGAGTAAATACTTAGAAGTGGACTGGATAGGTCATATAGGTATAATTTTAACGTTAAGAAATAGCTAAACTCTTCTTACATTTTACATTCCCACCAGCAGTATTTGAGAGACTTTCTATTCCTCCATAGCCTTGCCAACACTTGATATCGTCAGTCTTTTTAATCTTAGTCATTCTAAATACGTAGTGCTATCATTACGGCGGGCCCATGTAATCACTGTTCTCCCTCTAGTTGTTGGTTGGTTGTTGCTATTTTTTGTTTGTTTGTTTTTTAACTAACAATTGGAGTATCTAATCTAGGTTCCTTAGATTGCTAGAACATGATAGTTTTATATTTTGGAGAAAAATTTCTGGCAGGCTATGTATTAATCTTTCTGTGATTATCTCACTATAATTATTCAAGGATTCCTAAATATAAAAGATATAGTAAACCATCGTATTATGAATTAAAATAAAATTGGCTTTGATATTTTATATTCATCTATTCTTTGTTTTTAAATGAAATGCATATAGTCTTTTTATGCATGTGTTTATGAATGTTTACTTTGCATATTTATTTAAAAGGAAATTAAGAAACTTTTCTTGTAAAAAAATGAGAGATGTGTTCATTATTGGCAATACTGTAATGCTGACATTGTGATTGTGAGAACCGGAAATAAGTTGTTACCAGTATCTAATTATATAAACGGGAAAATTTTAGAGTTAAGGAACTCACTTTAGGTGATAGAGTGATTGCGTATGTGCATGCTTTGCCAGCAGCGAGGAGAGGCAACTTTGATTTCTAATCTTCTTTGGGGGAAGCTCCATATCAGGGCTGCACAGAAACACTCAGTGAAGCAGCTCCTTTATCATAAAGAGAATTTTAATTAAAAAATGTTCTTGCATCGTGAGCAGAGTAAGCGACAGCCGGCTACACTGGGCATTTATCTCCTTCAGACCACATTACCAGTAATTGCTGCATTAAATCAAAGTCAGATGAGATTACAGGTCTGAATCGAGCAAGGGGCTGGTGCCAACCCAAGGATTCCCACACTGCTGCATTGCTGCTATCAGAACCCTGTCCCTGTTCCCAGTAGGGATGCGAGTCAGGTGGTGCCTGACAGTTCGTCTGTAAGGCACAGCATGGTGAACACAATCCAAGATGAGAGGCAGTTACACATTCAAGACCCCGTGGTCTTGCCGTTTGATTAGCTTTTTATTTTGAACGCAAGGGAATGGTTTCTCATTGTACATGGTACCTCCTGTGCACTTGCGGAGATTTGCTTTGGGATAAAAATAATTTGTGCTTTCTCTGTTCCTTTACATATCAGTATTCCCTTCTTGGTCAGGCATGGTCTTCTCACTTGATTGAGTAATTCATTCAACAGAAATATACTGGCCTACACTAGGTAAGAGTGGTCTGCTCCGCACTCCCTCCTCCCCGGCCTTTCCTCCAGCACAGTTGCATAGCTCTTTACACACTATCTGCTTCCTTTCGAGGCCTGTTATTCCTTAGGCATACATCTGGCTTCATAAATCAGATAATCCTGGATTTCCTTTAAATGCCCTTCTTAAATTATTGGAGGAGGAGATGATGATGACGGCGACAATGACGACAGAGGCAATGACGATAATGGCAGCTATAATTTAATATTCACTATATGGCAGGCCTATTCATATGTTGACTGATTTAATCATCATGGCAACCCAATGAGGTAGGTATTATCTTCTTTTTTCAGATGAAGGAGCTGAGGCTGAGAGATGCTAAATAACTTTTCCAAAGTTACACAGCTAGGAAGTGATGGAGCTCTGAGTTGAATCCAAGTGGTCCAGCTTCAGAACCCTGAACTCTGAACCCCTCGCTGTATTGCTCACGTGCACTAGTCAGGTATTCTGCTAGGTGTTAGGGATGCTGAGGAATGAGAGGGACTATACAGTCCCCGCCCTCCCAGAGCGGGAGTGGCAGAAATTACAGTATGACGAGTTGCAAAGGACATGTGCAAGTGCTAAGGGGTATGTAGCAGAAACCTAACCCAGACTAACCAGAAGTAATTTTCAGAAAAACCTGCTTTTTAACTTCTGCTTACATCTCATTTGCCACCATAGCCATAATCCTCCTTTTTTATAAGGTTTTCTCCGTAATGTTTTAGGGCTCGCTGGTGATTTTCCTTATCTCTCTTTACCAGTGCACCCCGCTCCCCAAAGAAAATAACTAGCCCTCCACAGACTCATTGCAGTGGGGCAGGAATTCATTTATTTTAATTTTTAACAGTTTTATTCAAGTATAATTGATATACAGTAAATTGCACATATGTAAAGCTTATAATTTGATTGAGTTTTTACATATGTATACAGCTACGAAATCATCACGATAGCCAAGATAATATATTAATCATCTCCTTGTGCTCCTTTGTGATCCTTCCAGCTCTTCCCCTGCCCTGCATATCTCCATACAACTAGTGATCTCCTTTCTGTCACTACAGATTAGTTCGCATTTTCTAATATTTTATAAAAATGTAATTATATAATTAATACTCTTTTTGCTTGACTTCTTTCACCTAGCGTAATTATTTTGAGATTCATCAGTGTTATTGTATATACCGATGGTTCGTTCATTTTTATTGTTAAGTAATAGTCTGTTGTGGATAAACCATAATTTGTTCATTATTTATCTGTTGATGGACCTTTGGGTTGCTTTCAGTTTTAGGCTATGACAAAATAAAGCTGCTAGGACATGCATATGTGTATAAAGCTGCTGTGACATGTATATGTATATGTATATGACATGACATGTATATAAAGACATATATGTCTTTATATGAATACATGTTTTCTTTTGAGTAAATACTTAGAAGTGGACTGGATAGGTCATATAGGTATAATTTTAACGTTAAGAAATAGCTAAACTCTTCTTACATTTTACATTCCCACCAGCAGTATTTGAGAGACTTTCTATTCCTCCATAGCCTTGCCAACACTTGATATCGTCAGTCTTTTTAATCTTAGTCATTCTAAATACGTAGTGCTATCATTACGGCTTTAATTTCCAAGTGAATAATGACATTGAGCATCTTTTCAAGTGCTTGTTTATCATTCCTATAACTTCTTTGGTCGGGTATCCAAATCTTTTGCCCATTTTTTTAAAATTGTGTGTGTGTGTGTGTGTGTGTGTGTAGAGTTCTTAAGTATTCTGGATACAATTTCTTTATCAGGTATAGCCTTACAAATGTTTTCTCTCAGTTATGGCTTGTCTTTTTATTTTCGTAGTGTCTTTTATAGAGAAATTTTTAATGATGTCCATTTTATTAATTTGTTCTTTCACAGTTGCGCCTTTGGTATCAGATCTTAAAATCTTTGCCAAATCCAGGGTTGCAAAGATTTACTCCTAGAAGTTTTATAGTTCCATATTTCATATGTTTAGGTCCGTGGTCTATTTTGAGTTAAATATTGCATATAGTATAAGGTATGGGCCTTGGTTCATTTTTAGTGCATATGGCTATCCAGTTGTTCGGATGCCATTTGTTGAAAAGACTATTTTTTCTCCACCGAATTGCCTTTGCACCTGTGGATCTATTTTTGCACTTTCTATTTTGTTCTACTGATCTATTTTTTCATTGTGACACCAATACCACACTGTCTTAAAGGGATGTGAGTATTATGGGATCTCTTAGACTTCAGAAAAATGATAGCGAAGTATCACAAACCTCAGGTATAGCATTTGATTTCAGTACATGCTTAAAGAAGATAGTCATACACTTAAAAAACCTATTTTTGAGTAGCGAAATGAAGTAGATATATCATGTTCATGGGCCAGAAGACTTGAGATTCTTAGGATGTTAATTCTCCTCAAACTGATCTTTAAATTCAAGGTAATCTCAATCAAAATCCAAGGAAGATTTTTACAGATGTTAACAAACAGATTTTAAAATTCATATAGAAATGCCAGAAACCATATCTGTTAGATTTTGCAAACCTCCCCCAAATTTAATGGATTAAAACACTATTGATTATTTATCTGCTCACAATTCTGTGGGCCAGTAATTTGGGTGGTTCTTCTAGTCTGGGTTGGTTGGGCCAGGGTTTAGGACGACCTTACTTTCCTGTCTGGCAGTTGGCAAGCTGATTGGTCTGGGGGGCTTCAGCTGAAATCGCTTATGTCTATTTCACTTGGTTTCTCATCCATCCTTCATGGTTCTTCACACAGTCTCAGGGTTCCGGAGAGTAGCAAGAGAGGGTAAGCCCCAGTGAACAAGTACCTTCCTGTCAGGCCTCTGCTTACACCACATTTGCTGATGTGTCAGTAGCCAGTGTAAGTTACCAGGCCAAGACCACATTCAAAGGGTGGAGGAAAGGTTCCACCTCTTGATGGAGAGGCTGTGAAGTATTGTGACCACCTTTGAAATCTACCACAGAGATATTATGAGTGAGTTGAGAAAAAAGTTTCTGTGGAGGGTAGAAGGCTCTATTATAAGAGATGATGTATGTGGAACCATGTGTAGACATGGTTTCCTAACCATCTTTACCCTTACTCTTTATGTACTACCTATCTTTCTGGATTTAAAGCAAATATCTATTGTCCTATTATTTATGTATACGTTTACTTCCTCGTAGTACTGATTTAGAATGAAAGAATAATGACATTTTTTAACAAAAATGTCAAATTCTGGCCTCAGAGTTTGCATGCCATCTCTCTTGCTTTAAAAAGAATAATGCATTTGAGCCATCGCATGACTTAGCCATATTTCCTTTTCTATCATATGTCATGCAAAGAAGTCTTTCCATACTTACCTGTGATTTGCTGTTCTCTGGTATGTGTAATTTAAAGCATTTGCACTGGTCTAGAAAATTCAACAATTCTCATAGTACCTTAGAACCAGTAGAACTCTCATGTGCATATTTTTTGAAGTAACCAGGAAGAGCTTCGTGGCACAGATAGCATTTAAGGTAGTCCTTTTGAAAATGGTAAGAGAACAATATGATCAAAGGCACTGAGGCAAAAACAAAAACAAAAACAAAAACAAAACCAGGATAAAAATTCACATTGATAGAGGCAATAGTGGGTAGTTGAATATATCTATAATTATTTTTGTATGTTATTGCCACTTGGAAGACAAATTTATATGTAGGCATCATGTCTATTGTTCATTCAGATCATGAACTTACCAGTTGCGCTGCCATTCTTTTACTGATACTACTAAAACAGCTCGCTCTCTCAGAATTTCTCTTGATCTCCTATTTGCTGAATTCAGTCATCTTTTCTAAATTCTCATTGCTTTTAACCTTTCTGTATTTATACTTGACATTATTATATACTCATATCTGGTATCTACTTATGAAATACTTTCCCTAGTGTAAGGAAGTAGTATTGAAGAAAAGTAACAGATGTCCTCTGTGTCCTGGCTTTTGTTATAATATAAGATCCTACTTAATCTTTTTTCCTTTGTCGCTATTTCTGCCTTCTAGAAGTGAATATTCCTTAAGGGTCTATTTTCAGCCCTTTTCCTTCCCTTCCCCTTCCTCTTCCCCTTCCCCTCCCCTCCCCTCCCCTCTCCTCTCCTCTCCTCTCTCTGTCTCTCCCTCCCTGTCTCTCTCTCTCTGTTTCTCTCCTCTCCTCTCCTCTTCTTCCTCCCCTCCTCCTCCCCTCCCTCCTTCCCTTTTGAAGCACATGGTCGATGTTCAGTAAATATTGTGGAGTGGTAAGTGTGGGAAAAAATCTCAGCCACATTATGGCCTTGGCTGTTCCTCCCATACTCCTGTTGGATCTTCATTTCTAACCCTGACTTCTCTCTTCTGGGGTGCCACCTCCATCTCTGAGGCCTTATTAGACATTTCCTGTTGGTTATCCTGCTACAACTTCAAACCATTCCCTGCCTTCAGGTTGTTCCCCTTTCCATTCTTCCCTGCGGCCACCAGAATCATTTTCACAAAATGTTGTTTTTGTAGCACTTTCCCTCTCAAACAAGCTTGAAGGATACCCAGCTTGGTGTCCTAGGCCCTCCGCGATGACTCCACCCCACTTACCCTGCTTCTCTTGCCGTTGCCGCTTCTCTCCCACAGCCAGGTAGTCGGGTCACGCTGAGCACGTCCTGCATATTCTAACTGCGCATTTTGCCTGCGTATGTATCACTCTTTGCTTCATCCCCTCCATCCTCATCTGTCTCAAGCATGATCTCTTTTTGAACTTCCGTGTTATCTCAGCACACAACAATCTTTGGAACCTTCTAAAGATGATTGCTGCTAAAGCCAATTTTATACCTAGAGCAGAAGTCTTTGCGATCTTTGCTAAAGCATTGTACCCCGAAGCCTACCTAGTATCTTTGAACACTGTTGGTAGGATTGTGGCAGAGGCAGAAAAGGAAAGGGAGAGAAGACAAGAATGCGAGAGTAGAAAAGAGAATTATCTCATGTATGTTCTGGTTATCCAGTCCTTGGTAAGTCTTGCAATCCCTAGAGCGGTCGGTGATGCAGATTGCACTGTAGTGTTATGGTCCATGCCCTCTGGCACAGGATCCACGTGGCAAATTGTTTCATCCTTAACAACACTTACATTTCATAAATCTCAAGGTAGTTTCTAGATGTCTCACTCTTAAATATCACTAGGTCTGTTTCTTCCTGATATCATTACATGCTATTTAACAGTCATGTTCTAGGTGTGTCAAGTGTTGATACTTACTGTCTGCGTGTCTCTGCTAATGAGATATGTAGCAATATATGGAAAAGGCCATATTCTAAATTCATGTTTCTAATTGATCAGTTCACAAAAAAACTTTAACATTATAAAAGCACTTCTATTGTAAAGTATGTAGTTTTTCAAATGGTTTAAATTGGCATTGTCAGCAAATAACTCTGAGCTTATTATGGGGAATCAGTCTTTTTATTTCTGGAATTTTTGACTGAATATGATAGTATTTAAAATTTAAAGGAAATACCCAGTCTGTTCTGAGGTAGGGAATCACTTAGCAGTAATTTCTGAGATGAAAATGTTACAGAAACAGGTGTGTAAAAAGGCAAGAAGTACAGGGAGTTATAATTCAAATATTGAATTATTTTGCCATTTTTCTGAATGGCTAATTATTTAAACTAGACCTGGGCATGGTTTGGGCAGAATCTATGTAAGACATTAAGATTGCTTATAGTTTGTATTCTCAGTCTTAAATAAGAGTTTATAGTTAGCTACCATGTTAAGTAAAGCAAAGGTGATAATATAAATTAGAGATTGAGAGAATATTACTAGTTTTTACAGTACTCGTACTCAAAGTAAAATTCATTTTGATTACCTTAAACTTATTTAAGTTTGATTCCCAAAAAGAAATTATTGGAGCAATAAATGCTAATTTAATTTAAATGTATTAGAACAAATGAGAAGTTTAGTTCTAACATAATAAATGAAAACCAACGACCTCTCTACCATCCCACCCCCTAGGGGTGTTGGTTTTGTCTTATGTCTATGATATATGTGTATGTGTATAAATATAACATATACTATAAATAATACATAAATACTATATATGATACATAATACATATATACTATATATATGGTGTGTGTCCACCAATAAATTATATGGGTGTATACATAAATATAAATATACAATTCATAATATGTAAGATACATGAAGCTTATAAATTATATATATAACTTATTAATTGACATATAGGTATGTGCATTTACAAATATGGAATTATACTCTACACATTATTGAACAGTACATTTTTTTTCCCCTTAACATATCAGTCATATATATTCACCTTGTAGGTATAGATCTATCCTCAAGAAGAATTTAAAGCTCCAGAAATTGACTAGGCCCTTATATGGAGACTACTTTCAGGTTTCAGTTGTATCAGTTGTTAACTCATGAAGTTGAAGCTTGTCAGCCGGAGTTCATAGTCACAGCCATCTGTATGAGAAGTTGCTTACAATGTTTAATTTTGTGCCGTAGCATCATTTTGCCTTTCGCTTTTACCTGTGTACTTACCTTTTCAACTATAAACTGTAAAGCCCTTGACAACAGGACTAAGTACATTTCTCCAGTACTTAGCACAATACCTTGTGTGTAATAGATGTTTAGTAAATGGTTTTTTTAAAATTATACTGCAGCAATTTATTATTGTCCCTCATGGGTAATACACACAGACTCAGTACCAGCAGTCTGAAAATAATCTGGTACATTGCAGTGCTTCTCTAATCTCTTAGAACTGACTGAAAGTAAATGTTTAACCAAGAGAACTGTCTTATCCGTACTAAGGCCATTTCAACTCCTAAAAAACAATTTCTTCAGAACAATCCTAAAATAAATTGCAATGACCATAAAAGGAGAGAAATTACTCTGGTGGGGGGCACGGTAATACATATACTCTCACAAATGCCTCGCAGTTGTATTTAATCCTCACATTTTATTTTTACTAAACCATGTTACAATATTACTAGTTCTTCAAGATGAGGGAGCTCATAGCCCCTGAAACTAATTTAGAATTATTTATCATTTTGAACTTTTGAATGTTTGCTCCAGCTAGGGGATTTCTTAAGAATGATAGTTATAAATGGCATGTCTCTTACTGAGCATTTATTTTCACTTTTTGCTCACTCCGTGCATTATTTTCTAAGAATTACTTGGCAGTTCTCTGGTTTTAGATGGGCCTTTTAGGCGTTGAAAGCCAGCTCTTTAACCTGCGTGCTTTGTCAAACTGACTGAACACCTGTCCATGTTTGTTAGTGCTTTTAATATCTGTTATAGAAATAAGTGCACACATTTGTGTTTGTATAGAATGGTGGGGTGGGTACAGCAGCTTCCTAAAACGGAAAAAGCAACTGGCTTTTCTGAAAAGACCTTCCCACCCCCACCTTTTTGCAGGCAGCCGGAGTTAATCCTTACATGTTTGATTGGAACAGCTGAGAGAGTATCTTGCATATCTGAAGGTCTCCAGTGGACTCATGTTGCTCAGCGTTGGGGCCACCTTCCTCTTTTCTAGTGCTGATCCTGCCAGCTGTCCTAGCCTCTGTTAAAGCAGAGTGCAGGGGGTGTTAAATGATACACAAACATACAGTGTCATGAAAGGGATCCCTTTACTGCGTGTAGCAGCATGACTTCTTTTTTCTCCCATTCCTTCCCATAGCAGAAGGGTTTTATACTGTTAATCCTAACACCTGTCTCTGCCGGAGACACTGAGAAGGGTGTGTGCGTGTGTGCGTGCGTGCGTGTGTGTGTGTGTGTGTGTGTGTGTGTGCGCGCGCGCGCGCGCATGGCCCTGCCCAAGAAGGAATAGAGAAATAAAACCAGTCCCATCTGCCTTTCCATGTCTTGGATTGGGAGTGTTCCGTCTGACGCACTTAAAGCCTGGAACATATATATCATTTTGGATTCTGGATACCTTGTGCTTCCTACCGTTTTTTGTGTGCCACTTTAAGGAGCCCGTGTTCCCTTCCCTCGCTGTCTGTCGTTCTCTGCCTATTGAATTTCTGGTGGAGTTGTCAGTAAAACTAACAGTAACAGCAAATGTCTAGTGTAGTTTTCAGGCTATAACTCAGTTGGAGCTTTTTGCTTTTTCCTGAACATTTATTTCTTCTGTGTAGTGTTGAATCTTATTGGGGTGGGAGCCTGGGCTGAACCAAGCTCCGACTTCATCATCTGAGCCAGCATACCTATCTACGTAGACTGGAAGGCAGCTAAGGATTTTTTGGTGCTACCTAGTTCCTTTGGACAGGACAGCCAGTTCAAACAAGGCAAAAGCTTAGACACTTTTTGTACTGTCTTTATCTGAAGATTTTTTTCCCCTTTGCTATGTATGGTGTATATTGTATGGATTATCAGTATCCTGTTGTCCAGGTAAGCTCAGGGTTATAACTTGTTTTCTAGATACTATTTGATTGATGTGAAGGTTTTATGGTGGGATGAAATGCTTATAAGCTTTCTGTCTTTTGGCTTGGTACCATTCAGGGTGTAGATTTCCCAAATTTTTTGCTAATTTGCTGTAACAGGAGGTTTGAGTTTTATGTAGAATCGAGGGCTGGGCAGGGGTGGTGACTTTCAACTCTAGAAGTTATGAAACTTCAGAGAGATTCTCTCTGTGTAACCCCATGGAGTGTGCGCTAGGCACGTGTGTTTTAAACAACGTGGGCTTGGCATTATAAATAACAAAGCCACCACATTATAGTAAACTTTAGGCTTTGTTTTGAGTAGATGAGAAGCACAGATGGCAGTATCCAAGGGGCATTGCTGTATTTTTCAGAAAGGTAATAATATATAGTAGAGGACACTTTCCACACTCCACAGCATTGTGAAGTTTTGTGATGGGATTAGTGGCATCTTAGTTATTAACTTGTTGAAATCTAGAATCAGAAAATTTCAGGCCTTTGTCAAGCATACTCCTGAATATCTGTCTTTAAATTAGTAGCAGTATAGTGAATGAAATTAAGAATCCTGGATTCTGATCCAAGCTATAGTGTTTAACGGCCTCCATGTTCAGGCTCAAATAGCTTTGTTTTCTTTGACTTCAGTTTCCTTGTATATAAAATGAAGGTGTTGGACCAGATGATCTTTCATTTGTTATGGGGTTCTTTGAAATATTAATTATGCTGAAAGCCTAGAATAGGTAAATAAAAACAGCTAATACTATTAATTCTGAATTACAGATACTACTTGGTTTCTCAGTTTTAGTTATTTTTTGTTTTCATGGCATTTAATTATTTTTTTCTTTGGCCGTTTCTCTAATAATTAGCTCCTAAGTTTTAGGTTGGACAGAAATGCATAGGGTTAAAGGAAGTGACTAACCAATACAACTTATTAGGTATTTTGGGCCTAAAGGCTAAACCAAGCTATTTTTAATTGGCCCTGCTGGGGAAGTTCTCCAGAGTAAACAGCTCTCATTCAAATCTTAAGCTATCAGTCAGTATTGAAGTCATATGGGAAGGGATGTGGTTATGTTTCTTGGACTAGATTCTAACCCATTGGTCTGTATGTTTTATATTGACCGTTTAATGGTTTCCATTTTTTTTTTGAGCTCTTCAAATTGAGAATATAATATATTTACCATAATGAGGTTTTGATATATTTTGGGGTCTCATTTATCTATGAGCTGTATCTCTACTGGCATAAAACAATAGATCAGTCTATGTGACAGCTTAGGGCTGGAAGTGTCATGAGACTAGATTAGAAGCAAAACTTCTTACAAGTAAATATTGATGTGCTTTTGAAGAGAAACATTTGTGAACAGTAAATTTCTTGAGACCCAACTAGCCAAGTGAGGGATTTGTAATAACTGTAATATAAGTAAAATTGTCCGAGGAACAAAACTGAAGAAGTAAATGTTACCAAAGAAGATGGAACTATCGGAGATAAATGAAAAATAATAAGTATAATATATAAATGACTTTTTGGGGTAGAAAATCGGCTATGCTCCCAAAATAAAAGTTGTGGGGTGGATTAAAGAGTCCCTGTTTAGAAATTATGGCATGTTGGATAAAGTCTTTTGCAGTCAGTTTTTATTCATTTATGACAAAATGAATTTTCCACCCCTAATCTTTCTGGTCATTAAGAGTTAGTACTGGTAAATGTAGTGTCCTGTACTGAAACAACGCTTTCCTGGCTTTGCTCCATTTGGTAGGTCTATTCTATCTGAAATTAAGGTAGCTTAGAAATGCAGGTAATGGGATATTAAAATTTAAGAGTGTGCTCTGCATTCCACCACGTCAGGAAAATTAATGGGACTGAAAAAACATTTTTAAGTTGAAGGATCCAAAACTATTTTACAATCTTATTTATTAGTTCTGTTAAGGTATATTTATAAATGGGTGCATGTATAAATGGCTAATGGATGGTTATTTGCTACCCAAACTCTTATCTCAACTATGGTTATAAAATATTTTTAGCTTTTGATATGTTCTTAAACTTAGTTAAGTCAACGCCCCTCGGTACATTATATTTGTGGTTCTGTACCACTGCATTTACACGATCGGAAATTATTGAGGTGATTGAATAGTATTTCTTTTTTAATTAAAGATTTTGCATCTATTTTTAAAATGAAGTACAGTTGACCTTTGAACAATGCAAGTCTACTTACGTGAGAATTTTTTTCAGTAAATAGAGTCGGCCCTTTGTATCTGTAGGTTTTGCATCCATGGATTCAACCAACCCCTGGTGGAAAACTGTGTTTTCGCATTCTCGACTGTGGATTCCCACCCACAGATGGAAAAAAATACTGTTTTCTATCCACAGTTGTTTGAATCCTTGGAAGCAAAGGGCCTGCTGTAGAGTCAAAAGTTAAACCCCAATATGGAGGGTGGGGGTGAAAATGGTCCGTACCCCTAACCCCTGTGTTGTTCTAGGGTCAACTGTATTTCTAGAATTGCTAGTGTTGAGATAATGAAACAATATGTTATTTCCTCAACATAAGGCAATAAAATATTTTAGGTGCTTGACCTTTTATTGTTCTCATTGTTAATAAAATCATGCCTGTCTTAAGAGTATGTAATTGAAATTGTTTATTATTTATATTTTTTTGCAGACTTAAATCTGGGTCAAATCAGTTTAAAATACAGGCAGAGTAAGTAGATGGGGGTTGCTAGATATGATTTAAAAGACAGTACGTATAGTCTCCCTGCCCAGAAAAAAATCTGTTTGTGAAATTGGTCCTGAAATTATTCTTTTATATTAATCATTTACGGCCTCTGACTGAATGGTTAAAATATAACTTGTTAAGATGGCTACTGTTAAAAACAAACAAAAAAAACAACAGAAAATAAGAGTTAGCAAGGATATAGAGAAAGTTGGAACCCTTTTGCACCGTTGATGGGAATGTAAAATTGTATAGCTGCTGTGGAAAACAGTATAGTGGGTCCTCAAAAAATTAAAAATAGAATTACCATATGACCTAGCAGTTCTACTTCTGGGTATATACCTAAAAGAATTGAAAACAGGATCCTGAAGACATATTTTCATGCCCATGTTCATAGCAGCACCATTCACAATAGCCAAAAGGTAGATGAATCAACTCAAGTGTTCATCAGTGGGTAAATGGATAACCAAAATATGGTATATACATACAATGGAATATTACTCAACCTTAAAAAAAAAAAAAGGAAATTCTGAATAGGCTGCAACGTGGAAGAACCTTGAGGATGTTATCCTAAGTGACATAAGCAAGCCACAGAAAGATATCCCATATGATTTCACTTGTATGTGGTACCTAGAGTAGTCAAGATCATAGAGACAGAAAGTAGAATGGTGGTTCCCAAGGAGTCTGGGGACAAGGAGAACGGGGAGTTACTGCTTACTGGGTATAAAGTTTCAGTTTTAAAAAACGGATAAGAGTTCTGGAAATGGATGGCCGTGATGGTAGCACATTATGAATATATATAATAACCACTGAACTGTATACTTCGAAATAGCTAAGATAGTAAACTTTATGTCATGTGTATTTTTCCACAATAGAAAAAACTGGGTGGAGGAAGAGGGAGAATGAAACTTGTTGCAAGTTAAGGGATAATCTATTATCAGTTTTTCCTGAGGCAGTTTTACTGAACTTGTCACCCACTGAACACATTGACTGATAATCATTTCGAGGTAAATGGGGCAGTTGGGAGTGTAGCTAAGCGTCCTGATTTGAGGGTTTAGGACAGCACGGTACAGCTTAAGGATGTTAGTCATCTGGAAGATGGGAGCTGGAAAGTTACCTGTCTAAAAGATACATTTGCCTCGCCTATGCCCGGGTCTGCAGAGTGCCCTAGAGTGGATTGGCCCACAGGCTCTCTACTTCTTTGTGGCAAGATGACCTTGATATAGAGGGAGATATGTATTCTTTAATTTCTCATTTTGATAGTGCTTTTTGTGTAACTACTGTGTGCCAGACACAGATTTAGGGTTGGAGAAGACAGCAGAATCTTCACAATTTAATAATTAATAGAGACACAGCATTATTTTAGCATTGGAGAATAAACACACTTCAGTTTCCACAGATTAGTCAGGTATTTTCTTGATAATCTAGTTATTGATAAATTTGTTTACATCCCACCCCTTTCTAATATTTGTCTAAAAACCTTTTTCTTAATATCTCACAGAATACAGAGACTCTATACGTAATTTCAGTTGTGTATATGACTCTTAATTGTCTAGAGTTTGGAATATTTTAAAGATATAAGAATATATTACGCAAGTTTAGATAATAATTTATGAAGTGATGCTTTCTAATTTCTCTGGCCTCACCTATGTTATTTGTGGTCTTGTTCTACAGGTTTGAATTTGAGGAATAAGAAATAAATATGAAGATAATTCGGGTTTTATAAGCATATAAAGTCTAAACAGTTGATTTCAAATTCTGCTCTCACTTTATTTTCTGAAATGGGTTCTATATAAGTGAACCCTGCCTAAACTGGAGAAAAGAGTCTAGGAAATAAAAGAGTTAGCAATAATTTGGCTTCATTTATATTAAAGGGAATTTGGGGGCAAAGGATAATTAAAGTGGTATTGTGTTAGAGACGCTTCTGAGAAGGTATTTAATATCTATTAGGTGTAAAATGTTATTTACACTTAGTTGGGGTTATTGTGTGGGGGCGTGCTGTGAAGAGCTTTTGTACTAACAAGTTTTTATTATTGCAGGAAATGCCATCCCTTTAATGTTGCTTTTCACTTGGGTGTCAGAGGTAGCCTGGGAAAGTATGAGTAAAACCGACCTTTTAGTGAGGGACTCTGGGATCTGCTTTTATAGCATGGCTGCTGTGCAGGTGGAAGGTAGGGAAGTTGAGTCACATCTGTGTAAAACTGTGAAGAGCGAGAACGCCTAAAGTTAAAGATTTTTAATCTGTGAGTAATGTCTAGAATCTGAACTCTTAGAATAAAGTTGAAAATAAGGCCTTCCTTCCACTCTCTCTTTTTGTACATCTTCCTTAAAGCTTCAAATTTCTAAGATACTGAAGTAAATTGATAATTTTGAAGCTATTTCCAAATACTCTTTTGGAAGGAAAGAATTGCTTTTATAATATTTTGATAACCACATAGAGACTCATTCGTAGGTACCCATATATGGGTAAATAAATGGCTAGCGATAGAAATCAAGGCATTATTGTTTGATTTTAACAAACATTTATTCATCTACTATATATTCAGACAGTGAATTTGAAGCTGGGGATGTGGTATGAAACACACAGTCCCCTCAGATTGCTCAGTCTAGTCGTAGTTACACAGAAACAGTAACCCAACAATTATGAACCGTGAGTTGGGCGCTAAAGCACGGGGTTAAGGGGTACCTATCCCAGATGTGGGAGCAGGCAGGTTGAGGAAAAGCTTTCTGAAGCAGGGGATTCCTGAAGCGAGCCTTGAAGGATGCACTAGCCAGATAGAAGGCCATATTCAAGGAAGTAAGAACATAAAACAGAAAAAAAACAAACTTGATATCCTTGAGGAGCTTAACTGCATGTCGTTCAGTGTCTAGGGGCAGAGAAGAGCGGGGGTGGGGGGGGCGGGGGGCGGCGCAGAGCAGTGTCTGACTGGAAAGCCAAAGCCAGATTTCGTGTTAGGGCCTAAGAGTTAGGACTTTTCCCTCTTTTAGTTGCAGATTTTTATTGGAGCAGTGGCATGATGAGATCTGCATTTGGAAAGATCGCTTTGGTAGTAGCGAGAGGCTTGAATGAAGAGTGGTAGACTGGAGGCAGAGAGACAGTTTCCTCGTCTCTGAAAAGGAGATTGAAATATCTCGTCATGGGGTAAAATGAGCTCATATATAAGTAGTTGTCTGATAGGAAGCCACCACAGAGTAAATTCTCAAGAAATGGTAGTTATTTTACCGGTCATGAAATTTAACCGTTCACCAAGAAAACAAACATGGTAGAATGCGTACTAGAATCCAAGCTAGAAGGACTTTTACCTCCTTTGTCCATTACTGGTTTTCTTCAGTAACTAGAACAGTGCCTGGCATATAGTAGGCTCTCATACATTTGTTAAAGGAATTAGTGATTTGGTTTTGAGAATTTAATTTAGTTTTGGACTTTAAAATTAGAGAACTATGTAGGATATCTAAATGGAGTTGACCATTATTTGGCAGTTGGATTTTTTTTGATCTGTAATCCAGGAGAGATAACTGGATTAGACATAGAGATGTGGGGATCACCAAGGTAAATGGGTAGTGATCGGGGCGATGGGATGAGTTATATCACCTAGAGCAAGCGTGTTCTCAGCAGTGTTGCTCTGTTTTGAGGTTTGTACCCTTTTGAGAAGCTGCTGAATCTTGTGAATCCTCCCTGCATAGAAAAGCACAGAAGAAAACAAATTTCCACTGGGGTGTCTGTGTGAGGAGCTCTGCACCTGGGGTTAAGAATCTGTGGCATGCAGTAAAGAGAGGTCTGAGTGTGGCACATCAGACATTTACAGGGCGGGCTGAGGAAGAAAAGTGAGATGGGGAAGTGAGTGAAGGTAGAAAGAGGAAAATCAGGAAAGATTGGGGTCTTTTGAAGCTGAGAATGAGCATTTCCTAAAGAGAGAGTGCCAAATGCTACGTATAAGTTAAAGAAGATATAAAACGTGCACTGAATTTGGCCATCGGAGGTCTTTGGTGACTTCAGCAAGATAACTTTCCATTGAGTGTGGGGGAAAGGAAGCTGGAGTTCTGGGGATTGCATGAAACATGAGGAAGCAATGAAGAAATTGAGACAACTAGGAGAAGTTCCTTCATTTATTTATTTAACAAATATTTATTGAGTACCTACCATACACTAGGCACTGAGCTGGAAGCCGGAGATTGATCCATGAAGGTGGATGTGGTCTCCTCCCTTAGCTGACGTTCTTACTGTGTGTATTTGCCTC
>NW_011888797.1:9326571-9344724 GCF_000151845.1 Pteropus vampyrus | reverse complement strand
CGTAGTTACACAGAAACAGTAACCCAACAATTATGAACCGTGAGTTGGGCGCTAAAGCACGGGGTTAAGGGGTACCTATCCCAGATGTGGGAGCAGGCAGGTTGAGGAAAAGCTTTCTGAAGCAGGGGATTCCTGAAGCGAGCCTTGAAGGATGCACTAGCCAGATAGAAGGCCATATTCAAGGAAGTAAGAACATAAAACAGAAAAAAAACAAACTTGATATCCTTGAGGAGCTTAACTGCATGTCGTTCAGTGTCTAGGGGCAGAGAAGAGCGGGGGTGGGGGGGGCGGGGGGCGGCGCAGAGCAGTGTCTGACTGGAAAGCCAAAGCCAGATTTCGTGTTAGGGCCTAAGAGTTAGGACTTTTCCCTCTTTTAGTTGCAGATTTTTATTGGAGCAGTGGCATGATGAGATCTGCATTTGGAAAGATCGCTTTGGTAGTAGCGAGAGGCTTGAATGAAGAGTGGTAGACTGGAGGCAGAGAGACAGTTTCCTCGTCTCTGAAAAGGAGATTGAAATATCTCGTCATGGGGTAAAATGAGCTCATATATAAGTAGTTGTCTGATAGGAAGCCACCACAGAGTAAATTCTCAAGAAATGGTAGTTATTTTACCGGTCATGAAATTTAACCGTTCACCAAGAAAACAAACATGGTAGAATGCGTACTAGAATCCAAGCTAGAAGGACTTTTACCTCCTTTGTCCATTACTGGTTTTCTTCAGTAACTAGAACAGTGCCTGGCATATAGTAGGCTCTCATACATTTGTTAAAGGAATTAGTGATTTGGTTTTGAGAATTTAATTTAGTTTTGGACTTTAAAATTAGAGAACTATGTAGGATATCTAAATGGAGTTGACCATTATTTGGCAGTTGGATTTTTTTTGATCTGTAATCCAGGAGAGATAACTGGATTAGACATAGAGATGTGGGGATCACCAAGGTAAATGGGTAGTGATCGGGGCGATGGGATGAGTTATATCACCTAGAGCAAGCGTGTTCTCAGCAGTGTTGCTCTGTTTTGAGGTTTGTACCCTTTTGAGAAGCTGCTGAATCTTGTGAATCCTCCCTGCATAGAAAAGCACAGAAGAAAACAAATTTCCACTGGGGTGTCTGTGTGAGGAGCTCTGCACCTGGGGTTAAGAATCTGTGGCATGCAGTAAAGAGAGGTCTGAGTGTGGCACATCAGACATTTACAGGGCGGGCTGAGGAAGAAAAGTGAGATGGGGAAGTGAGTGAAGGTAGAAAGAGGAAAATCAGGAAAGATTGGGGTCTTTTGAAGCTGAGAATGAGCATTTCCTAAAGAGAGAGTGCCAAATGCTACGTATAAGTTAAAGAAGATATAAAACGTGCACTGAATTTGGCCATCGGAGGTCTTTGGTGACTTCAGCAAGATAACTTTCCATTGAGTGTGGGGGAAAGGAAGCTGGAGTTCTGGGGATTGCATGAAACATGAGGAAGCAATGAAGAAATTGAGACAACTAGGAGAAGTTCCTTCATTTATTTATTTAACAAATATTTATTGAGTACCTACCATACACTAGGCACTGAGCTGGAAGCCGGAGATTGATCCATGAAGGTGGATGTGGTCTCCTCCCTTAGCTGACGTTCTTACTGTGTGTATTTGCCTCTCCCCGCCCCCACCCCGCCCCGATAATGCCCTGAGATGAGTTTCTCCTTGGCGCACGGCTGGGCACATTAAGCCACCAGGGGACTCCAGTTGTTTTGCTGGGTCAGATCCAGGCTCTTAAGTCCAGGCTCTTCTCTCTCTCTTGGGCACCAGGGAGCAAATTGTCCTCTATAATACCAGCCCTTAAAGTCAGGGACACACTTCAAAATAGCCTTGAGTTTGTCCAGTGCTCACTATGATTCTCTTATTTACTGAGTTCATAGAAATCATTTTAATATTTATTTTTACTTTAGCCCATACTAACTCTTGTGGTAATGACTTTCATAAGCTTATTATTTGCAGTATAAAATATTGGTCCTAAATGTAGAAAAGAGGCATGAATACCAGGCCTCAGGAAACCTTTCTCCTAATCCTGGTCCTAGACTTTCTGCTCATAGGGATCTCTCATTTACCTTTTTATTTAAAAAAGTAATAATAAAATCTTTTCTTGGGGGCCTGTCGTCTTTTTATACATATGGAGGCCGTCATCACACACAAGCTTCAAGAGAGCTGAGGCTTGGTTTTCGTAAGGGTAGTGTGTGGAGGGCAGAGAGTGAGGGAGTCTGGCATCCTGGTGCTCCAGGGTTTTTTGTCCCTTTTACTGTAATGGACCAGTGGATTCAAAGAGTGGTATACAGTGATTCTCAGGTTTATGTCTTATATTAGAACTGAAAATGTAAATAATTATCATAAATATGATTTAGATTTTTCCCCAACGTACAGTGGGTTGCCCCTGCTTCTAGTGAAACTCACCTGCCTCTTTTCTGCTTACTCACTTTGTCTTTTAAAACATTTGACTGGATTTTACCTCCTTCTAATTGGATTTTCAGTTGCAAATTCAAAGAATACAATGCGTTCTATCTTCCAGATCAGTTCTAAAAATGTTAAATAAAAACAAGCCTAGTACTGATCTGTTCCTTTTTTCATAGTATTTTTTTCCTAATGTTTAAAGATCCTATTCCTTGGTACATATTTCTTTACACATTATGGATTATAGCGAAGGCATATAGATATCTGTAAAATGCCCAGAATAGTGCCTGACATATTTGAGGTATTCAGTAAATATCTGTGATTGTGTCAGTTTCTCCAGGTTCTCTAGATTGTTTGGTAGTTCCTGTATTCTTTTCAGAATTGTTGAAATGATTATTAATTTGGGTGGAGCATGGCGATATTATATTGGTAATGCACCATCCAACATTATTATATACTAGATTTTTTAAAGCCTGGTTATACATTTTGCCAAACAATTCTTATGGATTCAGCAAAAAACTGTATTCTCATTATGATTTGTGATTTTTAAATTTGATTTCTTTACGCGTCTATTTTAAAAACAGGAAGCTTAATTTTGGAATTAATCTCTTCCCTTTGTGGTAATCTGTGAGAGATTACAATGTAATAAATATAGCATAACTAAAATACATAAAATCATTTAGGATCTTATTAGAGTACTAAAAAATTAGTATTTTATGAGAAATGATAATCATAAACTCATCAAACTCACATACTATTTTATTATATTTAATAATATAAAGTAGGGAGATTATAAAATTTATATTCAGAAGTGAAGACTTGTCTAAGATCACTTACTTATAAAGGACCCAGTCAGGACCTAGACCAGGACTTCCTGGACCGAATCACATCTTTGACCCTTTTGTCATTATGTCCTTTTAGTAAGAGAACTTCATAGAAACTCATATTCAATAAACATTCTCCCAAACATTCTATATCTGTAGCACACTCTAGTAGCTATTATTTATAGATATCCAGTGTATATATAGAGAAAGGGTTTATGTTTTTTGATGAGCTAAAATATGGAAAGCGAATGAACACAAAGAGTGAATTCTCAGGTAACCCAGAATTTTTAATGAGGCCGAAGCCCTAAGCAAATCCGTATCCCCCCTAGTTTACACCCTAAGTTTCATAAGCAGTCATTTTTGTAGATGCCTTTTTCAGAATCCCCACATATCTTACAGTAGAAAAAATAAGCACTTTAATTACCTTCCTCCTCTCCTTTAGCCCTTCGCAGTCATTAGACTGCTTTAGGACAAGCAGGTTCTTGCATATTCCCATTCCTTGAAAACCTTTCCAGTCACTGGTCTTTCAACAGCTTTTCACATTGTTCATTAAATCCACTACATCTATAAACTGTACATCAGTGGAAATGTTTTGTTAAAATTTTTGTTTCATTTCTTATTTATTATCAGATAGTCATGGTTGGAATATTTTAAATCTGTATTAACTGTGGTAAACTTCTACGAATGCTTCCAGTGCTGTATAATTAATACCACCATCGCGAATATTCACTCTTTAAAATATGCCTGCACATGGCGCCTGCCCCTCCCTCTTTCTCCCCCTCCTTCCCCCCTTTACTCACACACACACACACACACACACACACACACACACACACACACACACGTGCGCGTGCGCAAAGCACACACCAAACTGCCATTCTCCGGTAGGCCTGTTTCTGGAGTTGGGAGATGTCAGCCTGCGGGGAGGGGGTGGGGGGAGGAGGAAGAGGTGGGGCTCTACTCTGATTAATTACCTTAGGCATTCAGGGGTGGGGCTTCCTTCAGCCATCTGCCTGAGATATGGGAGGGAGCTGGAGAAAGAAGGAGGGGGAGAGACTGCCAGAGAGGAAGAGAAAAGAAAGGAAGAAACACTAGAAAGAAAAGGGAAGGAGGACGGAATAAAGGGAGATCAATTACCCACCCTTAAATAGCTGGATTGGGGGGGGAGGGGGGTGGTGAGAACGCTGGGGAAGGTGTGCCCCAGCACGACTGCCCTGAAGTGTTCATCATCATCTGTTCCGTTTGGTTTATGGAGAAAAAGAAAATGGTAACTCAGGTAAGATTTGTGTTTTCCTCGGCGTTTTCCTTTTCCCCGTTTGTGTGATCTAAATAAAGATATGGGGGTGGGGCACAGTAAGCAGAGTTTCAGTTATTATCATCTTCTTTGAAAAGGCCAAATTTATTGTTATCAGCTGAAAAGTCTATGTTTTGAGAGAGATGTATCCGTATCCTTCCCCCCAACCCCCGCCCCCCCAGCTCCATAGCAGATTCCTGTTTCCTGTACTTTGCAGCTGTAGCTCAGGAAAGACCCTGTGGGGATTTGTCTACCTCTTTGTCTTGGTTCTGAGAAGAGGGAGGGAGAGAGAGACTGCAGAGGTAGGAAGAGATTCTTGTAGACTGCCAAAAAGAGGGGAGAGGGATTGACTTCCTTTTAAGAATTGCAGAAGAATTTGCTACGGGGAAATCTGATTCCCGATTCACTTCGGTTTCTCAGAATTGGCTATGGAATTGCAGTTTTGCTGCCTTCGTTCTAAATGGCTTATTAAAAATGAAGACTGGGAGAATATGTTTCATTTTCATGGCTTTGTTACTGGCAAAGAATGTTCTCAGGAGGAACCATAGGAGCATTCAGGTGCAGCAGAGGCAGGTAGAGCCCTCCCTGACAGATCCGAATGTATAAATGACAATCCCGGGGGCATTAAAAGGCATTTGAAGGAGAGGGAGTGGGAAATGGAAGATCTCTTCCTCCCTGTCTCTCGCTCTGGCTGTCTCTGGTTATGCCAGGCAGTATCTCATCCACATTTTAGCAAGTCATTCCTCACAAATCAAAAGGTGAATCCTGTTCCGTAGTTTCCCCTGACGGTGCTATTTTTCTCGTTGGCACCCTTCTCTGTGTGCGTTTTTACCCTTTTTGCTTTATATGTAGGGTGAGAGGGAATGTGAGGCTGTGATTTATCAATGAGAGATCATTTGCGTTGTAGAACACTCATGTCCTTTAGTCTCAGACTTAGGATCGTTTGCACTCCAGGCTTGTATGCTCTGTAGGGAAATTTCATCACTGGACAGTGCTTTCCTTTTAAGGAGGTTGCCCGTTTTTTGTATTCTCTCTTCGCTTTGCCTCTCCGAGTCACCACCGGAGGGCGAGAGAGTCGGCTAGCCATCCGGACAGAGGCACTGGTTTAGGAGCTGGAACCCTGTTCCGTTAAATGTTATATAATGCCCCGCAGTGCTGTTTGGAAGGAGGGAAAGTGTTAGGGAGATTTTCCCAGCATGACCTAGAGGAAAGGGAACTTTCAAAGAATCTGTCTTTCCAAAGTAACTCTTCACCAGACCTGAGTTTGGACATTATCAAGAAACCCCTCCCTCTTCTGGAAAGCTGAGAAACCTTTGAAATATTTTTTCTGCCACTAATTATCCTTTCATTGTCAGCCTGATTAACTCTTTTGAAATATTGCTTTACTTTTAAAAATTTCCATAAGAGAGGAGACCTATTTCTGTATTCTCTTTGTTGCTCTGGAGATGATACTTCTTAACCTTGGAGCCCTCATTCAATTTTCATTAACTGGCTATATTGGAGGGTATCAGCTCTCTTCTTTCTCAGCTATTACTGAAGGCTTTTCAACTACTTCACTTTTCATTATATGTATTTTTAAATCAGTGAAAGATTTATTTAAACTAGGACTTTTTATAATCACAGGTTTTTGTGGCCTCTTGGAACATGTCCCCTTAGTTTCCAGAGGAGCTGGTTAAGCATGTGTAAGCACAAGTTAGAATTCATATGCATATGTGCCCACTTAATGTTGTGGTCTTAATTGGTATTTAAGGAAACTATAATTTTAGGAATGAAAACGGAAGAGAAATAGAAATGAGAAGAAGAGATTTCTTGAGGCAGTCTAATAGGTAAATTAAAATCATTATGATTTTCTCAGGATGTGCTGAATGCTGAAGGAAACAAGTCACTTGCTTTTGCCCGTGTAGAAGGTATAGAATATTGAATTTGTGAATTTTCAGTATTCCAGCATATTTGTTTTGGTATATACACTTCCTATGATAATGTGTACCATACATAGTAAAACCAGATGGGCCAAATCTTTACTTGTCCTGTAAAGGTTTTTGGGGGGTGGCTTTATGTTTTTTATTTTTGGGGGTATTTTTTTTGCTCTTTGTTTTTTGTTTGTTGAGCCAGATATCTATAATCCCAATATGCATTAATGATCTGTCACATAAGCTTTCTGAATATAAAATGTCTACACTGCTTATGGCTTGATTATCAAAGTTAAATGATTTATTATTGTATTTAGTGTCTTGACTAGTATATTAAGGAAGGTATTTAGATAAGTTTTTACTATTTGTCACCTAGGCTTTTGGCATCTTGGATCTTAACATTTCTGTATCCTTTAGTTTCCATCACTGACTTGGTGGAAGAAGGGTGAAGGGCTTTGAGTGGATGACATTTTTATCATTAGAGCTATATCATTAGTTGCCGAGTGTGTGTGCTTTATTATATATGCTCTAGTTTTATAAGGCCTGTTTTGGGTTTAATTAGCAAATTGCTCTGTGATTTACAGTAAGTAATTAGTGCTTTGCCTTTAGAGAAAGGAAAAAAAAGGGGCAACTGGTAATTTAATCACAGAATTCTAATATGGTAGATAGACCCGCTCATGCGATCTTATTTTTTAATAGCTTTACGTTTATCTCTTGTTCATGTATGTGTTATAGAAGTAGTTCACTGAGAGACTCTCTTATTTCTGAACATGCGAATCAAGTTATTGTATCTTCTCACATCTATGAAAATAACAACGTGGAATGAAAGGATGGGAAAGAGGAAAAATCATTCTCATAATATGTGTAAAATTAGCAAAACAAAATTGTAAACGACTCCAACTCCAATTAATTTTTTCAATGTTTTACCAAACTCAAAGTCAGTCATACTATTTGATGTCCAAAGGGAAAGTATACTAGGCAGAGAGGAAAAGATTTTGCAGTATGGATGTGAAGGAAAATTTTCGTACTCTTACTATAGTGTAAGACTGCCAGTTTCTGTGGAACACAAAGCCCTCCCTTTCTTGGACAGCTCAGTGCTTTGCTGGCATTTTCTTCAAAATCTGTTTTCCATCAGGACCAAGAGGAGGGAAGGTGTTAAGAATAAGGGAGGTTGGAAAGGGGGTTGCTGTTCCTTTAAATAGTGCAGTAAGCCCATGTGGCAGCGGGCTGCTCTGGAGTGTATTCTTTTGTAATGAATCACCAGTTCCATTGTCTGCTATCTCCCCTCTTTGTAGCTGGAAGGCTGAAGTCTTTCACCTGAGCTGCTGCCAGTTTGCTCTTCTGTTCCAGGGTGATTGGGAGAAGAGGGAAGGGTATTTTATGTCTTAATTAAAGACAGATAAGAGAGCAGGTCTGTTTTGCTTTGTTTCATTTTTTTCTATCCTTTCTGATTTTGTTTTCATTTTTGAAGTGAGTTGGAGTAGGGAATCTGTTCTCTGGTTCTGCTAAGCATATCCCATTTTCTGTGAATTTTGAAAGTCCTAAGAGATGATTTGGTCTCCATTTTGTGGCATTGCTTTAAAGTGATCCCATTCGGTTGCCTGCCAGTTCCACCCAAAGCTCATCCCACCCTTCATCCACAGAGCTTCAGCCCACACTGTTTGTTTTGGCACACTTTCCACTTTCTATGGGCTGCGCAGGACTCTGGGAAGTTGGGGGTTAGGAGGAGATTGTGGGTTGGTTGGAGACTAACTTCTGTTCCTTCACAATGAACCAAAAAAAGCCTCACTTTTTCCAGAGCTTCAGTTTCTTTCTGAATTCTTCTACACTGCTCCATATCTTCAGTTATAACCATTTCCTTGCCAAGACCAGGACTGGTTCTTAAAAAATATCGCTATTCTAAAAATTACTTAGCTTTCCTGAAAAGAAGATACCCAGGATTCCATAAATGTGATTAAATCTGAGCAATTTTGACTCACTAAACGGTTTTTTCTGCCCATTTGCCCTTCTCCACCCCAAGCACATACCCTTTTTTGCCCCTTCCCTTTATTTTTTCATGAATCTTTCTCCTCAGTTTTGCAGTGGAGACTACGTAAGCTTAGAGTTTGACCACCTGCCGTGGAGGTTTGTGTTGCTCCAGAGCACATCTCCATGTTGAAAGGTGAATGCCACTCCTCGTCCCTCTCAGTGACAGGGCAGAGCTGAAAGGCCTGGTTTTGTGCCTCCAGTTTTCTGTTCTTCCCTGAAATTTTTCAGACTCATATCTATATAGATTGCCATGTGGAAACAGTCTCATCTCTCTTTTGACTTCTGGTTCATGGAGTGTTCACATTTTAACTTCTTTTCATGTAATTCCTTACCTTGGGTTATTTCTTGGACATCTCCATGTCATATTCAGACAGATCTTCACTCGGAGCCAGTCACAGTGATGACACAGCCACCTGTGCAGCCTGCCGCCTCCTTTTGCTGTACTGTTCCTCTCTGGAATCTGATTTTGTTGGTGTCCCCAGCATTCCCTTCTGGAGTCAATGCCTTGCTCTTTTTTTTTTTTTTTTTAACATTCCAAAACTACCGTCAAGTTGTTCTTAAACATTTCTTCACAGCCCTTCATTTGTGAAATCTAACAAACAAATGGAATGCTCCCCTGCAGTGACTGCTTGCTTTGCTGTTTTGAATGTAGCAATTCGTGATCGGGCTCCATGCTCAACTTCTTTTAAGCAGCCAGAAATACTGCAGTCTGCCATGCTTAACTGTTCCTCTCTTACTATTAGAATGATTAAATATAGGAAACCTTGGCATCAAATAATTCATTAGAGGTCATTGCCAGAGTAAATGATTTTAAAAGCAGGTCTGACTTTGTCACTCCTTCCAGGTTCCCTTCAGGCTCTGAATACGGCCCCATGTGATCAGGGACCCTGGCTGTCTCTTCAGCCTGTCTTCCTGCTGCCCTTCTCTGCCCATATTTTGATCCAGTGACACTGGCCTGTTTGCTATTCCCTTAATATACTTGCATCCTCCTGCTCAGGGCCTTTCCTTCTGTTTTTTTTCTGACCTCAAAATGTTCTTCCCTCACATACCCATATGGCTTCTCAAGGGAGAGCTCTCCTTTGACCTTCCTATCTCAACTTGAACTCTCCAGTCTATTCACTTACCACTGATTTTAGTGCTTATCATTACTCGTTATATGTTATCTGTGCCTCTTCCCCCAAAAGAATAAAAGATTTATGAGATGAGGGACCTTCGTCATCAGTCTGTTACATTCCTGGTGTCTAGAACTGTGCCTGGGATGTAGTCATAATAACAGCTAACTAGCTAATACTTGTATATGGTTGTCAGGTACTCTTTACCTACATTAACTCACTGAAGCCTCTCAACAACTCTACAATTATCCCCATAATCAAAAAAGAGGAAACCGAGGCATATAATGGTTAGGTAACTTGCCCAAGTTTATATAGCTACTAAGAGATGTGGGGATTCACATCCACGGACTGGCTTGGGAATTCATACTCTTAAGCACTGTACTCTAACGCCTCTTACAGGTATTACATAGTCAGTAAATATTTGATGAATGTGCGAATACATTCATTTAGTTGAGACTCTGATTTACTTCTGGAATTCCCGTCTCTGACTTATTCAGGGCTTGGATGGGCTACTTGTAATAACACTATTGAATAAAATAAATTCAGTATTGTGATATTATAATAATAGGTAACATTACAGAGTACACATTATGCATTAGGTACTATTGTCAATTCCTAAGGCGTTATGTCATTTATTCCTTTTAGCAGCCTTATAAGTGCTATTAGTGTCCATATTGTGGAAATTAGGGAACAGGACTACAGAGAGGTCAGGTGGCTTGCCCAAGGTGATGATGTCAGGATTTAAACCCAAGGAGTTTAGCTCCAGATTCCCTGTTGTTAACTACCAAGAATAATGACCGTTGTTGAAATAACTTTTTATTTTTGCATACTTCTTTGCACCAATTTTACATACAAATCACATTTACATACATAACAATTATACTTGTATCGTATATCACTTGTCAATTACTTTTGAGCTTGGTGGTATTTTTCATGTTTTTTTCCCCATACATTAGATTTTGAGATTTGAGAGGTCAAATAATCTGGTGTCTCTGGATACAGACAGAGATAGGTTTCAAACTTGAAATCTATTTAATTCTAAATTTGCACACTCTTCCATTATACAACCAGCCTCATAAAATAAATAGTTATGTTTTGGGGTGTTAAAAAGTAGAAAAGTTTTCCAGATGGCGAGCTAAAATGTGTTTTCATTATTGTTTTCTCACTCTTCCTAGTTGTATCATCCAAAGTCACATGGAGAAGTTTAATCTCTCTTCTTCATAAAAACCAAATACTTGAAGATAATGGCTAAGTGTTTCCTTTAATCTTCCGTTCTCTCTTGGTTCATCTTATCTACTTCCTTTAATTATTCCTCATAGATCTGAAAACATATGGCTTGCAGAGTCTTTACTGTCCTAGACTAATTGCATCCATTCATAGGAATGATTTATCATTTATATCTAATTTCTTAGTAAATATCAGTTGTATTATCGAATATCATATCTTTATTATAAGTAGTTTTTTTTTGACATGTTTGACTTTGCTCACTTTTCAAAGCTTATTTATCATGTATTGTCAACAATTTATAACTTTAAAAATAAGGGGATATTACCCTTAACTCTTAGGTTGAATATTGCTTTTCTGTTTCACTGTAAAGCATGCTGTCAGCTGATTGGCAACAGTCTACCTGTCTTCCAACCCCTGGGTCTTGCCCAGGTCCTTCAAAGGTTGCTAACACTGAAATTTTTATTTTTAAACTTATTTTTTAGAACTACTTTTTCGAAGATGCTGGTTGGATCAACCTATGACATATTGTCATTTGATCACTACTCTTGATATCTTGAAATTGTATCAGAAGAGTGTTGGAAAGCCAAAATTAAGAATTAGTCTTTAAAATCAGTAGCAACAATACAATATGACCATTGAGAATAGAAGTAAAACACGGCAAAAAAAAATTAATGAAACCATTAAAAGTACTCTGTTTTAATATTTATTATAAATCTAATACCATAGAAATATTGTTATATTAGCTTACTTTGGTTTATTTGTTCTTTTTATCATGCCTCTTGAATTTTTTCAAAGGCAATCATTTTCAGAATATTAGAATAACATTTCTTTTTTAATTAATGGCTCAGGAAATAGGTATAGCTAGACTACTATTAACAAAAGGAAATACAGTTTTTACAATTGCAATTTGAAGTCATAACTGGAGATATTTAATTCATTCAGAATTACAGGGTAAAGTTCTACAACCAGAATTTAATATTTCGTATATAAAGGAATACTTAAGCAGAAAATATGGTAATGTTAATCAATAATTATATGAAATTATAAGAGTTCTTTTATATCCACAAATATAACTATTCTTTTATCTAATATTATGAGATCCCTTGTAAGAAGTTTTGAAGAGGCAAACTGAGACTTAGGTAAAGGGGATTTTGAAAGACTTGCAACCTTAGAGAAGATATCTACAAAATTTTCAGTTAATGGCTGCATGGTAAATATTTTTGGCTTCACGGGCCACGATGTCACAGCTGTTCATCCCTGCTGTTGGCATGAAAGAAGTCAGATGATGGGGGCGGCTATGTTCCAGTAAAACTTTATTTATGGACACTGAAATTTGAATTTCATGTAATTTCCAGGTACCACAAAATATTCTTCTTTTGAATCTTTTTCAACTCTTTAAATTGTAAAAACCAATTTTAGCTTTCAGGTGTATAAAAAAGCAGGTGGTGGGCCAGCTCTGGATCAGAGCCAGACTGCCAAGCTCTGACTTGGAGGGATTTAGGTCCTCCCTGCTTTCTTAGCATAGGGAAGGTTTTCCCGTATAGCTTGATGATAGGACACAATCTTGACAGTTCAACTGGATCCCCGTGCGACCTTGGATCAGCGTGAAACCCCTGACCTCTCTCATTTTCTCCCACAGAAAACAGGAAGATTCTTCCCCTTCTCTCACTTCCTTTCTCCTTCCACCCCACTCCGCAATCTGGACTATTTGCAGTTCCTTAAATATTCCATATTTTATACCTTCCTGCTTTTCATATTTTTGTATGTATTATTTTTCGTAGATTACTATTTGGGGCCAGAATAGCTCTTTTCCCCACATGAATAATTTCTTGCCTCTTAAAGGTGCAGCTTAAATGCATGTTAATATATAGAATGGGTCCGCTTTTGAAATGCAAAACAGACTTAAATTGAGTAATTACACACCCCAGTGCTTATTACTTAAATCAGTTAATACTTAAAATACAAAGTCCTTTTAAAAATGGACGTTTTATTTCGCTAGAAGAAAGGATTTTGGAGTAAATAGCTATTTGGGGAACATACAAATCTCTTATAGATGTTCCAGTGGAAGGCTGTGTATGTCCAGAAGATAGCATGCAGGTAAGTGGCATGGGAGCTCTAGCCTCTTGGGGAGTCAGGAAAGAGAGAAGAGCATGACCCCCAACAAATGTGGAAAAGTGACAATGAAATTTTAGGGTTCGGCAAATCGTAGTAAGTATACCAAACGTGGTATAACTAGTACAGCCACCTTCCTCTCTCCTTTTCCTTCCAGTCAAGATGACCAAGAGTTAGAGTCTCTGCACACGACTTTTGAAAAGTTGTCAACACACTTATATATTACACCATAATCATTCCATGTCATTTTCAAGGCTCACCGTTCATTGTTTTTTCAGTCTTTTTTTCCTCTCTGTATTTCCTTTTGGATAGTTTCTCTTTCAGTGTTATCAAGTGTGCCGATCTTTTCTTCTGCAATGTCTAATCTGCCATTAATCCAATCCAATGTGGTTTTTTAAAAATCTCAGATAAAGTTTTCATCTCTAGAATTTCGATATGAATCTTTATTCTAGCTCCCATGTGTCAGTTTTTCTTTTACATACGATTTTTCTTGAACACATGTAATACAGGTGTTTTAATGTCCTTGAAATTAATTGTTTTTTTCACCTTTATGGATTGTATTTTCCTGCTTCTTTGCGTACCCTACGATTTTTGACTGGATGCCAGACATTGTGAATTTTACCTTGTAGGATGTCATATATAGATATATTTTCTTGAGCTGATTTTCGCAGAAATAGTTTGATCCTTCCAGATCTCATTTTTCAGTTTTGTTAGATACCCCAGGGCTCTTTTTAGTCTCAGGTTAATTTTTCCCCACTATTGAGACCAGACTTGTTAGTACCCTAACTGATGCCCAGGTTATCAGATTTTCCACTCTCGTTGTTGGAAATAGGCTCTGTTCCTGGCACTGGGTGAGCTCTTGACATTATTCCCTCCAGCTCTGTGGGTTGGTCCTTTCTCCAGCCTCAGGTAGTTCTTCACGGACATGCGGTGACTATTCCATAACTGAAGGGGAATTGTCTGTAGATCTTTTGAGTTCTCTGTCAGTGCAGCTGTCTCTTCTGCAGTTCTCTTCCCTGTGAACTGCAGTCGTCTTGGCTTCTCTAGACTCCTCAGCTCATGGAGACCACCAGGCTCTGCCTGCTTCCCTCTCTCTATGTCACTGCCTGGAAACTTTCTCCACTCAGTCAGCTGGGGCAGTTATAAAGCTCATCCTAGGTGTTTTGTGTCTCAGAGATCACTGTCCTTTGTCTGCTGTACAGTGTCTTGAGTACTGTTTCATGTATTTTGTTCTGACTTTTAGTGTTCGAAATGGCAGGATAAATATGATTACTCCATCTTGATTGGAAACAAAAGTGAGACCACTTATTTGTAAATGAAAATTAAATGATATATCATTTAATATAGGCCTACTTTATGAATGAAAAATCAGTCGATCAGTAATTTCAAGGAGGAGAATGTATAAGATGCATAAATAATTAAAATACAAGGTGGAATATGATAAATTCCATGAATATGGTGTCAATAAAGTACCATTAGAAGTTCAAATGAGGAAAGAATTCGTTTGGGAAGTTTGGCTGAGGTTTCGGAAGGGGTGAGAGGAAAGGCTATGGCATGTATTATTTTGTGTGTGAGTTATGCAAGACATTATTTGAATCTAGAACCAAATTCTTGAGTACTGAATGAGATTCGGTGGTAGAATAGTTTCCGAGGGTGTTTAGAACTAATCAGATCAAAGGTACAAATAGTTCTTTAGCAAAAACATGTGGACAAGTTCACAGGAAAAATAGGATTTCCACGGATAGAATTTGGGTTCGGGTTCTTGTTGGTTGTTTAGGATTTCCATGTCTTTGTAGTTCAGCATAATTTGTGATCTGTTGTGGAAAAGGAGAAAGATCTTTTTCTCCTATGAATTACCTATCATTGCAATTCTAGGGAATAAGGAAGGAGAAAAATCAAAGTACTGTTTGTTCACATAAACACTGTAGAAGGTAGGGGCACTTTGGACTGTGAAAATGACGATCATTAAAAAATATTAAAGAATGTGGATGCTACTGTTTAGAGATTTCTTAACTTCAGTTAAGTGGTTGCCTGACTTTCATTTCCTAGCATAGCAACTGGGACCAAAAGTTCATCCACTATGTGCTTTAATCTTTTCTCTCTTGAGGAACCAGGAGACATTTTTGAGAAACTGGGAATGTATTGTTTGGCTTAATTGCACTTTAGCCTATGTTTTACATAAAGCCTTTAGTAAGAAGAATATGATCCCCCCCGCACCCCCTGTGTTTGTATTAATATGACTTTATATAAAAAAGAACATGAACTTTAAGGGTATAACTTAGCAGATAGGTCTTATATTGTGGAATACACACACACATTTGCACTTTTTCCTTCACAATGATTATTATCTCTACCACTTTTTTTCAAAAGCCAGAAGCAAAGAATTTTGTATACTTTATCTCAGTTAATTCTTATAGATAACGCATTAGGTAGCTATCCTTCTTCTCATTTTACAGATAAAAAAATTTTTGAGGTATTGAGATGTTAAGTGACTTGTCCAGAGTCACACAACTGTGTATGACAAAGCCTAGGTTTGAACCCATGTTTATCTTATTCCCAAGTTCATGCTGTTTCTACCCCCTTTTGAGGAGATAGCCAGTACATTAAGTATAAAATGAAGAATACAAGGCCATAATATTTATTTAACTTTTTCTTTGCATAAGAAAAATCTCTATAATTCACTGTAGCCAATACTTTGAGAAATGTCTGCTAATTTTCCTAATTTTCCTTAGGTTCCTCTGGGATAAGTGCAGAATTGATCAATTTGGCTATTCTATACACAACTTTAGTTTCCTGAAATTTTATCTCAGCACAGAGGTTTTATAGTTTGATGGTTAGTATTTCATGTGGGAACATTTGTTCAGGGTAAGAGGGAAATAAAGTATTGACTGTTTTAGAGTAGCTCTTAGCCACTTTTGAGAGGGGAATAGATAAACAACTTAATGGCACTTTGTTGATTGACTGTTACAGAAGAAAATGCTCTTTCACATGGTAATATACCTAATGTTTCTTTTTGTTTATTTGTTTTACTGTATGCTGCCCCTTTGGTAAGGCCTCTAAATCAGCGGTCCCCAACCTTTTTGGCCCTGTGCACCATGACCGGTGCTCCTGTGAGAATCTAATGCCTGATGATCTGAGGTGGAGCTGAGGCGGTGATGCTAGCGCTGGGGAGCAGCTGCAAATACAGATGATGAAGCTTCCTGGCTCCCCTGCCCGCCATTCACCTCCTCCTGTGTGACGCAGTTCCTGACAGGTCTGCGGCCAGGAGGTTGGGGACCCCTGCTCTTGATCACAGAAGCACAGATTCTTAGAGCTAGAGTAACCTTTATTTTACAAATTAGGATACACATCCAGAGAGGTGGGGCAGTTGTCCAAGGTCATATGGCAAGGTAATGGCAGAACTGGAACTAGAGTTCATTTTCTTATAGTCTCTGTCTAGTGTTCTTTCTACCTTAAGAACATCTGCCCAAGAAGTTCAGACTTTTAACAAAAGATGTTTTATAGAGACTAAAATATCAAGTTTATATGCTCCTTATTACTGAAAGGGAAAATCTTAAAATAAGTAAAAATCACGTATCTTGGGCATTCTTTGCTGGAAAATTCTTCTCATATATGAAGCTAATCTAATTGATGTGTTAAAGATAATAATGAAGTTTGAGGTATGGAAGATTATAAGTGGGCAGAAAAACAGAATGTCTTTTGATTTTTTTTTTTTAAGTATGCTTGAAGATATTTTGTTTCTGTTTGTTTTATGAGCATTTAACTTGACATGGAAAGATTGGCAATGTGGAGTGAAATCCAGGAATGCTTCGTTACTAAGCAACCATTAAAGTATTGTCAGCTTCTTTTTGGTGCCTTAGGGACTGATTTTAGATCTCAGTTCTCAGTTTTCTGCATGCCACCTCTCTTAAGATGGATATCTTCCCTCACTCTGAGGCAGGTTTTCCTGTTCAGTAATAATAACAGCTTATTTATGATAGCATTTTGATGGCTTCTTCCAACATAGGACTCTAATTTTTTTGTTTAGGTTTGTCACATTATGATAAAAGATTAAATATTGTAGTCACTAGTTTGTGTTTCATTGCCATTCCTGACTGAAGAGTCACAGTCCATGGCATGACTTATTGACTCGTGTTAGGGATCCGTGGGGTGACGAGAAATGTTTTCCTCCCCTGAGACTGTGGTCCGACCTGGGCCACCGTTGCATTCGGAAAGAAGGCAGAAGGTGAAGAGTTAGGCATTCTAGTGGGTAAATACTTGACTTTTGTTTTGTTTTATTTTCTGAGAGTGATTAAACCCTTGAAAGTCTTTTGTATTTGTCAGGACTTAGAACATCTAACACAGTGCTGGATGTACTTGTAGTTGGCATTTAGACTATGATTTACAGTACACATTTAGTTCTGATACTTCTCTGGATTGCTTTGCTTCCTATAATCAAAATATATCGGATTTATTATAGCATCAAGTACAGGGCCGTTTCACGAATTGTAGTAAACTTTACATTTTCCTGTAAGCTTCTCTGATTTGCTTTTACTACATCTTAATGTTGTTAAAGGATTATTTTAAAAGAAACAGAAGTTCATTAACTCATGTCCTTTCTCATATTTAAAAAGGAACCTGGACTTCTGGAGTTTAACTATGGTTGAAATCTTTTATGGAAGATAAATCACGACTTCTGGGTCAAAATCATGGATACTTTCACTTGTATAAGACCCACTGAAATAACAATACAAAAGTACAAAAAGAAATAAACCCGTAACAGCAGATAGAAAAGGGTGAGGGATGATATTACTAATAAAAAAGAGAGTTCAGTAAATTTCTAGAAAAGTTAAAGCAAATGGGAACCAATTGCTGAACGAAATGGAGGAGAAGGGAAAGCCTGATGATTCGTAGAAGGGGACTGCCAATGGCCTGGAAGCCGCTCTGCCCAGCAGGAACCCCAAGGACGCTCCGAGAGCGGGAGTGAAGATGGGATGGAAAGCAGGGATTCTGTGTGCATTACGTAGGAGATAACGCAGCTTTTGAACCCCTGCCCAATGGAAATCGCAAGCATTTATTGTGCTACTTCCTTTCTCCAGCATTGAAAAAGGAAAAACAAAAACCCCAGTTTGTTTGACTCCAAAGAATTCAGAACATTTGGGGAAATTTAATTCTTTTTGTATTAGATATTGGCCCCTTTTCTTTAGTCTTGATATTTGGGGGATATGAGAGGAGGCCATTCCGTACTTTCC
>NW_011888797.1:9315469-9325516 GCF_000151845.1 Pteropus vampyrus | reverse complement strand
TCACTCCCAAGACCGCCGACTAAGAGAAGGGTAGGGGACTGCTGATTTTATCATAAGCTCTTCTTTTCCCATTTGGTTTGCTGTCATTTATATACATGTATTTGATAAAATAAAAAATTAAGTTTAAAAAGAGAAAATAAGTTATCCAAAACACCCTAGAAATAAATATCAAAGGTCTCTTAGAATGCATTTGTACAAAAAAAAAAAAAATGAACTTCAAAAATTGAAAGATAAAATTTAATTAGTAGTTTACATCGGGATAATTTTTTTTAAGAAAACTGTTCTCTGTTCCCACCCGTTCTTGCCTCACTCCCCAGTATCACACAGTCCCAGGAGTGTTCTTCTCTTCCCCCATGCCCATCGCCAGGCTCTGCTAATTCTCCCTTTGGATTGTCTCTGGCACTTATCCCCTAGTCCACTTCCTCTGCCTCTTGAAGTTCATAGTCATCAAGTCCTTTCAGAGTCTGTAGTATCCTTCGAACAGATCTCTTTGTCTTCCCTTCGTCTCACTTTTGTTTTCCCCATGCTGAGTTTTTCTCTCTTCCTGTACTAGACTTGTTTATAACTTTTAAAAATAATAACAAAATTCCGTAGATATATATTTATATTCTCTACTAGGTCGTACATATTTCTTTTTCTTTCTTTCTTTCTTTTTCATTTAACAGATACTTTTTGGGTGCTTTTAAGGCAGTCACTGGGGTTACAAAGATGAATTAGACCTGCACAATTGCCGGCCCTCAGAGAGTCCATGTTCTGCAGAGCAACGGATGTATAAACAAATAATTGTAATAGAATAGAAGTGCTATACTGGAGTATTAGGTGAGTATGTATGAGTTAGCCAGATGGGTAGGAAGGAGAAAGGCTTTCTAAGCGGAAAGAATAGATGCAAAAAGCTGGAGGGTGAAGCAGCACAAGGGGTCTTCCAGGATTTGATATGCGTGAGAGTACTACCTGGGCCAAGCCACTGTCGTCTCTCGGTTGGGTTATTATGATAGCCTCCTGGCTGGTCTACCTTTTTCTGCCTTTGCTGAGTGATTCATTGAAAAACCTAAATCTGACCACGGCTCTTCTCTGCTGGGAACTCACTGGAGACTAAAAGCCAAATCCCTGCAGGAGCCTTAAGCTTTACAAGACATCACTCTTTCCCCATTGCCACCTTCTCCACCTCCTGCTGCTCTGTTCCTTGCTTGTTCCACTTCAATCACACGGGCCACCTTGTTCCTGGAATAAGCTGAGCATGTTTTCACATCCGAGGCTCTGCATTTGGATTCTCTTTGTGTGGCGTGCTCTTCCCTCAGGTAGACCCATGGCTTGCTCCCTAAATTTCTTTAGGCTCAGATGTCACTTTCCGTGACTACTCTCTACGAAATAGCGGTCAGCGGTCCTCTATCCCTCCGACCGCTGTACTTGCGTATCCTTTCTTTCTTTCTTTCTTTCTTTTTCTCCATAGCACACCGTCTGTTTCTTGTTTTGCTTGCCTGTTTAGTATTTGTCTCTTCCTACTAGAATACAAACTCCGTAAGGGCAGGAACTTTGTCTTTTTAATCACTGTTGTTTCCCCAGCATCTAGAACAGTGTCTAATACGTGATAAGTACTCAATAAATATTCAGTGACAAGAATTAAAGCTGAATAGATGAAAGAAGCAAAGGGCATGACTTCCATTCACAGGCGTTTGGGCTTGAGACTGTAGGCAGTGAGGAGACTAGGATTTTAAGAGAATTAGCAATATTTAGATTTATTTTAGAAAGATCATTCTAGCAACTCCTTGGAAAGTCGATTAAGTTGAAGTTAAGTTAGAAGAAAGGGGAACTATTAAAAAAAAACAAGAATACTCGAGATAGCCTGGGCGAGAGTTGGTGAAAGCAGAGACTCATCTTTTTCCGTTTCCCACAGTACATAATGTGGACTCTCCCATGTAGACTTTCAGTTAATGTATGTAGTAATAGAACTGTAATAACTCCTTTTCTGTGATAAATATTTATGAATGATTATGCTGTGATAAGCTTTCTGCAGAGTTCTTAAAGCTATTAAGAAAAAGGTTTCTGTCTTTTTTACAGACTTTCAACTTTAAAAGCAGATATTCAACTACCTGGCTAATTCAGTTTAGCAAGCATTTTTCTAAAGATCGGTTTCTATGTGCTTATCATTTGGTGCGCAAGTGTATAATTCAGTCCCTGATCTGCTTAGGAGCTTTGTTTGTGGAAAGAATAGAGGAAATGTAAACCGTCATGTAACTGTGGTTCCAGACAAAATGCAGTTTTGTTCTGGGATGGGTATATGGAAACATTTCGTCTGTTACTATTGTATATCATATGAATCATTTATTTTTAAGATATGGACTTTTAATAGAACATCTAATGCAGAATCTATGAAGAATACTTAAAACGATTTTATGATTCAAGAGACACTACAAAATCTTGCTAACGTTTTATTCTGAAACTACGTTATGGCTATATTCATAGATATTCCAGTTTAACATATAGAAAATGCAAACTTAATTGTCTACGAAGATAAAGAATAAATTAATTTAAATCATAGTGAAAAGTTTAAGAAAAAAGAGTAATCACGCATTGTAAAATCAACAATTACATTGAATAGAACAGGCAACCAGTCATTTACGGTGTGGGGGGCCTTCCATTTCCAAGGAAGCAAGTAGCTGACCCAGAGTATCTCCCATCTCTTGTTGCCAGTGGAAGGCGTGATTCAGGGATGTTTGAGGTTCTAAATACTGCTTTAAGGAGATACAGAAGAAAGAGCTTTTAAGAGGTTGGCGACATTAAGACTATTACAGGGTTTGTCATTTTAAACCTAATAGACTATTGGTTTGAATGACTTTGTTCTGAAATATTTATTTTTCTGTTTAAATATTCATTGCTTTGAGATGGCAGAACTCAGCCTCAGGGGAGAGTTTGGGCTGGCTTTTCTCCATGAGTAATTTGAAAGAGGGGTGGGTGGGTGTGTGTGTTGAAGACAAGTGATTGGCTGGCGAGTTTGTAGTATTGTTGTTGGCCAAACCTGTACCTGTTCTTAGACTTGCATATGCCAGATGCTATACTTCATTTTTATTCTAAGCATGAAGTTAAAGTATATTGTATTTCCTGATTTATTTATCATGTTTGTAAGGGCACTTAGTTCTCTCCTGCACTGCATCTCCCCATCATGTGGCTGTTGCACACTCAGACTTTGGGTCCTGGTCCTTCAGTTAGGCTTGCATTGCACTAGGTTTGCATTTTTGAAAAAAACTTGGCGTTTATTTTCATCCGTGGGTTCCATATAAGAGGGCAGTCCTCCACTTTCAAGTAAGTTACTTTTGTGGTCCCTGGTGCTTGCCTTTCATAACCTATTTCCTCTCTAATCTCTGCCCTTCTTCTAGGGGTGTAGATATTTCAGAGCATTTTCTGGAGGCATCTGCTGTCACCATGATTCTCTCCCACTCTGCTCAGCCAAAAGCCTCTAAAGCAGTCTTTCTCAGGGTGATACCCAAGCCACTTGCCTGTACCCAGAGTGCAGGACCCTGCTCTAACTCACTGAATCATAGTCTGTTGGGAAAAGATCTTGATTTAAAAATAAAAAAAGTTCTCAGAGTGCACAATAAAATGAGACTCTGCTCTCAAGGAACCAGGTAAAAGATGAGTGTGGGTCTGGGGGCGCTGGGTGTAGTGGCCGTGGGTCCATACCACATGGGGTTGGTGGTCTTCTTGAGACCGCAGCAGGATTAGATATGTTCCTAGACTCCTTTCGTGGAATCAGACAATACTTTTCCTTAAAATGATATTTCAATTGGTGATTTGGCTTTTTAGTACTATATTCATTATCATATAATTAGATCTGTTTTTGTGAGCTTCCTTAGGATCCCAGCCATCAACCTAAGTTACAAACAGCCAAACAAAAAATAAACTGTTGGAATCTACGGCCAGGCCACCCTGAACAAGCCCCATCCTGTCTGATCTCAGAAGCTAAGCAGGGTCGGGCCTGGTTAGTACTTGGATGGGAGACCACCTAGAAGACCAGGTGCTGTAGGCGTAAAAAAAGATAAGAAATAAGGGATTGTAAACTGACAAGGTCCTTGCAGTCTGTGAGGTCAACCAAGGCTTGCCTCGCCTAAAAAAAAAGTGGGTGGCGGTGGGGAGATGAACCTTTGGAATTCAGCCTGAACATACAAACTGGCGACTGCAAGGAAACTTCATGTATAGGTTTTTCCTCCCAATTTCTAATTTACCTACAGATTGTCTGACATCTTATGGCTCTGGATATAATTTATGTTCACTGTGAAAGAGAAAATATATTTATCTAGTTTACTTTTGCTGCTATTAAATTTAAGTATATTGGTAAATTGAGAATCTAGAATAAATTTCACTTTCTGTCTAGTATCATTTTACTTTGTACATGTTTATCTATTTTACTTCTCTGGGTTTTCTTCTTGGTCTGTCATTCTTCTAAATAGTTTTTTTCAATACTTTAATTGATTCTAAATAATCTTAAATCCACTGTTCCGTCCTTATCTTTCTATGATAAAAGTTATTATAGCACTTTTTTTCCCTTTGGTCACAGATATCTGGGCAGAAGTCACTGCTTTTTAGCACAAGAGCTGTGAAGATTGAGAGGCCTTTCCTTAGGCCCTCGCCACTGAAAGCTTTTTGTAAATTCTGAAAAAAACAGGCAGAGTTTGGAATTTGAGCCTATCTGAGCAAATCTCAAGGGATAAAAATGATATAATTTAGTAAGTGCTTAAATACAAAAATATTTCCTTTCTGTTTCAAACCTGGAGAATTAATTTCCATTTATCTACAGCATTAGGAAAATGACGGGTGAAATTGGCAGTTGGTGATGAACTGGTAAGAAGATGCTCTACCTGAATAGCAAAGTGATTCTTTTTATGATGGTGCAAATAAAGTTAATATTGATCTCTATCTATTGGTGATTCATTCTGATCATAGATATAATATGGGAAGTGGGAAACTTTTAAGATAGGATTTGCAGCCTTTTAACTAGAAACAGCACAGTAGCTGATTAGATATAAAAGTGAGATGCAGGATTACCAAACCAAAAAAAATTGAATGATAAGGAAAAATAAAAGGGAAGATAAACAAATAAAAACACCCTTCTCTCTCCAAGATTATATAGATTTTAATTCCTCTGGAAAAATGAAGAGTGTTACATTTGGGGCCATTCTATGTTCCCTTATAGTATTTTATGCTTAGCTTTATTTGTAGCTAATAACAACATTGATGTAATTATTAGTTGGTGTGCCTTGCTCACCTTTTAAATTTGATCCTACAAAAGCAAAGTCATATTTGTTGCCCTGTGTCTCCTTCCCTCCTACAACCAGCATGTTGTAAATGCTTAAATGTCAGTAAATAATTGATTCAAATAATACTCAGAAAAATTAAGTAGGAACAGAGGCTGTGTGCTTGAGAAACAATAACAAAACAGGCTCATATACTTCAAGTAGTATGACTTGTAAATAATGAGAAAACTTTTCTTTAAAGAGTGAATAAAGGTGAGTTCATAAGTCCTGAAAAGTGACTCTGCAACTATAATAAATCTTGAAAAGTCATCTTGGTCTGCCCGTTCCCTGTAACTGGTTGGTTGCCAGATTCTTTAAATTCCACGCACAACATCCCTTGATTCCATTTTCTTTGCCCAGCTACACTCGTTTAAGCCCAGGTGTCTTCTCCACTCTGTTCCAAAGCCTCCTTTTTCTGACTCCTGATTGCCCCCCACTGGTGTATCCCACATGCTATTAACATTGCATAAGCTGTGATTCGGTTATTCCCCTATTTTGATTTTGCTTCTTTATCACCAAGAAATAGTAGTTAAATTCATCAATATCTAACTGATTTGGATATTAGGATACTCAATATAGAGAGCAAAATATCATAAAGGATAAAGGAGAGGTTTCAAGTGAGTCTGGTTGGCTGGGGAAAATGGTTAACTCAATCAGCAGAAATATGGAAAAGGTTAAAAAATTACTTTTTAGACATAACAATTTGTAATGTTAGTGGGACACCGAGGGTGGAAGGGTTCAGTTCGAGCTGGAAATAAGCACCTAGAAGAACCGGGAGGAAAGAAACCTAATTTAGTAGAGTGACTGGCACCGTGTTAATGAGTTTGACTTGCTCTCAGTTCTCACAACATCCATATGATGTAAACAGTCCATTTTGCAGATGGAAAAACAGGCTAGAAAGGGTTAAGTAATTCATCCATATCTGGCGAGAGGTACAGTTGAGACTTAAAGTCAGGTCTGCCTTTCAGGCTCATGCTCTTTTTTTTTTTTTTTTTTTTTTACTCTGCCTCCCATGAAGGTTTGGGAGAAAGGACATGCATAGACCTAAAAAATATTTGGGAGTCACTCAGGTCGGTAATGGTTGAAGCTCTGAGATTGCTGTGGGAGAGGGAATAGACCAATAAAAGGATTGATACTTGGTCCTTGGGTTATACCTTTTTTCTGTTAGATGAGACTTTACTGTGATAATATCCTTGAATTTAGAATGAAAACATTTAGCATATTTCACATTGTATACCAAAAGACCATATATGATAATGTATCTGTTGCCTCTGTTACTACACATAATTTAAAGGAAAAAGACACCTGTGGCTGTCTTCATATTGTAACAGCAGAGTGTCTCTCATTAGTTGCAGCAGAGACTGTATGGCCTGCAAGGCCTAAAATACCACTATCTGGCCCTTTACAAAAAGAGTGCTGACCCCTGCTTTCTACCATACTTCCTTTCTAGGAATAGCATCACGGACCAAGGGATTATTTGACTTGATCCTTGATGGCCAGCTAAGTTTTTCATTATACATGAGTATTCTTGGTAGGGGATGCAGCATGAGGAATGACATTGATCCCTGCTGTGACAGCCTGGCTGTGATTTGGGAATAGTGAATAGTCTAGATTCACTGTGATACAGAATTAGAGTTAGGGGTTGTATATGATAGGACCAGTGGGGAAGGGGAAATGATAAAAGACCCCACTGGAGATGCCACGTAGAGTAAGTGGCCTTAGAATTGGCTTGGATTTGGATTTGAGTCTGCTCATGCCAGTTATTAGCTTGATTGCTTTTGATAAGATACTTAACCTTTTAAAATGTCAGTTCCCTTATCTGTAAAAAGACGAATGAGAATACCTACTTTATAGGGTTGTGAGAATTTAATGAATGAATGCATATAAAGTGTTAGTGTATTGCTAGATATATAATAAGCTGCTAATACAGGTAAGGGAGGGGGTCTAGAGGCGTCGAGAATGTATTTAGTAGGCAGTAGTGAACCTTTGTGACACCAAGTTGGTACTCATACAGATTACTCTGAATTGTTTTTGCATAATTCCAGTAACCTCCCTAATGTGACTGTAAACTCCTGAGAGGCATATTTCTTTTTTTATGATGTCTTCAGTGCCTACGACAGTTGTAGAGCCATAGTAGGTATTTGGTTGATAATTCATTTTCTCAGATGAGATATCCTTAAGCTGCTTATTAGCCAGTGCTATTAAAAACAAAACATTTTCATACCAAATACAGAGGTAAATTCTTGCCTAGAAATAATCATATAAACAGTCATGTCATCGTTTTTCTGGGAGCTATAGTACTTCTCTTCTAAACTTATAACTCTGGAATATGGCCTGGAAATTTAACAGAAATCAACAACCATTTAACATTTTTTGATAATAATAAATACTTAGGGAAATTTTCAGACATCGCAGAGTATATGAGATAAAATATGAAATCACTCCTATCCCAATTTCATTCTCTTAGTACACAAATATAATGGTTTTTGTTTAACAAAACTAAAAAGGCATTCCTATAAATAACAAAATAATCTGCCAGGCGTTTCTTCTTGAACTCCTACCAGAGGCTTACGTTTCCCCTCTTTTTGGGAAGCAGTTCGGCCTCAGCCCGTCTTGCATCTCTTTGAAACGTGTAAGCGCCAAGGCTACAAGTGGATCCTATAGAATGTTTTTATCTTTCTTCCCCTATCTCCCACTGCTAATTGTGTTTATTCAGGTGACTGAGCCAGCTTTGCCAAGACTACCCCCGTGGGAAAGTTAATACTGTGCGTGGTGTGCCAGGGGATCGTTCCCAGCAGGGCCGAGGTGCAGAGTGGAAGCTGGTATGAGAGACAAGTCTGAGGAGCCAAGGCAGAGCAGAGCGTTCGAAGTCCCCTTTGCCATGTCATTCGTAACTGAGAAAGAGTGTCTTTGAGCCTTTACTGGTTATTCAGTGGACCCTCCGTGTGCCCTGTAAGATTATATTTATGCCTGGAGTTGGAGTGCAGATCTGTGGAGAGCTTTGGTGTCCTTATTTCTCTTTCCCTTGCTAATCCACCTGAATTTGAATTTTCTCTTTCATATCTGTCTTCAGGCCAGTAAATCCTGCGAGAGCTTCTGAAGTGGCATGCTTCATGTAGGTAGGTGGGTAGATAGAGGGGTAGGTAGATATGTAGGTAGGTCAATAGAAATATAGCACTGAATAATTTGAAGGAGAAGGGAGAGAATTATTTTATTTCCCTCTTAGGACACCTAAATAGCTCCAGAAAAATCATCTACAGTACCCCAACCTGGAGATAATGAAAAGAACTTAAGCAGCGATGAGTGGCAAAGGTAGACTTTTTCCCTGAAAAATTACGGGTAAGAATTTAAGGTTTTCATGGCATAATTTCTAAGAACTAAACAAAAGGAAGATTTTGATGTAAAGCAATCCGTAGTACTATGTGGAAATGATTCTTGGATGCCGAAAGCAGATGAATTTTGATGCTATATAACCTTAAAATGAAAGAATGTCATGAGTCTGTATCTCTAGGTAATGCCACTGTCATTTTCTTAAGAATAGCAGTAATTCAGTGCTTCCTCTTACTGATTACATTTTTGTCATTCTCTTTTAAAAATACTTTGTAGGCTTTATTACAAAAGTAATACATGCTTATTATTAGGAGCAACAGGGAACTTGGGGATTTTGAATAGATACGTTCGCTCTGTTGATTGTGGTGATGATTTCATGTGTGTATACGTACATATGTCAAACTTACCAGAGTGAACGCTAAATAAATAGATGCAGGCTATTGTATGTCAGTTATACCTCAAAAAACTTTATTTTTTTTTATTGTTGTTGGTTTGATGACTAAAAAAATTGCACTTATTTTGCTGTTAATATATATTTCCACTTGTTAGTGAGATTGAGCATTTTTATCATATCAGCCATCTTTAGCTCATCTTTTGCGAATTATTCAGTGTGCATTTTTCTGTTGTGTGTTTCTTGTCAATTCGCGTGACTTGTTCTTGCATTAGTGATTAGTGTGTCTGTCTTACTCTTGCAAATATTTTCCCCAGTTGGCTTTACTTTTGACTTTCAAGTCCAATTCTCTCCCTTTCTTTTCCCCTCCCTCTCTTCTTTCCTTACTTTCTAGCCAAACCTGCCATTTTTTTTTCACTTTCTGGTTTTTAGGTTTCCTGTCTCACTTAAAAATTCTCCACACCCTAGTTATACTCCCAAGTTTTTTTATATTTTCATAGTTTTAGTTGTTATATAAGATTTTATTCCTTCTGGAATTTTTTTGAGTATGAGCTGAGGGGCTCATTTTGTTTCTGGTGGGTAGGCAACTTTTACAAATATCATATGATAAATAAACCATCCTCCCCCACACACACTGAGTCAAAATGCCACCTTTATCTTCTATTGAATTTCCATATAAACTTGAAGCTGTTTTAAGATCATCAGTGTTGCATTAATCACTTTATATATTCTCACATAGTTTTATGGCATTTTAATATATGGTAGCACATTCCCCATTTCATGGTTTTTCTTTTTCCAAACGTTATCAGTCGTTTTTCATATGCAAATTAGAAAGTATTTAGTCCTATTTCCTTCCCCAGACGCTATTCGCTTCTGATTGGAAATGGCATTAGGTATACATTTTATTTTGGGAAGGATTAACAATTTTATGTTAAGTATTCCTCCAGAAACACACTATATCTATTTAGGTCTAGTTTTATATTATATATCGTATGTTTTATAAGTTTTGTTATACCTTTGAATTACTGGTTGCTGCTA
>NW_011888797.1:9296541-9314394 GCF_000151845.1 Pteropus vampyrus | reverse complement strand
TGTTAATAGTTGTTTTTTGTGTCCCAAGAATTCTTTGTTTATTATTAAATTGTGAAGATTTTCCTATTTTTTTCTAAAAGTTTTGTAGGTTTAGCTCTTAAATTTCGGTGTGTTAACTTTGGTGGATATGGGATAAGGGTTGAGATTTATTTTATTTCCATTGAGTATTCAGTTTTTCATTTTTTTTTAAAGGCTTTTTCTTTCTCTCATTGAATTGATTTGATGCCTTAATATTGACTGTTTATGCATGTGTCTATCTCTGGTTTCTTTTCTATCTCATTCATCTATTTGTCTATCTTTAAGCCAGTGCCACACTGTTTTGATTACTGTAACTTTTTAGTAAGTCTTGAAATTGGATAGTATAAGTCCTCCAATTTTTTTGTTTGTTTGTTTTCCAAAATTGTTTTGACTATTCTGGGTCCTTTGTATTTCCACATAATTTTCATTAGACTTTGTCAACTTCCGCAAAAATAGCTGCTGAGATTTTGATTGGGTTTGTGGGGTTCGGGGTGCATGGTCGACTTAAGAGTATCAGGCTTTCTAATCCATGATCATATATTTCTCCATTTATAGCAGCCTTTATATATTTATTCTGGTTTTTTGTTGTTGTTGTTGTTGTTTTGTTTTTTGCAGAATAACTGATTATAGTGATGATGGTTAAACTTTCCTTTAAAAGTAGTGTGAGATCTTTCTGCAGCTTTGGATTCATTTCGTTTGAGATAGTATGAGTTTAATGGTCATCAAGTCAGTGTTGAAAGCCTGGGGTGATGTTTAGAAAACGGTACTGAAAGTTCAGTTTCCTGCAGTTCTCAGTGGGTAGAGAATCCCCTCTTGAATGAGGGGAAAGAAGGAGTTGGGGGACTGAGAGGGAAAGGAGTAATTACTTCCTTGTTGGAAGGAAGTGATGCTTGTGACTCAGAGGAAACCAAGTAACATGAACCCAGAGTTTTTTTGATCCCTAATGATTTGATGTCTAAAATATGGTGGAGAGGGGGAGGTTTATCAAAGTGCTAACATTTTGAAGTGTTTGGCCATCTCTGCCAATTACTTCAGGACAGTGGCTCAAGACTTTGCAGACTTGTGTATCTTCAGTAAAAATAATGGCTTCACTTTTCATGGCATAAAATGGAAAGTCAGGAGGTCAGTTGCTGAGAAGGGAGGGCTTTGCCAAATCTGTTCCACAAGATTTAAACCCCTCTTTTGTATCTGAACTTAAAGACAAAACGGAAGTGTGGGGCAGGCGGGGGTGGGGGGATGGGGGGGAGGACGTTATGGAGCCAAAATGACTTCTGATTTCTGTAGTTACTGCATATTCTTTATTGATATTTCAAATATTACACCCAAGTAATCATCTAGGAACAGATATTATGTGGAGAGGTGTCCCGCTCTGTTGTTAGCCTGATAGTGCTAACAGTAATTATGGAAAACTCGTTCAAGTTTTTTTGTCTCTTTCTAATAATTCTAAGTTAAGGAGGGGGTTTTTTTTTTTTTAACTATTATTATTAACCTAGTAGTCAAGACTTAAATAAATCTCTACCTTGAAGTCCAAAGATTAATTTTTAAATAATACACTTTCTTTTGAATGCTATGCTCTTAAAATCTATAGAGATCTGTGTTGTCTGGTTTTGAGAATTTAATTTATAATGTCATTCTACCTATTTCTGTGAATTGTAGTTTAATGAAATTGATTTGTTTTCCCCTAAGAATCACTAAAGGAATAGAGTGTCCTAAAGAAAATACTAATGGCCCAAACTAATTTCAGCTCTTACAATGTATCTAATGTGAAAAATTTCCTGGCATTTTTTGAAACTTGGCTTTAAGGAAAATTTTTGATCCTTTGGTAACTAGTCATCTTTAATATGGTCATGGACCTGTCTAGTAACCACAGACTGACTGAAGTTGGCTGTGTGTTTGTGTCTACATACGTGTGTGTGTGTGTGTAGGGGGGGTAATATTTTTCCCCAATCCCGAGGCAGTAAGTATTCTATTTTTATTCTATTTTATCTGAGCAGTGAATATTCAGAGGATTTTATATACTCTCCTTAAAAATTGTGCAGTAAAAATTTAAAGTCACTTTTTCTCCTTATTTTCTCTCTCTCTCTTTTTCTGTCTCTCTCCTCCTCCCTCCCTCCTTTCCTCCCTTCCTCCCCCACCCTCGTTTTAGGGTAACCAGGAGCCAACAACAACTCCTGACGCAATGGTTCAGCCTTTTACTACCATCCCGTTTCCACCGCCTCCCCAGAATGGAATTCCCACAGAATATGGAGTGCCACACACTCAGGACTATGCCGGCCAGACCAGTGAGCATAACCTGACACTCTACGGAAGTACGCAAGCGCATGGAGAACAGAGTAGCAACTCACCTAGCACACAAAACGGATCTCTTACGGTATGTGTATCGTGAGGTGGAAAAGGAAGGGTGTGTGCCATCTTCGAAATCTTCATCTTAATCATCATACCTAAAACCCGTTGAGTTAACTTTACGTTAAGTAGCATTTATGTAATTGCAGTTCTACTCCAAGCATTGTAATTACAAGATAAGGGCTTAGAATTAAAACTCACAGTCCTAGCCCGCCCTGGAGTTTATAGCTTAGAGGTGGAACAGAAATACAACAAGGTAAGCGCAGAGGCAGGAGTAAACTGAGGAGGAGGATGCTCTTTTCAGCTTTCCCAGTAACTTTCATTTTGCAAAATCTCCTGGTCCCTTCTCTGTTCTCGTCATACACAGTCGCTCAGCAGCATCCCCTACACGTTGCCTCCTCCCTCCTCTTTGAGGTACTTAGTCTCTTGGTTTTTCTGACACTTGCTATTTTCCTCCTAAATACGAGAAGTTCTTTCTTAGTTTTCTTCTGCTGGTTCCTCTGTTTCTGTTCAATTTTTAAAACATTGCGATACACCAAGCCTGGGTTCTAGGACCCCTTTTCCTCTTATTTTATGTTCTTTCTATATATACTACTAAATTCATCTAATTCCTCAAGCAAAACCTATCAGTCATTCTTTATTTCTTTATTTCCTTCATCTCTACATTCAGCCCATTAGCAAGTCCCTGCAGCCATAACGCTAAAACATTTTCTTACTTCAGCCTCTTTTTATCTTAGGAGTATAGCTGGATAGTGAACATGACTTACGAGCTCAGCCCTTCTGGCAGATTTCTTGGGTTTGAGTCCCTATATGGCCCCTGCTTAGCAATACAACCTTGGCCCAGTTACATAATCTCTTTCTCCCTTAGCTTGCTCATCGGTAAAATGAAGACAGTAGTACCTACCTCAGGTGGCCATTGGGAGATTGAAAAGAGTTGAACTCATATAAGGTGTTTATCGTCGTCGTCACCCTTCTAATCCAAATCTCATCACTTATTTCCTGTATTACTGTGGCCTGACTTATCCATTCTCCACATAGCAGCCGGGATAGGTTTTATAAAAAAAAATGGAAGTAATGCTATTTTCCTGCTTAACTGATGGTTCCCTAACATACTCAGAATAAAATCTAAACTCTGTGCTTGGTTTACTAATCCCTGGTCCCAGCCACCACCTCTTTGACTTCAGCTCTTACTACTAATTTGCTAAAGTAAAGGGAATGTCTTAAATTAGCAATAGGTGTGTATCTCAGGTATGTCATCCTTCGGAGAATCATATCAGCCGTGGGAGCTGTGTGCTATATTTCCAAAGATAAAGATGTGCTTTACTCAACATGGAAAGATCTAGCTTGAGTTTTTAGAATTATTTTTGCCTTTCTTGTATCAGATTATCAGAAGAGCTTTATTTAGTCTTTAAACCACTTGATAAGATTTGTATGTGTGTATGTTTTAAGTAATTTACCTGGGCTTAAACTGTGGAATGTGGCTACTCCATGGTGTACAGTCACTGATGCTTCTGCTTACTGATTTTCACTCTCATTTTTACCTTTGAGCCTGGCCGGAAGTCGCCCCTGTGTCTCCCTAGCTTAGTGGTGGTCAGCCAGTGATCTGGGCAGAGGTTGCGCTTAAGCACCTCGAGCTTGTAAGGCTTTCACCCTTGGTCGATCCGTCTGTTTGTGGGTTAGGAAGCACGTTCAGAGTTTAGCCAGGTCTCAAGTTTGCCTTGGATTTTCCTTTCTCTTTGGCCCTCTCTGGTCTCTCCTCCATGCAGTTTCACAGTCAGTGAGGAGAGCATGGCCAGCCCTTCTGTGAGTCTCGTTACCAGGGTCCCCCCATTAGATTTCTTGCTCGCCCACCACTCACCCCAATTAGACCACAACCTCAAGCTAGAAGAACTGTATTCCCCTTGTTAGGCTCCTACCAAGTTTGCCACTTTTAGCCGACAAAAGTGTTGAGTTATCTACTGCTTCCCTGCCCAAGGCCCCAAGTTGAGTCTACCCCCTCTGGCAGCAAAGCTACTGGTTTTTGTGGCCCTAAGCCCTGTGCTGGTAACAGGGTTCTCCCAGCAGAACTAAGGGTTGGAAGTGGGGTTAGGGGTTGGAATAGTCTCAGACAATAAGTTTACAAACTCCTGCTGGTATTACCCTAAGCTCTGGCAATTTTTCAAGAAACTTCTGTTTATTATCTGCCTTTGATTGATTTCTGGAACCCTGAAATGACTGTTGGGCACTTTTGTCCAGTTTTCTTACTGTTGTCACTGACGTGCTCACACCATCATAGCCAGAGGTCCCTTCCCTGAATCATTTCATGGTAGTTTACAGTTACTCACTGTGTTTGTCTTCACCACTGCCCATTCCCACCCCACCCCCACCCCCATCTGGCCCTTTTTTTTTTCTTATCACCACCATTTCCCATTCTTTCAGACTCCCAGATATTTCTAATGACAGTGACAGTGTTAAGGGCAATCTCTGTTCCTTAATATAAATAGATACAGTTAATTAAGACTTCTGTTTCTCATCCATATTAGAAACTGTTCACTATATAATTTGGTATTATACGGATCAATTTGAATTCTTAAACAAATATCAAAATAAAATTAGGAATCCATGTGTATAGATTGTCAGTTGATTTGTACTGAGGAGAACATGGAAAATCCCCTTTGAATTGTGTCTACAGACAGAGATAGCACAGGTTCTATGATTAGGACGTTGTTAACGGTAAAATGGGAAATTCTTAGGAAGCTCTGGTTGAAGATACTTCTTATATTTTTAAGTGTATGTTTTAAATGTAAATGCGAATCTGCTTCTCTTAAGCTGTTTGCTTTTGGAAGTTGTGTGTGTGTTCCTAGGGGACGTGCGTGTACAGAGAAAGATTGAGCATACATCCGAAAACCTAGATTTGACAACATTATGGATTATTCTGTTAAACTTTTACTATCTAATAATTATGTTTCTAAAAATGAGTCTGCTGATTCCTGTGGCCAATTACATTCAAAAGGTAGATGGGAAGCATTGTTATTTGTAAATAAATGATACTCTAAATTTGCGTGACACCTTTCTGTTTAAAAATTGCTTCCACAAACAGTATTTTATTATAAAATAGCCCTCACTGTACCCCTCTGGCTCCTCACCTCCACCTCAGCAACAGAAGATGGTGTGTGCATGCGTCAGTCTCTTAACAGGCACCCGTGCATCTTTTCCCATTCAGGTTAAGCGTCAGCTCTGCTGGGAAGCCTTGCTTACTGCATTCCTAGGCAAAGCCATATTTGTGCGTACTTCATGTAGGCTCAAGTAGACTCCTAAACTGACCAATTTTGTGGAACTTAAAAGATGTGATCTTTTTGTTTGCTTTTTGTCTCTCTAAGCTGTAAGCTTTTTTAGAAAAGTTCTTTTTGTTCATATTTTGCATTCCCTGACTTAGCACAGTTCCTGGCACTTAATAGTTACTCAGTAAATATTTCTTGCGGAAAAAATGAAAGAAGGTACAGGTGTGCCAGGGGAGGTCTGAGAAGAGAGAAGCTGAGGCTTTTTGGAGATGGCATTGATCTGAGCTTCGAATTAAGAGTGATTAGAATTCGAACATGCATAGACGGTGGTGGAAAGAATAGGAAAGTCCTTTCTAAAGGCAGAGTTGAAGAGATGGAAGAGATCTAGATATCTGAATGAAAGCATGAGTTTCCATTTGGCTGAAGCTTTGGATGTTTGCTCCATACGAATAGGAAATAAGGTGGGAGAAGAGTCGCTGGAGTATAAATTGGGACGAGTATTTGAATACATGGCTGCAAAATGACTTTACTGAAGGCTTTTGAACAATGAAATGTAAGTGAGCAGAATTGTGCTTCCAGAAGGTTAACCTGTTGTGTATCCAGAGTGAGTGGAAAAGCAGAGAGACTTTTTAGGCGAGTCTTATGCTTGGAACTGGTAATGAGGTTCTGGACTAGTGGGTTGCAGTAGTTATGTAGAGGAGGGCTGAATGACAGAGAAATTATGAAGATAGAATATACAGTATTTGACAGCTGATTGGATGAATAAAATGAGATCAGAGTCAAAGGTGTGATCCTTATGCAATAACTGTATCTTGAGTGAATCATTTTATCTCAAGTTTCACTTTTCTCATCTATCAAATGGAGCTAATAATGCCTACACGACAGGATTGTAGGGAGAATAAATTAGAAATGCTGTGGAAATTACTTGTTTAAATAGTTCTTTAAGATAATTGCTTTTAACCATCTTTTTAAATCAACCGTCCCTATTGATGTAACTTATTTGTGCTCTTTATTATTGTGAGCTACAGCTGTATTTTAATATAGATCTTGTTTATCTTGGATAATCCTGTCCTGATGGAGAGAACGAAAAGAAGAGACTTATACAAAAATGAGAAATAAGCAACGAAATCTGGAATTTTCTTTCTAAAATATGTTTTAAAAATTGATTTTAACATTGGTCTAGAAGCTTCTTGTGCTTTTAAGATGAGAGCTTATTGACAGTCAGTTGGTCTCATACTGTGCATTAGCAAAAGAGATAGCAGTTAGGGGTCTCCCACCTGGGTCTAGAGGCTGGAGTATCACTGAGCCTGCCTGCAGAGAAGAAAGGACCTCAGTTCCTATATGTTTGGATATCTTTCCAAATGCCAGCAGGTGTAAATACCCAAAGTATTTGAAGTAAACAAGCTTTAGGGGATAATCTTCAGATATGAGGTTTACATTTGTTTATGTATTTTGAGGGCAGGAACTGTTACTTGTCCTCTTATTACTACCATTGGTGTGTAATGAATGTTTGGTGTTTATTGACTGAAAAAAAAAAGAAACTTAAAAAGGCAGAGTTAAGCATCTTTGATTGATTAGTAGTCGTCGGTGTTATAATACCATTTGAAGTGTTGGAACAGAGTTGCTGGATCTGAAGTAGAGATTTGAGGAAATGGCTGAACGGCCTTACTTTGTTAGTCAGCTATAGACTTTGTAACTCTCCTCATTGGTGGCCTTGAAGTGCACCTCTTAATAAAGGTAGCTTGGACCCCATATCGTCCATCATCCTCAGTTTCCTCACTCTGTCACTCACCTTTTGGGGCCGAAGCTAGATTTCCTTGCATTCCTCTACTGTCTAACCATCCTCTCTTGGAATTACCCACTGACTCCCTCACTTGGAGGTGCCTCGTGGATTGGTGACTCACTAAAACATCGCCAAGAAGTTACAGCCCTTAACATTAAGTGGGCCCATTTGCCCAGATGAGGACCTCTGGGACATAATGGGAAAAGGGACCTACGTCTTTCTATCACATTGTGTGTTGTTGGGCCATATTACCTTCAGCCTGCAACGTAGTTATTAACCATTACTATGTTCTCTGTCCAGGCTAGAGATAGAGGCTTGGGGCTACAAAGGAGTTCATTCATCCAGCCATTCACTTTGCAGAGAGAGGCCCTCATTTTTCCCCCAAAGTAATAAAAGGATGTTGAGCCTACAGTACACACTCTCTATATATGTTATCAGTTATCCCTTAAAAGTAATTACTTGTATCCTCCAGCTCTGGAGTTTTGATACCTATAAGCAATTTCAAAGCCGGATCCATGAGGAAACTCTGGTCTGGTCTGAAAATGCAAGAGTTGCTACAGAAAACCATACTCAGAGCCAGGCATGGATAATTTTGAATAGAGAAACTATCCCTTTGCTTCATGTAAGACTCAAGACACCCTTTAAGCACGATGTTAACATTGTTAACGACAACACTATGGCCTCCCCTTTGCTCTCTTTCATTTATTTACTTGCTTAAGCCCAGCAAAAGAAACTCGAACTAAAAAGTGCTAGGAACGGTCGCGTGGGGCTCTACTGACCCTCTCCGCTCTCCCGTGTTAGGTGAGGGCGAGGGAGCGCTAATGAGTAATAGGGAGCCGTGGTTTCTCTTCTTCTGTCTACAAATACTTTTTCATAAGTATTTTGTACTGTCTTTTGAAGTCAGTAAACTCAGATTAGAATCATTGAATTTTAAAGCTACAATGGATTGTAGAAATCATCTTATACCTTCCTTTTAGAACAGAGGTCAGCGGTTTCAAGTGTCTTGAACAAGGCTCCACTAGCTGGTAACAGCTGAGACGGGAAATCTGATTTCAGTCGAGCTTTATTCTAGTTTTTCTCCTGCCTCCCCATCCACGCAAATGATAAAAAATAAAAAGGCGTCCATAGGGATGGTCTTCAGTGCCACTTACTCTTCAACTTTAATTTAAGCTCCACTAGAATGTACTAACAGATTTCTTTCATTCTAAAATTAAATCGTACATAAAATATTAAAGAATCATTCAGTTAAATGTAAAGTTTTTAAAATTTGAAGTGATCTACGTGTGTTTCACTCATATATTATATATCATTTTTAGATAAGTGACTTGCTATGATTTTTGTTCAACAGTGTGATATTGGTTTTTGTTTCACAGTATGATATTGATAATATATGATATTACATATTCAAATGATGCCCTTTGTAATTCCTTTTTATAGCACTTCGACCCACTGAAAAAAGAACTAGATATTTTCTGAAGAAAGTTGAATTATTGGTTTATCGAAAAAAAAAAAGTTAGCTTATGTTTAAATGCCTAAATAGAACTAGATTCTCAAGATTTGGCTTGTCATAGCAATATTCAAACACATGGAAGAAATGCTTTTTAAAGTAGCTAAATCTAAAAGTAATTTTTCTCAAATAGGGAATTGCTCTATGTAAATGTCATTCAATTTTCTATGCCCCCCAAATTGATGGGGGCATTAGATAAAATAATTTTCTATTCAGTATATTACAAGTGGTTTCACTGTATATTAGCACTGTGATATATCCTGATTTTCAGTAAATAAGCATATGGATCAAGATTTCACTTTAAAAAAAAATATTCTATCATGTTAGGATATTTTTGCTCTTTAACAAGAAGTTCATATGATCTAATTCCACCAGGTTTTAGCCCATGTTATACACCATTATAAACATTTATAAAAATGCTTTAAATGCTAACAAATATAGTTGGTGGAGCAACATGAATCGTAATTCCTTATTTTTTTAAGGCACCGTAAAGTGACATAATAAAAAGTATCCGAACCCGAAAAACTGAATTAGAAAAAAAAAAACTGTTTTGAAAAAACTTTTTATTTAATATTGTCATTCGGGAGCTTGAACGCTGGACATCAGATTGAGTTTGGTTTAGCTCCTAGCTCCTTCCATTTGCTAAATTAGTAATCATGAGAGAATTATAACTCTAATGCTCATTTTCCCCATCTGTAAAAATGGTGATAATAGTTCCTATTCCATAGGGTTGTTTTTAAGATTAAATGAGAAAATGAATAGCAAGTTCTTAGGATGTACTGCCTGGCACACAGTAAATATTCAGTAAATATTAGCAATGACACTATTAGTATGTAATGATTTCATTTCAAAGAAAGTGTTATAGGCAGCCCTTGATTTATAAAACAATACAAATTAACAGGCTATGCAATTATATCTCTTTTCTCTTTTGCCATTTTCTTCTCTCATACACTTAGGAGCTAGTCCTCTAAGAGTCATTCTCATTAAAGCAGTATTTTTTAAAGTGAATTTTATAGCCTCCTCTACAAAAATGAATGACATGTGTAATACATGTTTGGGAAGAAGGGTGAGTTCTCGCTCTTCCGAATTCACGGGAAGCCCATTAACCTTGTTTAGTCCAGTATTTCCCAGATTTGTTTGACCATGAAACCCATTCTCTACAAAATACCAGTTCACATCCTACAGAAATAGCACTCAACCCTTTGGGAAATCCTGCTGTGATATGTACTTTGTATACACACACACATACTCTTTAGCTGCTCTTAAAGCCATTTTGGTCAATGAACTTTCTATTAGATTTTCTTGGGTATAAAGTACATCACAATCTTATTTTATACCGATGTGAATCATTCAGAATTAAAATAGTATGATATAGAAAAGTTAATGAAATTTTACTTTTGTTCAGATTTTAAACTGGTAAAGAACAAAATTCAACAGTAAATTACACAGATCAGTGATTTATGAATCGGGTAGCATACAATCTAGCAAATAGAAAGGAGCTCCAAAGAGCTGTACTAGACAAGAGATTATATAGACAGAAGGGAGCAGAAACAAGAAAGTTATACCGGGCATTTGCTGATTGGTTAAAGCAGGGTTACTTTCCTAAATTGGAAGAGAGGGAAATCTTGGAGCTGGGCCAGATAACTTGCGCTGATAGGCAAGTGGTGGTTGGTTGATCTGGGCCTTCCCTTTCTGGGAGAGCTGAGCACAGACATTTAGTTAAGTGTTGGTTTGCTGACACGTGGGGCTTAGCATGAGTGACTCCATTTAGAGTCCAATCTTGTTCTTTTAACAGAACTAATGTGAATCTTCCTAAATGAAAATAGTTAATTGCCTAATTTCAGAGCTATATGAATTGTATGGCAATTCACATGGCAGCTCTAATTTTAACTGTTAATGGAAATATCTACTATCCTTTGGTAAGTTTAGTTTTAAATTTTGCAGTTTTCAGAACCATGACCCTTGCACTATATGTGACTGCCTCTGTAACACTGTGAAAATATCTAATTCACTCTTTGAAGAGGATTCACTTAAACCTTGACTGAAGAAATTGAATTCTAACTAGAGGTCTACAATCTCTTGTTCACAGTTAAAATCCAAAAGGTGAAAATAAGAAATGAAGAGATCTCAGAAAATATGAAAATTAATTATTGATTGAAGAAATTGGAAAATTCATAAGTCAAAGTATTATTCCTGAATTAATCAAAGGATTCCTTAGTGTCTCCGATTATATATTAAGTCTTATTATGATAGGGACTTGGAAAATACTTCATCTTATATTGCCCAGAGTTGTCTTTCAGACCATAACAGGACATTTGTTCACAAAGTATAATTAAAATATTTTCATTGTCTCGTAGAGAAATCAGAACAGTTCATCCATTTCTCACTTATAAGAATTTTTAAAGTTTGAGTTCATCAAAACAAAACATTTTTAGGAGGATTTGAGACTTAAAAATCTGTTTCGCTTTTCAGTGTGAAAAGCCCTGGGTTTGTCAGCAGTGTGGACAGAGAGCTGGACCTCACGGGGAAGCTGAGTGGTTCAGAGTGGACGTACAGGCTTCAGTCCCAGGACTGAAGCATTGCCGCCACCCATGCTCCCTGCAAACTCAGTGCACAGCCTCCAGCCCCTTCTGTTTCATCCCTTGCCCAGTGAATCGGTTAGGTCAGCGAAGGACCGAATGACCGCAGAGGGGGAAAAACAGAACCTTGGGGCGCAGTTTATACAGTTGGTAAAGCTGCTCAGCAGCTGACATAGAAAATGAAGCCAGCCAATGCTGTGTTGACTGCGACTTTTCTCAGAACAGCTAACTGCCCACTTTTCACAAAGATATAATGTAAAAACTTGCTTTTTTCTCTGATTTGTCTATTTCAACAATTAGTAGTCTATATTGAGGTAAACTTAAAAAGTTGAGACTGTCACATGGGAAATATCTCATTTAATTACATTCAATGTATATTTCCTATTCCTATATCCACCCTGTATGGAAATCTGCTTTTCAGCCCCTTTGAGTATCAGTTTAGTACTTCTCGGGCTTTTTTCCCTCAGTGTGCCTTGCAGATTTTCTTTCCTCTTGCTTTTCTTCCCTTTTATGGCCTGACCTGCGCCTCTTCCATTAAGGTGTAGAATACTCATCACTGCTTGTAGAGCTTTCCCTGTCCCTTTCCTCCATGCCTACCTCCACCCAGGAGAGGTCTTGCTCCTTCAGGTGAGGGTCCTGAGAGAGTGAGTGAATGGGATCCACACATGTTCATTCTTAGAAGAAAAGAGAGTGCGGGTGCAGTGTGAGAAAGGAAGCGATTTAGCAGGGGACCCCAACCCTCGGGTCTGGACCGGTACTGGTCCGTGGCCTGTTGGGAACTGGGCCGCACAGCAGTGGGAGGTGAGTGGCAGGTGAGCAAGTGAAGCTTCATCTGTATTTGCAGCCGCTCCCCAGCGCCAGCATCACCGCCTTGGCTCCACCTTGGATCATTAGGCATTAGATTCTCATAGGAGCTCCGGTCCCTGGTACCAGAAAGGTTGGGGACTATTGGTTTAGCACATGAAATGGAGCTGCCTAATTTTGAATTCCTACTCTGGCATTTAATCTGTGACCTTTGGCAACTAACTTAACCTCTCTATGCCTTAGTTTCTGCCTCTGTCAATTGGGGATAATAATAGTACCTCCTCATGGATTATTGTGAGAACTTAAAAAAAAATAATACATTTAAAGTACAATATGATATAGTGGTTAAGAACATATACTCGGAAGCCAGACTGCCTGTGTTCAAATCTCTGCTCCATTATTTAGGCAATCTTTCTATTCTTCAGCCTCCTCATCTGAAAAGTAGGGTAAAAATATTACCTACCATGTTTTTGGTTAAAAAAAAAAAAGAATACCTACTGTTAGGGTTTTTTAAAGAAATACGTTAATTAAAATATGTAGGCCAGTGTAGGCAAATAGTTAACACTATTTACGTATTAATTATTATTAAAAGCCTTATGTAATGGTCTGTCATATAGTATGCACTCAAAACAGTTGCTATTACAAGGAATTCCCATTTTTTAACAAAATTCTGTAAGTGGAAAGAATAATCGTAGTTTTAAAGAGAGGAAAGCAGATTAAAGCCACAATATGTGCCACTACCACCCACAAGAATAATTGAAATGAAAAGGACAGTACTAACGAGAACTAGAACTCTCATATGTGGTTGAGTATACGTTAGTACAGCCACTTTGGAAAACTGACAGGATCTGTGAACTTCCACATATCCTTAACCCAGCAAATCCAGTCCCTAGATGGATACACACGAGACAAATGCATGCTCATGTGCACCAAAGGACATGTAACAAAAATAATCATGTAACAACTCACTAGCCAGAAACTAGAAGCAGCACTAATTCTGTACAAGAAAAAGAATGAATGAATTATAACAATATGTGTATTACACAGATATAATGTATAAAAGAAGGCGGCACGAAAGAGTACTTTCTGTATAATCCCCCCCCCTTTTTTTTTAATTTTAAAAATGGCAAAACTAATCGATGGAGTTAGAAGTCCAGATAGTGTTGACCCTTTGGCAGGAGATGGTGACTGGAGTAGGGCCCAAGGGTGCTTCTGGAGTTCTGTTGCTTGATCTAATTTGATGGTTACATCACTGTATTTTCTTTGTGAAAATTTATTCAGATGTATGCTTGCGATCTGTGCATTTGTATCTGTGTATGTTAAACTTTAATTTAAAAATTTATTTTAACTCAGAAGGTTTGAGAATTTTGAAATGACATAGTTCACTTTTTCCACTTGCCTATCTTTCTGGAATTAAAGATTTCATGTTTTTAAAAATATAAATATTCACTATAATGCCAGAAACTTAACCAATCTGGCTCCTACCCTTCTTCTTAAATTGTGTCTTCAAGGCTGTAAAAAAACTCTCAAGAGCAACAAATAAGTGGCTTGGGCAACATACTTTGAAGAAATCATTAGTTTTCATTTATCCTGTCACCTCATTATGAATTACAGTGACTACATATGTTATATTTAAAACTATGGTTTAGAGCTAGAGTCAGTCTTTTTAACCTTTCTCAGAGTGATACACTGACATCTTGCAGATCTGATTTGGTGGTTTTAAAGTTTGATTGAAGAGAGTTTTATGTGATCCAGCTGTGAGATGTAAAAGGCAAGTGTGAAGGTGCATGATGAGCATTAGTTGTAATTGATGCATGATGCTGTTTTAGTAACTTAGTGAGTTTCATCTTTGGGTATAATTTGTTTTGTTTAGTCTGCATTGTGCCCAGATTGATGATTGAAAACCTTACACTTTCGCAGAACACTGCTTCATAGCTCTTCCCTTTTTTGCTATTTTTATATCACATGAATCATTGCACATTTAAGCCATCTGCAAGGCCTGAATGGAATGAGATAAAAGCTGCCATCACTTAGATTGACACTTGAAAAGCTGGTATTCATTTGGAGTTTATTCCTGATTATCCTTTATATTTTAAAGTCTCAGACTTCACTTCAAGATGGTTGCTAACATCTCTGAGCCAAAAGTATCTCTGATTCGCAGTTTCTTTTAGTTGAAGATTGGGTCAAAGGGAAGGGATTTGTTCTGTGTCATCCAGAAGAATCTGTTAGAGACTCAGTTCTAACCCTGCTGAGATAATATGAACAGCAGGTTCCCACTCCTGTTTTAAAAGTACGTTGGTTTAATTAGCTCAGTGAGCCATTTGGTTTGGCATGCACTTCATAGAGAATAGTAAAAACAGGGTTCTTAAATTACCAGATGAACACTTCGAAATAAAGATTTTTGAATGCTTAGAATGTATTACTCCTTTTAGATATTTGTCAAAAGTGTTTCTTGACATAGCAACTTTTTTGAGGACATTGGGGAAAAAAATTAAATGAACGTGAGCCTGAGATGTTGCAAAAGAGATATATGATTTAAAATGCGTTATCACACTCACTTATACTTTCACTTATGGACAGACACAAATCTAGCATTTCTGTGTGTGTAGCAGATTAGTCAGGGTCCCTTCAAGCCTTTCCCAAAAGATTTTCTCAGTGCACCTCTGGGCTACCGAACGTTGACTTCTTATGCTGAAGTTAGCTGGAATTGCCTAGGTAGGAGAGTATCTAGACTCTCTAGAAACATTGGTTTCAGAGTAAGAAGCTTCTTCAGTTTTTAAGTAAAAATGCTCATTGTCATAAGTGTCTCCTCTTCATAAATAACAACATAATATTTTGCTAACCCAGTAGTCATAAACTCTGGAACTAATAGAGCGAAATATAACAATATTTCCTTATTTCTTGAGATGATAGACCAGAAATTCTGTGATCTCTACAGCTAAGCACAACAGACTCATCATTTTCAAAAGGGAAAGATCTCAAAAATAGAAAGCTCTACTAAGAATCTAAGAATAATGATATTATTTTTATATCTTCAGTTATTCTAATGAATGTCCATGTGATCTTGAGCAAGTCACTTAATGTTTCTGTTATCTCCCATTTTACTAATGTCCTATAAATATTCAAAAGACCTAAATTATATTTTAAACATAGATAACATCTTTATATATTTTTTTTCTCTGACGGGACAACTGCAATTTTTGCTTAAAGACTCACTGAGAAGGCTTGGGGTGAAGGAGTACTTCAGTTATTTTACATAATTCTTGTGAAGCAATTGTATTTATTTTTCATTCATTGTTGTTTATTTCTTTGCTTAGCAGACAGAAGGGGGAGCACAGACAGACGGCCAGCAGTCACAGACACAAAGTAGTGAAAATTCAGAGAGTAAATCTACCCCTAAACGACTGCATGTCTCTAATATTCCTTTCCGCTTCCGGGACCCAGACCTCCGGCAGATGTTTGGGGTAAGTCTCCAGAGTCTTCTTATGGGTTTTACCATTAAAATAGAATTTAATCCACCAGATGTATTATTAGTCATTAGTACTTTAGGATGAAACTACAAATCGATTGGGTAAGATCCTGTGGTAAATCAGTATTTTCATCAGAAACTTTTCCTGTCTTCTGTCTCTTCTGCACGTCAGCCTCGGCAGGTTCTCACATAGATAAGGTGACCGTGGGATCCAGTTTGCTTGGGATAAGAGACCTCCAGTGCTAAAGTCAGGACAGGATGGTAGTTCCTACCTTTCAGAGTGTTATGAATTAAATGAAATAATATCTGGGAAAGCAGATAGTACCTCTATTTTGTTTTTATTTCCTTGCTTATAACTCATCGGTGTCAAGACCAGTCAATACCTAAAATCAGGTATAGGCGGTTAGTTCGCTCCCTCTGTTTAATTACTCTCAAAACCACTGTCATGAAAACAAAGTGTAACAGCAAAGATTTAAGTTATTGGAAAGTGAGCGACTGCTGAGAATCTTAATTTTCTTCTGGGCTTATGTGTTGTTGCCTGTTTTAATTTGACCAAACTCTTAACTTGGACTAGGACTAAGAGATAATTGGGTTCTTTTAAATTTTATTAGTATTGCTGCCTAGTGCTTTTGTGAGAAAAGAAATGCCCTTCTTAAGTCTTGGCCATTTCATGCAGTGAAGTCCTGTCACTTAGAGCTGGCTACTTGGATGTGTGTTCCACACTGAAGGCCAGGCCAGGGTTGAGATTCAGTGATATTTTTGAAGTACTTGAAGAGAGCTTTGACCCAGAAAATGAGAGCCAGCTGGTCTCCACCTCTACAGAAAAGAAAGCAACAGAAAATACAAAGAGAAGCATAAGAATTCAGGTTACACGTAAGAAGAAACTTCCCAGGGGTCTGAGGTACTAGGTCCTCCACTGAAGCATCAGAGATGACATGGAATCTTAATCTCGGAGGTCTGCGTAAATGGAATGCATGCTCACGTGTCAGAAGTGTGTTTTCTCTTGAATCAGAAACATAGTGTCCGTCGAAGATCTGCCTAGGCCAGTTATCAGTGATTTTTTAAAATGTATTACACCCTTCCTATAAGGCACTAAATGCAAAAAAATAAAATAAAAGAAGATAGGTGTCACTCTGTCTTCTTCCACATGATGAGTAGCACCTGTTACTTAGAAGGACAGTAGCGCTGGTAAAGAGCGAGGATTCCGTGTCCATTTTATTTCTATTTTATTAGCTCTGTAAACTTGATGAATAGCTTCGTTCAGTCTCATTTTTCTTAACCATATAAGGAAGGCAGTCCTTACTCTAGAAAGATGTTATAAGGATGCAGTAGAAAATGTCAAAGAAAACAAACTCAAAAACACCATACACATCTTAGTTTTGTAGGATAGATGTAGGAATTAAATGCCCTCCTACCTAAAATAAGACAGTTTCCTCTTTCTTTGAGTTATCTAATTTTCTATTAAATGATGAAACTGGAATCAAGCCCAGAAGTCTTAATCTAAAAAAAATTTTTTTTTTTTTTTGCTAAAGATAATAATGATTCAGCCCAGTGAGAAAGCATGATTTCTGTTTTGCTCTTTGCATTTTTTAGTTTTTGCACATTTCCCAATGTCTGGTTTGAAATCCAAGTGAAATAGATAAATTGGGTATGAGTCCAGTACTTAGAGGGAGGTGTGAGCCAAAAAGACATCTGGAGACTTACTGCACATTTCTTTCATGAAGTTCATCCAAATATCAATTAAGACGGGTAGTTTTGTCACCTTATATACATGTTTTCTGCAGATAATTTACTGTGATTTGTGTATGCCCTGCTACTCAGCCGTTTAGCTTTCTAACTATAGAGTTAAGTTATTTAGGCTTTGTGTTTTTAGCTTTGTTTGATTTTCCAAATGTTAAAATACTGAATTACAAAACAAAGTTTTACTATTTAAAATATTCTTGATGATGTTCATTGCAGAAAGATTAAAGTGACAAATAAATGGAATCATACGTAATGTCCATGAATGTTTAAATACGATGGAAAAGAAAATACCTTGTAACCTATAGACATAACCCATATATTGACTTGGAAAGTTGTTCATAGCACAT
>NW_011888797.1:9291934-9296491 GCF_000151845.1 Pteropus vampyrus | reverse complement strand
ACATTTCCCAATGTCTGGTTTGAAATCCAAGTGAAATAGATAAATTGGGTATGAGTCCAGTACTTAGAGGGAGGTGTGAGCCAAAAAGACATCTGGAGACTTACTGCACATTTCTTTCATGAAGTTCATCCAAATATCAATTAAGACGGGTAGTTTTGTCACCTTATATACATGTTTTCTGCAGATAATTTACTGTGATTCGTGTATGCCCTGCTACTCAGCCGTTTAGCTTTCTAACTATAGAGTTAAGTTATTTAGGCTTTGTGTTTTTAGCTTTGTTTGATTTTCCAAATGTTAAAAATACTGAATTACAAAACAAAGTTTTACTATTTAAAATATTCTTGATGATGTTCATTGCAGAAAGATTAAAGTGACAAATAAATGGAATCATACGTAATGTCCATGAATGTTTAAATACGATGGAAAAGAAAATACCTTGTAACCTATAGACATAACCCATATATTGACTTGGAAAGTTGTTCATAGCACATTAATAAAATAAAATAATATGTGGAAGTACTTCTTTAACAATATGCGCCTAAGGAAAAGCCAGGAAGGCTATGTACCAGAAGGTTAAGGTTCATTTTATGCTTCCCTTTTCCTTTTTATCTAATTTTCTAATTTTACAATGAACATGTTTTACTTTCATAAATTTTTTTTTTAAAAAAAGGAAAATTAAAATAGCCTTCAATAGACTATCTTTCTACTTAGGATTTACTTCTTAAAACTGAGACATTTAAAAAATTAAAGCTGTACTTGGGAAAATCCCTTGCCCGTGTGAAGGAGTATGTAACAGGGTAACTCTGCATCTCCTGCAAACAGCTTCCACCGTTTAGAGGTGGGTAAGGCGTGAGTGCGTGAAGTAAAAAAGGAGACATCAGCTCAGTGATGAGGAAAACTTCGAAACTGGTATTGGGTTCTATCAACAGATAGAAGAAACATGGAAGTTAATTAAATAAGTAAAAGAAAAAGAAACCCTATTCTTTTTTCAAAAGAAACTAAAGTATGTGGATAAAAGCTGACCATAAACAAATGTTTTCATTTTGTCTCTGCAGCAGTTTGGCAAAATCCTAGACGTAGAAATAATCTTTAATGAACGTGGCTCTAAGGTAAGCTCCATTTCAGCATGAACTATGCTTGGTTTCTTTTTAGTTTTATTTTAAACAGTACGTAATCATAAAACTTAAACTGCTTTTCAAGAAAAGTACCCCAGCTATCTAGCTTGGATTAGATTATCTCTAAAAATAAGCTACCACATGGCTAAACTTTATCCTAATGCTTAAACTGGTAGTCATGAGGTAGAAGCAGTAGAGGTTCGAAGGAAGAATATGCTAGTCAGGAAGATAGGCTGTTGGAGACACCGTTTCTTTATTAGACTTAAATTTGGCCTAAGCTGCTTATTTTAAAGGAAAAGAGAGAGAGGACTGGCGAAAGTGAAATTCTATGAGAATTCTGTCCTGAATTCTGTTAGAACAGTTCAGCTTTTAAAAATCGAACTTTGAAATGACATACTTAGAACAAATTTAATATTTCAGTTATTCAGTTAAAATGCTCTCTCTCTTGAATAAATTTTGACAAAGCTTAAATACAGAGAGTAGTGACTCAGGAATTCCCTGTCAACTGATTTCCTCCTGAGTTATACCCAGGTAGGCAAGCTGCAGGAGGTCGAGTTACAAATAGTGTGAGTTGATTTTTCTTTTTTGCATAAAAATTAAAGAAGTAACAGTATACAATTTGATATATGTATTCTCCTCTAAATGTATTCTATATAAGAACTGAACTTTTTTATTAAAACTTTTAATAATTTATTTTAAATTCTCAATCTATGTGATTAGAATTTTTATACACTAAAATAAGCAGTAGTGTTTTTAGGAATGAAGAAACGGTTAAAGTCTTTACAGTGGCATTGTGGAAAAATATTTGATGAACTGAATTTCGGAAAGTTTTATTTGAAAGTTTTTTTCCTCAACAAATTAATTACACCCTACAGACACAATCAGCTGTGGCCAAGCTTATAAATATTTACCTCGCTACATTCAGTTTTACTTGTGTTTTTAGGTTAGACCAGTTTTTGAATTAATTTTCATCTGGTCAGCTCTCCTAAAATTTGAAAGTAGCCCTTGGCTATGATTAAATTTTCTTAAGACTGTAATTTGAGAAAGCTCATTTATTTGCTTTATTATTTCTCTTCAATTTCTTATTCCAAATTCACTGTACTTTGGGAATTAATAACACATTATCAGGAGTTACATTTACCCGCCGCCCCCATCTGTACTAACACAAATGTATCTACTGTTTTAATGATCCTGATTACTATTCCCTTCCTTTATAGAATGCATCAACACTAAAAGTGTTTAATTCTGACCATAATTATTTTGTAATTATTAAAAGAGGTAATTATACTCTAAGCTTCCAGTTTTCAGTTAAAACACAAAAAGATTAATATGCCTATACAGAACTTTCTCCAGCACTTACCTGGTAAGTATTTTTAAAGTGAAATCTCTTCGAATTCTAACCAGTATGTAAAATAAAAGTTTGATTGTAATTTCCTCACAATGGATTTCTATTCTTTTGTTGTGTATTTTGCTTTTATTTTTTGTGACCTTTTCAAGGTGGAAAAGTGACAGTGGTTTAGAGATGAGTAACACGTGAATGTAAAATAAATATATGAAGATTATTGACTACACTGTTGATGTAAAGTAGCGGTTTAAGTGTTTTTTAAGTGTATGCACTTAAAATATCCTCCAGGCGACGCTGACAGCTTAAAGCCCAGTGCGATTTCACCAGGCATCGAGGATTTGTTCCTTGCCAAGAAAATAATTTGATTGAATTCTTGTGAAGCAAAGGAAATTGATCTTTCTTAAGGCTTCTTTCATCGACTTCAGGGATTTGCTTACTACCAAAAATTTTTAAATTTACCCGATTCAATTGCTTCTCCCTGTAACTTTCATTTTAAAATGACACAAGCCTGCCTTTTCTCTTTGGGGAATCTAAAAGCATATGCTGTTTCTCTCAGTTCGATGCTGTCCTCAACTGCCCATTTTTCTTTGGGCTACTGAAGGGTAGACAGGCTATTCCTAATTGGTAAATGTTTTTAAAACAAAGTACAGAATTCAGAATTGTCCCGGATCTGCCTTTGGGAACTGATTCAAACACCTGTCTTCATCCTTGTCCTTCTTAGCTGTCAGCTCAGGTTCTTTACTTAGAATGGCCTCCCCTGGAACTATTCTGAGGCTCATTAATAGAGATTTGTTTTGGAGTCAAAACCTAGATGCCTCTTCTGGGCTCCACTTAAGATAAATTAAAATTAAGTTTCGTTTTTCATTTCTTTTATGTTTGGAGTTAACTATAAAGTTACTACATGTCTTGAAAGGAACCAGAGAAAAGGAGACTTATGTAGTCCTATGGTTTAGTTAAGAGTTGTTCATAGTTGAGAGTTGTTCATTCTTTTCAGTGAGTGCTTTTCTATATAGAAATGAGCTTTACTGAATTTTTTTGAAGTAGTAATGGGAAAACTAGTCACAGAATAATTCTGAGATAAGTGATGCTTACACGTAAAACAGTGTTTAACCAAATGGCTCCAAAACAAAAAGCAACTCTTTACCGTGTCTTCTTTTTATAATGACACTTTTCGGCCCAAGGTTCTAGAATATACCCACTTAAAAGCATAAGTGAACACCGTTATGCTGCCATGCCCATCCCTTCCCTACCTTTCCAGCGTGCCTGGAGAGTAGAATTTCTGTGCTCCAGGAAGTAATTGTTTCTCTGTTGTTGACTAGTTTCCTTTTTTCTTCTCTGTTCTTCATATCTGGATTTGGTTTACCTAGATTAAGAATTATAGAATGGATATATATCATTTATATGCATCTATGTATACTTAAATTATTCCATGTGATTTTTAAAAATCCTTTTACTCCCTGTTCCTTTGTAAAAAAGTAGAGTCAGCTGTATCTAATTTCCTGTGATTAGCTTAAAGATAGACTATCCTTTTGAAAATGTTCAGTTAGGATATATAATGAAAAATGGTACCCCCACCAAAATATTAGCTAATGTATTCAAACAGAATCTAGAAGATGATTATATGGATATGTGTGTCTTTATTGATTCTCCAAATTTCATCAGTCATGACAATTTTAATATAAACAAGAGGATACTATATTGGTAGAGTGGCCACATGTTCTGGTTTAGCGACAGTAGTCCCAGTTGGTACCTACTGTCTTCATATACTTACTAATAATGTCCCCTTTTTCCCAGTTTGAACAATAAATTATATTGTCACTCTCCTTATAGATCCTTTGAGTAAGAACTTTTTTAAAGCAGCCTTTTAAAAGCCATTACAAAAGGAAAACACAATATTTAATGAGTAGAGAAAAAAAGCATACATAGTTCATTAAAGAGAATATACACTAATATTCTCACGTATTTCCTTGCAGTCTTTTTTCTCACATAGAATCTTATACAGAATGCTAAATAATGGTCACCTAGTTCAACCCCCAGTACTCCTGACCTTGCATTCTCTCTGCTAGACACTTTTAGTGACCGAGAACTTGTTGCTTT
>NW_011888797.1:9289172-9291884 GCF_000151845.1 Pteropus vampyrus | reverse complement strand
GGTAGAGTGGCCACATGTTCTGGTTTAGCGACAGTAGTCCCAGTTGGTACCTACTGTCTTCATATACTTACTAATAATGTCCCCTTTTTCCCAGTTTGAACAATAAATTATATTGTCACTCTCCTTATAGATCCTTTGAGTAAGAACTTTTTTAAAGCACCCTTTTAAAAGCCATTACAAAAGGAAAACACAATATTTAATGAGTAGAGAAAAAAAGCATACATAGTTCATTAAAGAGAATATACACTAATATTCTCACGTATTTCCTTGCAGTCTTTTTTCTCACATAGAATCTTATACAGAATGCTAAATAATGGTCACCTAGTTCAACCCCCAGTACTCCTGACCTTGCATTCTCTCTGCTAGACACTTTTAGTGACCGAGAACTTGTTGCTTTTCAAAGTTTATTCCATCGTTGAAGTTTACACTTTGTACCATCCTTTTTACTATCACCCAGCCCCATAACAATTTGTGTTAATTATCAAGCTTATTAAATAAAAAAAAATGCAGATTGTAACATATTTCCCATAAAGTTTTGTCAACACACCTTTGTTATAGTTGTTGCTTGAAGGAGACATGTATGTATTATAAATATTGAACGTGTAGAAGAAGCTCTTCACCTTCAGACAGTGCCAATTATTAAGTCCACTACAGGACTACAAAAGAGAGCATAGCAACAATTACTGAGATTTCTAGCAAATTTTTAGTTAATATGTTCTTATTCTCTCAGGTAGATATCTGGAATGGTGGAGAGCTGGGTTTGGCTAAAGCTTAAGTTTAGGCTGGAGTTAGGTCAGATAAAACCTCTATTTCCATTCCTGAGACACAAGTGATGTATTTCTCTGACTTTTGATTTCATGAAAAAGAGAATTACTTATTTCTTTCAAAATATGGTCAAAAGACTGTCTTTGAAGTTGTACTGAGTAGGCCTTTGTGATTTTCAGTAAAATTTGATAGGTAAAGCCAAAGTGAAATGTTTTTCATTATACCTAAAACTGAATGAACAGTACATGTATTTCATAAGGGCTTAGTTTGTTTTCTTTTGTTACCATTTTATGGGTTTTAGTTTTAGTTTTCTTTTATTTATTTTTTAATTTCTGTGTTCTGGCCATACCCAGGAGAACCGTCTGCTTTTGATTTCTCCCTTAAAAGTTACATGGTAAATTTTCTTTCTCATTCTTCCGAGATGGAAAAATTCAAAGATTATACAAATTAAAAAATATTTTTACAATGCTCATCCTATTGCTTGTTATTTATTGCAGTCTGAGGCCAGACTAAAAAGGCGACAGTTATTCGGCTCCTGTATGCCCTTGATGATAAACAGATGTCAAGGCAGGTGATAAAATTTTTGTCACACACAGAAGAAGTTTTAGCCACAGCTGTACACCTGATAAACACACCATTTCTCAATGCCCCCCAAGAAGCTAAGATAGCTGGTAATCCCTAATGTAACACTGGTGTGTCTAAATTATTAACACGGAAGGACTTTGGGAACTAAGAACTTAGGTATGAGTATAAAGCACTTACACCTGTGTTGTCCAGTATAGCGGCCATATTGAGCACTTGGAATGAAATGAGTCTAAATTGAGATGGGCTTTAAGTGTAAAGTACACACTGATTTCAAAGACTTAGCCCAAAAAATGAATGTTAAAACATCTCAGTAATATTTTTATGTCGCTGCCATGTTGAAATGATAATATGCTGTATATATTGGGTTAAATAAAGTATATTGTTGAAATTAATTTGACTTGTTTTTACTTTTTTAATGTGGCTAGTAGAAAATTTTTAATTATGTATGTGGCTCCTGCTGTATTTTTTTTTGGATCGTGCTGGCATTAACAAACATGTCTATAATTTTTTTAATTAAAAATAAAAGTTTACTTTTAGTTTATCTGTTCTTACATAGCTGAAATACTCTTGTTAAGAGTTCGAGATTAAATTTTAGTTTGACTTTGTAGTTGTTCAGACTGGCTATTATGTTTCCCTGTTTGATACATTGTATGATCATTTTAAAGCTCTTCTAAGGAAAATGTGTTTGTTTAGACATAATTTTATTAATTTTTTTTGAAAGCAAGAGATCCAAATGACCAAACTTAATGTGAAGGGACATTAAAACATAATTTCATGTAAGCGTATTTTTCTATCAGTAACTTTTTTATCCTATCAGTAACTTTTTAAGCCTGGATAATCTGTGAATATCTTTAGCTCAATTCTTGGCATGTTTTCAAAAATGCTAAACTTTAAGAAACAGTACATTAAACGTTTTTTTCAAGCTTTATTTGAATTAATATTCTTGAAAACCAGTTGTGACTGTGATAAACAAGCATGAAGTTGAGTTGATGGAAAATCATCTGTTTAAAATTTCAACACGAGGAGAGTATTTAAGAACAATATTTTCTAAATGCTGGTTATATTTTTTACCTTCCTAGTCACAGACTTTGATCCTGAGAGGTATATATTTCCTATTGCTTCTGAACAAATTACCACTAATTTGATGGCTTAACACAACACAAATTTGTTATCTTACAGTTCTGGAGGACCGGAACCAAAATGAAGTCTCACTAGGTTGGCCAAAGTGTTGGAGGGCTGCATTCTTTCCGGTGGCTCGAAGGCTAATCGACTCCTTGCCTTTTCCAGCTTCTGGAGGCGACCCACATTCCTTGGCCTGTAGCCAGCCCCCTTCCATCTTCAAAGCCAGCAATAGCCAGTCCA
>NW_011888797.1:9248080-9289122 GCF_000151845.1 Pteropus vampyrus | reverse complement strand
GACAGTTATTCGGCTCCTGTATGCCCTTGATGATAAACAGATGTCAAGGCAGGTGATAAAATTTTTGTCACACACAGAAGAAGTTTTAGCCACAGCTGTACACCTGATAAACACACCATTTCTCAATGCCCCCCAAGAAGCTAAGATAGCTGGTAATCCCTAATGTAACACTGGTGTGTCTAAATTATTAACACGGAAGGACTTTGGGAACTAAGAACTTAGGTATGAGTATAAAGCACTTACACCTGTGTTGTCCAGTATAGCGGCCATATTGAGCACTTGGAATGAAATGAGTCTAAATTGAGATGGGCTTTAAGTGTAAAGTACACACTGATTTCAAAGACTTAGCCCAAAAAATGAATGTTAAAACATCTCAGTAATATTTTTATGTCGCTGCCATGTTGAAATGATAATATGCTGTATATATTGGGTTAAATAAAGTATATTGTTGAAATTAATTTGACTTGTTTTTACTTTTTTAATGTGGCTAGTAGAAAATTTTTAATTATGTATGTGGCTCCTGCTGTATTTTTTTTTGGATCGTGCTGGCATTAACAAACATGTCTATAATTTTTTTAATTAAAAATAAAAGTTTACTTTTAGTTTATCTGTTCTTACATAGCTGAAATACTCTTGTTAAGAGTTCGAGATTAAATTTTAGTTTGACTTTGTAGTTGTTCAGACTGGCTATTATGTTTCCCTGTTTGATACATTGTATGATCATTTTAAAGCTCTTCTAAGGAAAATGTGTTTGTTTAGACATAATTTTATTAATTTTTTTTGAAAGCAAGAGATCCAAATGACCAAACTTAATGTGAAGGGACATTAAAACATAATTTCATGTAAGCGTATTTTTCTATCAGTAACTTTTTTATCCTATCAGTAACTTTTTAAGCCTGGATAATCTGTGAATATCTTTAGCTCAATTCTTGGCATGTTTTCAAAAATGCTAAACTTTAAGAAACAGTACATTAAACGTTTTTTTCAAGCTTTATTTGAATTAATATTCTTGAAAACCAGTTGTGACTGTGATAAACAAGCATGAAGTTGAGTTGATGGAAAATCATCTGTTTAAAATTTCAACACGAGGAGAGTATTTAAGAACAATATTTTCTTAATGCTGGTTATATTTTTTACCTTCCTAGTCACAGACTTTGATCCTGAGAGGTATATATTTCCTATTGCTTCTGAACAAATTACCACTAATTTGATGGCTTAACACAACACAAATTTGTTATCTTACAGTTCTGGAGGACCGGAACCAAAATGAAGTCTCACTAGGTTGGCCAAAGTGTTGGAGGGCTGCATTCTTTCCGGTGGCTCGAAGGCTAATCGACTCCTTGCCTTTTCCAGCTTCTGGAGGCGACCCACATTCCTTGGCCTGTAGCCAGCCCCCTTCCATCTTCAAAGCCAGCAATAGCCAGTCCAGTCTTTCTCAGGCTGCTACTGTCTGATTCCGACTCTCCTGTTTCCCTCTTTCACATGTAGGCATCCTTGTGATTACATTGGGCTCCCCTGGATAATCCAGGATAATCTCCCCATCTCAAGATCATTAATTGAATCACATCTACAAAATCCCTTTTGCCCTGTAAGGTAACATATTCACAGGTTCCAAGGGTAGGACAACTTGGGTGGGGTGGGGGACATTATTCTGCCTGCCACAAGGCCTGTTTATCTTCAAAGAAAAAAAGAAATCCTCTTACCTCTAGGTTTCATAACAGGAGGTCCCGCAGTATCAACAGGGCCTTCTTCATCCTCTAATCTAGGTGAAGATGCCTGTAAAGATGGCTTTATTTTCATATTTTTGGTATCTCGATTAGCATTTCCTTTGGAGTATAAGCACCTTTCTTTATGAAACACTTTTAAAGTATTTGAAAGTGAAATTTTATTACAGAATATTAAAGCCATTATTGAGAAAAATCTTTCACAAACAGGTTTAAGGTTGAACTTGGTCATTTGCTGACTATAAAATGTCAATCTTTATGAAATCACCCTGCATTATTTTGGATATGCAATTATTGTGTCGCAGATGTTCTGTCAACACATTCCAGAAAGGAGGGTCATAGAACACATTTGGCAGTTAGATTTGAAAAAAGAAAATTAGCCGGACTTTAGGGCTAATGTAGTTTTAGTAAACACAATTCTGAACTTAGATTTTAAAACTTAATTTCTAATGTCCTCACCATTAGCTGTAGAAAGAAGCTACATGGAAGAAGGCCTTGTTGATGCTTTGGTGCTTGGATAGTTAACCTCAGTTTGACTCATTTTTTTTTTTTTATCATCAAAATGAAACCAACAGGTTTATTGTTTCTTACCCCATGGTTATATTTAAAAGACAAACAAGTATTATGTATGTATGTATTGGTACGTATGTCTGTGGGTATGTAGGTAGAGACAATTATAATGCTCAGATGAAAAACCTAGCTTTAGTCTCCACATAATGTTATGCAAGTACTAATTTATTAATTGAACCCAAGGCATAAAATGTATGAGGCTATGACAATCAGTTGGAATACAGCTTATAATACTTCTAAAATGTGATAGAAGAACTCATCACTATCTCACCTTTCTTGAAAGGTTTAACTTTCCAATTGGAGGATTCTCCAGACTTGGAGAACTAGTTTCCTGTCTTTAGCAGATCTAGTATAGATGACAAATGGTGTAATTAATCATTAACTTGCCCTTGTATACCTCGAGTCGTCAAAGTGGCTGTAACATGTTGATATCAAAATTTGTTTCTGAAAATGTGTCCCCATTGATACTTTTAACACATTGACATTTTTAAGAGAAGCATTACTAAAATTTCCCGTTAATATTCCATCCCAGGCAACATAACATTTAAAATTTCTATCAGCTTAGCATTGTATTTTTAGAGTTTTTGTGGTGATAATCCAAATTAAAGGTAGAGATAATCCATTGGAATCCCCCATAGATCACCACCCAACCATATAATTATTAAAATGCTGAGTGATCGGGTTCTTCAGAGTGACGGAGTTGCTTTTATAAAAACTTAATGAGTGATGCACATTTACCATCTTGATTAAGAACATGTTTTGTATATATAGGAGTACTCGTTTTAAAGCAGGACTTCGGTAAAAATAAAAGGTTCCAGGTTATCCTGCAATGAAATGCTCAAAGGATGCTAAGGGAACAATGGCGCTATTGGGAAATGAGGACTTTCCTAGAAAACCCTAAGGATTTACCACTTTACGGGTGTAAATAGCTTGAGAAAATTTTATAGTTGCAGAGTGGAAAGATGAGGATAAAGCACCTAGAATGAAACCGATATAGTGCTTGATGAAACAGTTGTATAAGAATACATAGTAAAATGCCGCTGATGTTGAAATTAGCATTGTGATTACTACCCACTCTTTTCAAATATAATGTGAATGATAGAGTAAAGTAGGTTAACTCCTGGTCTCCTGCTTTGTCCACTTAATGAATTAAAACTTCATGGGTTTTTTTGTTTTGTTCCCTCCCGCCCCCCCCCCCCCCTCCCGCCGGTATCTGCAATGCACAGATAAATTAATTCTAACTCAGGGCAGCAACCGTGTTGCTGTTTCTGGTATTCTTTTCCTGTTGAATGGTATGCAGCTGACGGGGATCTCATTTCCAATGCCTTTTGACTATTCCTTTTTCATCTATATGTGGAAAATTACTGATACATTTAGTAACAGATGTAGCCTTCAGCAAATGTATAACTTAGGAAAATTTGGATAAGCTATTTTCTGAAATTCAGCTGAACATATTTTTACTCTCTGCTAGTCTGGTTATTAAAATCGGCACTGAAGAAATGTCATAATTGACCACTGCTTACTGAGAGTTTCATTTGCTTAGATGAACAATAGTGCTTTTCTTTACCACATTCAATACCTACAGAATTATACGTCAAGATTATGTCTTAAATTGTCCTGTTCCCAAAGGAATTAATGCTGATAAAAGCAAGAGGCAAAGTGTGGCTAACATGATTAGACCTAAAAATCTCATTATATAGTGATTATATCTAAATATCAGGTTTCCTATAGAAATTAATTATTTTTTAGTGTCACATAAAGGGACATGTATGTTATTAATGTGAATTGAGAGAGAAAGGTAGCAGTACAGGTAAAAAAAATATTCAGATTCTTTGTTGAATAATTCGACCCGAGTAACTGTATGCCTATAATTTTGGTCTGGCCTCACATGCTTTATGTTTTATTTTATTATTGTTATTATCGTTGTTAATTACATTATTATTACTACTACTACTACAGTTCTTTATTCTTTTATTAGATTTAATTTCCCTTTACAAAATATGCATGGATCAAAAACGTGACTTTGGGAGAGTATTGCTGAGTTGTTGCTGATGTCAGTTTCATATTGTGATATTTTTTTCTCTATTTACCAAGAGATCAGTATTTCAATATAACGATGTGCATGTTTTCCCCCCTTCTCCCGCTGCATGCAGGGATTCGGGTTCGTAACTTTCGAGAATAGTGCTGATGCAGACAGGGCCAGGGAGAAATTACACGGCACCGTGGTAGAGGGCCGTAAAATCGAGGTGCATGTCTTCAATAATTCAATTTCTGGTTTATATTTTGATTTCTGTTTTCGTGTATTGCCTCAACTTATTTCACATTTGGAACCCTGTCTTGTTTGTGTGTGTGTGTGTTTGTGTCCTTCACCCTCTTGCACTGAAATGTATAAAAGTAACATTTCTGTCCTCCTCCCCCACCTTTTTTCTTGTTGTTTGGGGGTTTTAATTTTGATTTACTCGAATGCGTATGTATATGTGTTTTTCATTTACTTTTTTCTTCCAAAACGTTCATCCTTCTCTCTTGATTTTTTTCCTTTGCTTCAGTTTGCGAGACTCCAAATTCCTGTGATTAGGCCAAAATAAAACTAACTTTAAAAATGTCTGCAACTCTCCAATTTATAACATTGTGTCCTGTAATAAATCAAGGGGCCAGCCAATGTCCTCTCTCTGGGGAGGCCAGTTCGCCTCCATGTGTGTATGATAAGCAAGGGATAGAAGATCGTAGCAATTGTGGGGAGGGAGGAAAGATTCCACAATTCATGTAGTTGTCAAATATATTTAACGTCAAGAATTTCAGCAGTTAACGGTAAAATCCTCAAAGGGTTTGATGGTTACCTGGTGAATGTACTGTTATTGTGATTGAGTCAGCCACCAGGTGTTCACCAGCCCTTAATAAGGCAATGAAGGTTAACTGGCTTCTTTCCCCTTTCCCAGTTTTTAAAAGTATAAAATATAAAAGCCACCATTTTGAGTAAGATGTTTGCATATTTTGCTTTTTTTCCCCCCCTCCCTTTCCAATGGTTTAGCATTTAGGGCCCTTCACTTGACTCACTCTTTCCATGGTAACTATACACAATGCTGGCGATGGTGCCCGTTGGCGGTAAGTGAAACCAAAGCGCTAGAGAAGAAGCTTTATCAAATGTAATTACAAAACAATTAAATAAGAAGGAAAAGTCCATCTGCCATCTCACATTAACCCTACAAAATGTGATTTGACTTGTTGCTCCTCCTCCTTCCCCTCCCCCCTTTTATTTTCGATGCTGTTGAGTAATGCCGCCTGGACTCTGGATGTACATTGTTTTGTAGCAGTCTGAGCTGTTTGATACTGACGTCATGGTGATTTTTCCCCCCTTGCACATCTTACTCAGAGTTACTGAACTCCGGTTTGGCTGGTTTTATTAATGCACTTCCTGCCCCTACTTCCTCTCCTACTTTTCCTCTTTTCCGAACCTGTTTAGAGCTATGACTGTTATTCCTTTGACCTTGACAGCTCTCCTTCCTGCCCATGACACCTTTCCTGACTTTCTCTTTTCTTTTCCCCCACCTTTTTGTCCTCTTTACCCAAGTTCTGTACCTGTCCTTTTCCCTCTTCCTTTCCTGCCCTTTCTCTCAGTTATATGCAGCTCTTGGTCTCTTTTTGCTGACTGGTGGTTTCTGATTGGTTCTGGCCATTTTTCTTTTAAGTGCTTGGGTGCATTCTGCTCTGGCAGCCAGTGTCAGCTCTTGCCCATTCTAATCCTTGTCTGTGAGAGCCTTGCCCTTTATTTTCTCCCTTCTTTCCAAAGTCGATTGTTTTTTTTTTTTTCTTTATTTGTGTGTGTGTGTTTTTAACTGCATGCTCTCAGTCTCATCATTGTTGTATTCCATTCTTTCTTTTTAAATGTGAAATGTTTGTATTATTTGGTGGGTCAAACTAGAGTAAATGGAGTTTCAAGCTCTTTTCTTCATGTAGTAATATTATCACTATACAAATCCTAAAAGATAGTAAGACATGTTTTAGTTCCAGTTCTACCTAAAATTGGTCTTTTTATAACACAATTTATCAGTCTACAAATTTAACATAATGTAAATCCCCAGAGGCAAAGTAAGATATATATTCGAATGTTTTATAATTTCTTTTTAAAACTGGCCTGTTCTTTGACCTCACAATACTATATAATCAAGTTCTATGGTGAGGCTTCACCTCCGTGCAAGAGCTCTGAGGCTGGTTCTGACACGGGCCGCAGTATCCTGACCTCTGCGCCCCGTTCATCTTTTCTTCATCAACACCGTCTGTGTAATACCTGCTTAGCACCGAGAACGCTTTATGTTATGCCGTTTATGATAAGAGTAGAGAATACCATAAACAAAAGAAACCTAAGCTTTATTTTTTTAATTAAGTGCCTCACTTAAAAGCCTTCTGAAAACTTTGTTCATAAGTAGGTAGACCACAGAGTCTAGAAAATTCTGAAAACCTGTCAACATGGTAATCTAAGTCCCTATATGTGTTGACTAACTTCAAACAGTAAAATCTTATATAAACATCCCAAAAATGCTGAACATGAGAATAAAGAGAAATCCTCAGATTCATTTTCTTCCTGCAGATTCATTTTCTGACCCATGTGGGAAGCCTCTGTTTTATTAATGAACTCCAGAGTTCATATGCAAACAGAATTGTTTTCAATTTGTTTTGTCCCCATATTTTCCTTAATGCAGAGACTTCTCTGTTTAAGAGCTTTCCAAAGAACTAGCAAATGTAATTTGTCTCTGGATACACGGGGCGGTAAAGTCGCCCTGGTTTCCCATTTGGAGACTAAGAAACTGCATTTTACTCTTGTTAGCCTCATTGAATAATAAATACTTTAATTAAAGTACTATATATTAATATTTTATATTGCTATATTATTTAAATCAGTGGTCTCATTGTAAACTGAGTACTGTGTTACTGGATGAGCAACTCCATGTTCCTTAATGTGGTCTGCTTCCTCCCTCCCCCTCTTCCTATTTTTAGGTGAATAATGCTACAGCACGTGTAATGACCAATAAGAAGATGGTCACACCATATGCAAATGGTAAGAGCACAAGTCATTTTCAGAGTGATGTCAAAGAGTCTTGATTTCAGTCTCAAAGTAGTTTGTTTCATTGACATTGAAGTATTTTCTTTACCTAGAAGGGTATTTTATTTTCAGAAATTAACTTTTTTCTTAGAATGAAGCTGAGGTTTTTAGTTATTAAGGTGTTACGGTCGCAGTAAAGATCATCTTGTATAGTGGGAACATGTCATTTGAGGTAGAACCCACCAGAGCATAGAGCACCCCCTTTATAGCTGCCATAGTTCTTTGTAACCTATTAGGCTTGTCGGTAACTCCCCGGATGCCCAGGAGCTCTCCCTTTTACTACTGATTTCTACTCATCTGAGCGTGAGTGGAATGATTCTTGACCCTTTGTTCCCCTTTTTTCTAGCGGTAACAGCCGTGAGTTATGTGCACGTGCGTGTGTGTTCTATTTTCTGTTCCATGACTACGTGTTAATATAGTGAGTTTTATAAATGTTTTTCATTGAGAAGGAAATTTTCTGTGACTATTTTATCTAACAAACACTGCAACTTTTACATCAGTCGTCAAATTTAATCTAGACTCATGAGATGGGATGTAATTTTAATCTTTGGCATAATAATGGTTTTGCATATTGTGTTTTTTTAGGACCATCTTGGCGGGACCATCTTGGTCCTGAAGGGTTGGGGGCCTGAGGCCTCCAGCTCTACTTTGGTCTGAGCAACTCCTCATTCTCTGTTGTATATTTTAGAGTCCTACATAAGATTTATCTAGAATAAAAGGGAAATTTTCTTTTTTTTAATTGCTTCGTTAAAGTTTGAACCTACTGCTAGAGTATGACAGCACATGCTGGCAATGTCTTAAATAGAAGTGTATTAGTATTGAGTCTTATGACGTCTTCAGCAAACATGTAATGTCGCCTTTCAAACAGTTGATACAAATTAGCGTGATTTGCATTTTCCCTGGTCATTTCGGTGGTGTGTCATGTGATACCACCACTCTCACGTTACCTCTTGTTTTCTTCTTTTCACGATCACAAAAACAGAGGTGTCTACAGTTTTGATTAAAAAAAACAGTGGAAACAGAAAAGGAGGACGAGGCAAAGTACGTCAGATTTCCTTTAGAGCCGGGGAGAAGGTGTGGCAGAAAGAGCCGCTGACTGGCATTCAGGGGACAGACGTTCTACTTCCAGACTGGACTCTGCATTTTACTCTGTGACACTGGGCCCGTTTCCCACCAAGCTGATTCTGTTTTCATCGCTATAAATTAGCAGTCACAGAATTTTAGCACCAGAAGGCTCTTTAAAAGTCATCAAAACCCAACCCTCTTCGCTAATAATTATTTTGGAAATGAAGCCCTGAGCGGTATTATATTTACTCATTATCCAGAGGTGATACCTGTCTTATAGCTCTCTTTGGGTTTTTGTGAAGGTCAAAGTGACATAAGCAACTGTGAAAATATATTGTAAATTGTACAAAAGTAAACATTTTCAGAATATTGACAGCACATTGTTGTGTGCTGTTATAAGGTGCATTCACTGTGTGCATTTTAAAGGGACTGCTTAAGTAGTAGTCTCATTGGTAGGAAGGAAAAGGTCATATTTGAATATTATTCTAAAACAATACTTAAGCCTGATGGAGCCAGACCTACACCTGCAGTGTTAGAGGTTCTGACAGGAGTGTGCTAGGTGCCTTTCTGGTGAATTCTCAGTCAGCCTTTTGGTTTTCGTTGGTTGGAGTCACTTGATTTGTCTGACATTGCAGAACATTTGTGCTTTTACAACTCCAGTAGGATATAAACCCAGATTTTGCCAAATTTTTTGTAGAATAATGAAGAGGCATTGTGAGCACATTAAAATAATGAATGGGGATTGGATTGACTCATAATGAATGGGTTTTCTCTTGAATAATGTCTTTGCTTGTAACCATTTAAACCTGGTAATTGACCTTTTCTTCTGTCCATTCATATCTTTATAGAGCAGCAGTGGCACAGTGTTAGGCCCTTAAGCTAATATAAAAGAAGTAAACCAAACAGCCAGTCTTAGGAAAAATAATAGGGCATGTTTGCTTATGAATAAAATTCAGTAAATATTTATTAATGTTTTTATACGTAATTCTACTCTTTAATGATTGGTAGGCAGTAGTACATTTTTTTCTAACACTCGTCATATTCCTATAAATATAAAAACAGGAATGAAGAAATACATATGACACCAATGCTAATGTTTGGAGATACTTAAATGTGTAAGCTGATGTTCGACAGCAGTCTAGTATCCTTTAGCTAAAAGGTCTGATTAACTTAAATGTGTTCATCACACACCAAAATCTCAGAAGACACGCACTGAAGTTGGGAATGTACCTTGAGTTTTATTGTTGCGTGTCTCTCCTTGTTGAGTCGATTAACTCCAGTGAAACCCCAATGAAAGGAGATTTCGGCTTACCCCAGATACCGTCAGCATGGTGTAATTGAACATGAGTGCAAAGATCTAGGTCCAGTTTGAATTCACTTGGAGGAGGCCTGTATAAAACAACTAGAGCAGTAAACGGTGTTACGGGGTGATATAGAAGAAAGTACATCACAGTGTGGTATAGAACGACATAAACTGCATTCTGCCTTTTTCCTTTTCCTAAACAAAGACTAGGACGTGAGGCAGTTCTGTGAGAGACACTATACCAAACCCCAGGATTTATTTCTATTTCTTTTTCTTTTTCTCATTCCCTTTCCATCTTCCTCCCTCCCTCCCAATTTTTTTTCTCTGTCTCCCCTTTTCCCCTACCCTCCCTACCAACCCCCTCATTATCCCTTTACTGTGCTTGTCCGGCTTACAGATAATCAGGTCTGGAAATGTCATCACCATCTCATATAAACCCCACCTGGGATTCTAAGGAAAAGTTGGTGATAAACAAAAATAAACCCAGAGTTGCCATCTTGAACATTGCTCCTTTTCCCTGTATTCTTTGCCTAGTCTTAAATGCTCACTGTCCTCTCTTCCATTTCAGGTTGGAAATTAAGCCCAGTAGTTGGAGCTGTATATGGCCCTGAGTTATATGCAGGTAGTATTTAAGTTAATTTTTCCATGTGTGCTAATTAATTGTAACAACATCTGTTATTTGTCAACTTACTATCCCTTTGTAATCTTTTGGCATTTTTTAATTTTTTTAATGCAATCAGCATCCAGCTTTCAAGCAGACGTGTCCCTAGGCAATGACGCGGCAGTGCCCCTGTCGGGAAGAGGGGGCATTAACACTTACATTCCTTTAATCAGTAAGTAGCCTATGTTGGCCTGCCATGGAGTCTGACTGTAGTGAGGGAGCAGTGATGTGCTAGTGTTTTTCTTTGAAGCATAATCCACAACTGAAAAGGAGGCATTGTTGAGAGAGAGAAATGATGTCACAATGCCCTGTCCTGCTCGGCCAGTGCTAAACTCTTTCTGACCAGATGTGAAGATTGCCACAAAGCATGAACAGTTGGGAAAAGCAGAGGGTGGTGAGGGCATGTAAAGAACATTTTAATCTGTACTTGATAATAAAGAAAACAAAAGAAGTACATATTTGTGAAATGTATTATATGTGTTCTCAGCAAGGCAGCTTTGGGCCCTCAGGTAGAGAGTATCATTTTAAAAGCACCTCCAGTATTATTGATTATTCTCAGCTCTGTCGCTATCTCTAAAGTCATTTTGACCTGAGCCATTTTGTTCTAGCAAAAGGTATAATTAAATAGAGTCCAGTGGACACGGAATCAGTGTCTGCGTGCCTTCCAGAGAACAGCACGCATAAGATGCACCCTTAAACGGTGTCTGCCTCTTTGCTGATACAGGGCCACTTTACATTTCTCGATTCAAACATTTTAGATAAAGGAATTAAGTTGACTAACGAGATGAAATGTCTAAAGACTATTTCGTGCCTTAGAGTTTGGCACCATGTAAAAATAAAAGAATATTCTTATAAAGAATAATTATTATAAGCACATAATAATGTTTGGAAACAAGATTAATAGTTAGCCTGTTAAAGAGTTTATATCAATTGATTTAAACTGCCAGCAGAAATTAAAAGTCTCGTCTCTTATTATGGCAATAGTTCTCAGAGCGTCTTGATCTGCTTCTCAGCAGCTTACATTGTAATGCCAAAATTGGGAAGGAGCAGAGAAAACTCACTCCAGATTTCTGATGAACAAGGCATGGAACCATTAATTGTTGCATATCGGGTCTCTTCATTTCTTTTTCAGAAAAGATGTGAACATACCTTTTAAGTTTTCTATAGTTAGTTCAGAGCAAGTTATGATTGTATACCTGCTATTGAATGTAAGTTGACATTTCTGTCATATTTTGGGTCTCCCTTTAGTTCCTGGCTTTCCTTACCCAACTGCAGCCACCACGGCGGCCGCTTTCAGAGGAGCCCATCTGAGGGGCAGAGGGCGGACGGTGTATGGTGCAGTCCGCGCGGTACCTCCAACAGCCATTCCCGCCTATCCAGGGTAAGCGTTAGATTCCAAAATAAGCAGTTGGACAAGAAGATACCATGGCGCTCATAACTTCTGGGACATTGCCGTGCCACATAGCAGAGATTCTATGAATATTTGCAAATTAACGGATTAGGTGGCAAGAAAAGAACCAAAATACACCATCGTCAGAATGTAACAGATATCAATATATTATATAAATCTTCATTTTGGCCACCTTAAGCCCTCACGATAGTGGCTTGAGACAGTAGCCAGACCGTCTTGTGTTTACTAGCAGTGTGTTGGCATGGAGTTCACTCAGCATCGCACGAGTATGGATTAACACTACTGCAGAGAACCAAAATAGGAACTCAAGATTGTAGTACAAGTCTGCATCTGCTGTGTTCACCCCTCATCACCACCCTGGGTTGGGGCTGAGGCTACCACGTCTGCCCTCTCTTTCGGTTTCACTGCCTGGGTGGTGAGCAGCAGAGCTAGTTACCCACAATGGATTTGCTTTCTTTGTAGGAAACGGATTAAAAGAGGTTAATTCAAAGATGAACCAAGTCCAATTGAATCAAGGGAGAAAGGGAGAAGTAGGAAGAATTAAACTACAGTTGGCTTCTGAATGATGGTAAAACAACCGATGTAGCTGAGCATCCCTCACCCTTTGATTTTTGTATGGAGGGTGTCTCATGCAGTGGAATGATTCCATAGCAACAAATAAATCCTTTGTTATTGAATGGGGGAGAAGGAGTGAAGACGGCAGGTTTTGTTTTTAGTTGTTTCTCAGTGTCAGCCTTAAAAAGTACATTATTATAGTGGACTTTTTATAAGTTAGTTGTATCAAGGACTTTCCTTCTTCAAAGATGTGATATTTGTGTTCTTCATCTTTTCTCTCCCTATGACAGGTTTTTTTTTTCCTTATTCTTACTGAGGAATAAGCATAGTGGCAGGGAAGCCTATTCATTGCTACTTAGTTAAACTACAAAGGGAAAGAGCCTCCTTTGTAGATCCTTTTTGAACAGCAAAATTGGCTTTAAGGTGTGCTGATTTAGCGTTCATTCATAGGCCAAATGGACATGCCATTAGAGGTCCTCCATTGCACAGATTTAAAGCATTTTTATTAGACGGATTGAAATGGGCAGGCTCCAAAAGCCACTGGAAGGGAACTGCTTTAGAAATAAACCTTTGTTTGCAGTTATAGGTGATTAAATCCCATGCATTCCATCATCTTCATCTTCTGCCATTACTTACTTTTAATTTTATCCTTTTTTCTCTCAACTTGCCTTTGACCTTCAACCTCTGACATCTCTTTTTAAAAAAGTAAAGATGCAGTATTATTTCATCAAGAAATAATTCAAGTAAAACATAAAAACAAACCTTTTGGCAGTTCTGCACACTAGGAAAATTGTTCATGAAGCGTCTTTCATTTCAATCCAAGAGAGTTTACCGTCACATTTGCAAAGAGATACTGCTCCCCAGAAACGTGGGACTTCTTTATTTTGTAATATTCCTGGGTTACTTTATAAAGCGGTTGAATTCATTACTATTCAGTGTAGGTCATTTCAGTATATTGGCCAAACTTGAGAACCCATTCTCTAGCAAGTCTGCGTCAGGTACATATTTGCTCAAAGATATTTTATCTTTATGTCTTAGTCACATCAATTTCTATGCATTACATTGAACACTAATTTCCCATGTTGTCTTTTTTATTAACTAAATCACCCGTTTACGTGGAAGATGGCAAGGAATAAGTCCAGTATTTTATGGGGAATGGCCTAAAATTGCTTCTCAGCTTAGTAAACTAATTTCATCATTAATCGTTGTGTTCTAGCCCCCTGTGGCATTCGATACAGGGAATATTGGAATTCTTCTAGAATTTAGGTGAATATTCCCAGTGAGTGATGCAATGTAGGTAAAATTTATTCGTGTTTTTAATGCCACCACGCTTCTCGATAGAAGAATTGTTTTTAACCTTTGTCTCTTTCCCCTTACTGAAATTGTTGAAGGTAACTAATCACCACTTGGCTTTTGCATTTTATCAGCCTTCTCATTATGAGCAAGTCTCTGTTTTACAAAAATGCAGTTGAGCAGCCGATTACTTTCTAATATCATTCTTTAACTGCAGTTGGAGACTATGAAAAACTAAGGGAACATCACAGATGAGTTTCATTTGCCTGCTGTGTAATACAAAAGCACAGCGTATTTGGGGCATTGCAAAATGTGACCATACTATCCTGTAAACAACAAAATGTCATTGGAAGTAGAATTCAGGAACTTTTCTGCTACCTAAAAGAAATAAGTGATTTCATATTCAAGTTAAAAATATGACTTGATGACCTCACTCGCTAGCTTATTTATTGTAACAGAGAAGCCAGTGGTGAAAATTTCCAGCTTGTTTAGTTGAACAAACAATAAATAGATCTTCTAATGTAAAACAGCCAAATCTCGATTTAACAAATATGAAGAAGAAAGTCTTATCTTTTTTTCTCTACCCCTATTCTATGTCTCTTGGTCCCAAAGTAATGTTTTGGGGAAATTATATGCACAAAACACCTCAAAAGGTTTGACATCTATATTTTAGTTATAATAGTTTAGTATTGCTCAGGATTAAAACAAGTCGTGTATTTTGTTTGATACAAATTAATTTTCGAAAATTAATTTGTATCAAACAAAATACATTAAACCCTTCTATTCCTAATCAGCTACGTTCCCAGTTTTATTCTTTTAGATAAAACAGGTCATGCCCAGAATTTCAGTTAACAACTGTATTTTTTAGAATTCCATGAATTATTGTTATGGTCAAAAAAGAACCCTTAAAATCTTCCAGTTACTCCTTCCCACTCTGGATTATATTGTTACTATCTGGGATCCCCACTGCACCTTTCAATTCTTGGACCTTGGACCAATCACCTTAACCTTTAGCTCATTATCTCTGCTTGTGAAAGCAATGCATTGTGGGTATTTTTGGTTGTGTTTTTTTTTTAATTACATTTCTCTGTTTACTTTGGTCAGAATTGATTGACTTGTTTTTCTGAGGTGTTGCATTGGTTCTTAAAATGCTGAATAATAATACTTTGCATGCTTGTGTGATCAGCCAAATCTTATCGCATGTCTAATGTGCAGGATAAAAAGCAGGTGATGTATGGATATCAGAAAAAAATTTACATATTACTATAAAACTAATAGAAAATACTAAACATAATTTTGAAACAGACTTTTGCCTACGTCCTGCCCTAATGGAATTTTTTGGGTTCATTTTCTTTTCATGTTAAACCCCTCTCCATATGCCAGCCCTCCCCCCACCCCCACACACACACATATACACATATACACATATACATACACACATACACACATACACACACACACACACCTTTTGAAGCTCTTTAAAGAAAAACTTCCTTCTAGGTCAAGCTTATTTTTAAAAATACTCCAGGTTTGAAAAGTTGGTGTTTCCAATCCAGCAGATTTCCGGTAGCTGTATTGGGCCCTCTGGGAATGCTGTTTATTGTTTTTAATCTTAATTACCAGCCATGCAGGTTGTTCATTCCAGGTGTTCATTCCTTCCCCTCCTCGCATGTCCCGGAGCTGCCTAACGAGTGTGCACCTTCACATTTTCCTAACTGACTTGCCATGGCCCCGAGCCCAGGTCATGTATTCATACATCACCTGCCTGTGTAGAGCGCATGTGCATGCTGCCGTCCTCAATAACCGGAATGTGTTTCTGTTCTTTTGTTTTTTGTTTTTGTTTTTGTGTGGATTTTCTGCAGTGTGGTTTACCAGGACGGATTTTACGGTGCTGACCTCTATGTAAGTACACACACTGGGGCCTTCTTGACCCCATCCCCTGACAAGCCAGCCTTTTTTTTTCTGTTTCTTTGGTTTGGTTTGGTTTTTTAAAATATAATTTATTTAATTTTTGTTTTCTTTTTCCTTGTGGATATATATATATATATTTATATATTTAAGAATGCAAGCATGCTTCTCTGCCACTGCGCTTGCCCCTGGGTGCAAAAACTAAGCCTTTGGGTTTCCTGATCATTGCTAGAGTCAGTTTACTGGACATATTCTTTTCCCTTCCCTATACCTACAGATGCTCTGTGGATCACTAATATATTTTTGAGATGATCAGCAGGTTTAAAATCTTTTATTACTGTCGTATCATATGCATACATAAATGGCAGGATAGCTTAGCCTTAAACCAACTCTTTCCCTTTTCTGCTTTTCTACTCATTTCACATCCCTCTTTAGGTCATTAGAGTTTCGATTGATGTAGATGGCAGTAAACTTTCTGAATTGCATGTTTTCCTATTTTATATACTTTGAGAGAGCGCTGTCTTGCGAAAGTGGAATAAGGAACTGATGCAAGTAAAGAGTGGGTGGTAATGAGAGGAAACTAAATGTTCAGTTGCTTAAGGCCTTTCTTTACCAGAAGGTCCACAGCCAGTGGGTCTCTTTTCTTAAGAGCTGTGTAGAGTGGCAGAATTAGCAACCTAGACTCTTCTTATAAAGATTGGACTGTCATACAATAGTTGTTGATTCTGCCAGTCATGTTACCATGTAATCTGTTACTTAAACTATATAACTATAGTTTCATGATTGGATTGCCACACATTACTTAAAATGTGAACAAAATGATCTAACTGACAAAGAGTCAAAGTTTTTGAGTTTCGAAGTCTTTTATTGGGACCTCTCCAAATGTCCTTTTTCTGAATGCAAGCTTGGTCTAACCACCAAGTCATTGAGAAACAATTTTGTAAGAAAACTTGTCGGCTTGAAATTATTCCTCGATCCTAGGTTACAATTGTTTGGAAATACTTTCTCCACCCTTACCTCTCAAAAGCAATAAAGGTACCATTGTAGTGAACTATTTCCACAGCCTGCCGGAGATTCTCTGGCAATCTAAAAATGTTAATGCATTTTTAGAGTACACTCTGTATTTCATGAAGTAGATGATCCTCCAGGGGACTGTGGGTGACTGTACACACCTCTGCTATGTAGAGTAGACCTTCAAAGTATGCTTTAATTTAACAGATGCTTAAAGGAGCCTCAGCCATGATTTGGTCCCAGCTCTCTCACTTTATAGATACGTTTCGTAGAGAGATTGTGACTTACCCTGATTACATAAGTTATTTGTATAGCCAAGCATAAAACCCAGCTAACCATTATTTCATTATCTCTCTTAGCATTTAATTAAAATCCACATCTGTCCTCAGATGATTTTCAAGAAGTAATGAAAAGTATTTTTTTTTCCCCCTGTGCTCACAGTGAAAATTGGAAGTTAGGGGAAAATACCCTAGTTTTATACCCTAATTTACACCGAATTACACTTTTCTAAATATACATATTTACAAACGATCTTAGCATGTACATTCTCCCATATACATTAGTATCCATATTCTCATGAAATTCATCTTTATGTTATTGAAGTTGTTTTCTTGAAATCTGGTCTATTAGAGCATACTTTTCCATATGAATTATTTCTTGTCAAGTTTTTTTTTTTCTCTAATATCTTCCATATTTGGGGATTTTTTAAGTGTGGCCTACTTCTACCTTATTAAGATTTGCCTACTTCTGTGTTAAGCCAGCCAACCAAATATTTGTTGATAGTTCTCATTTCTTTAGTTCACAATATATGATTTCATTTAGAGAGAGAGATGATTTTTTTTGTATTCGTTGAGAAAAACACTCTTGAATTTTTTTTTATCTTCTTACTGGATTCCCTTATCAAGCTAAACAGAAGTAATTCAGTGACCTTGCCAAAATATTTTTTTGACCCATGGCCCCTTGTTGATGAAGAGAATTAATAGTAATGTTATTGTCATTTTTAGTTCCCATCTTAAAGCATTACTGGGAGGAAAAAGTTGGTCACTAGTGCTGAAATAGTATCCAGAATCACTAATGAAAAATAAGAATACATTGTGAGGTTAACTGTTGCTTTAAGCCTAATAAAACTGTAGCTTTTAAAACTTTATATCCCTTCCCCCCATTTCATCAAAGATTTCTTGAAATATTATCCCTGGAAAAAACAACTTTATATTCCCCATTCCATATGTGAAGGAGCAAAGGATGCTTCTTAAAAAACACACAAACAAAAAACCCTGTTGTTTCACCTTGAGTTTGTTCTTCTCTCTGTACATTTTTCCATCTATAGGAATCTATCAAGGTGAGTTTAGCTCTTGTTTCCTCAGAAGGGCAGGTTAGAAATAGAAAGAGCAGAGAGTGTATCTAGTATAAAAAGTGAGCTGAGCCATAGCTTGAAGAGATGACGTGAGGGAAAAGAGTTGAAGTTGCTGATTTTGTTTTAAGCTATATTAATTGAGGCTATTGATTGCGGAGGTTTTTAAAATCTCGTTCCTTGTTCTGTTCTAAGGCCATAATCCCTGCTAGCCGTTTTCTTCCTTTCTGTTTCTTTTATGGCACGTTCCTCTCCGGAGAACTGATCTAGCAATTGTGCCCGTCATTTATAAAGTGATTCCCACCCCCTACCCCAGGATAAGACTTGGGAGTGTAGCAGACAGTGTACGTATCCACCTGCCCTCCTTTTTTTTTTTTTTTTTTTTGGACTGGTAGAAATGGCATGGTTCACCCTAATTCACTTTTTCAATGGGATAACAAACTGCTCCTAATTCTCATCCTGTGAAAAGCATGCTTGCATCCAAAGGAAAGAAAAGGCTGGTGGGCCCCTTAGCGGGCTTTTTGTATGATTGTTTTCCTTCCACAGCTGTGTTTTTTGAACTGCTCTTCCTGTGTTCTGTTATAGAATAGTCTTACAGGAACCAATCATTAGCGCTAAAATACCTCAGGTAGGAGTGCCAGTGTGACCTGCCAATCAATCAGATTGTGGATTGCAGTGAAACAAATTGAATTATACTAACCATTCCAGCTCCACGTTAGAGATGGGAACAGAGGCTTTTTTGGACAATCAAGACTTGTGAGCGTGTGATCTAAGCCCTGCTACCTCAGCAGTGCACACAGTCAAGTTCCACACACGACGGCACTTCCTCCAAAATGAAGTGCCCCTGTCCCGTTGCCACGTGTCCACACCGGGCGTGTCAGATGCACTGTCCCATCACTGCCACCTCTTTTACTTTGTCAATCACATTGAACAGTGGTGTTTAACCTAGTCTTATGTTTGGAGATCATTAGCCGTTGAGGGGACATTTTTTCACTTCTGTGAAAGAAATGAGGAAAGGGAGGAAGCAGAATCTTTCCAGACGGGACTCCTGAATCCCACACTGGGCCCTGTAGTGACATCATAGTGATAATTGGACCGTGCTGTTAAACGAGGTTGAGGTTCCCTTAAAAAGCTGCACCTATAATGACTCTGCAACAGAAACATGTATTTCCCTCCCTCTTTTCCTTTGACCGTCAAACAAGGTCAAGAGGAAACTAAATGTTCAGTTGCTTAAGGCCTTTCTTTACCAAAAGGTCCACAGCCAGTGGGTCTCTTTTCTTAAGAGCTGTAGAGTGGCAGAATTAGCAACCTAGACTCTTCTTATAAAGATTGGACTGTCATACAATAGTTGTTGATTCTGCCAGTCATGTTACCATGTAATCTGTTACTTAAACTATATAACTATAGTTTCATGATTGGATTGCCACACATTACTTAAAATGTGAACAAAATGATCTAACTGACAAAGAGTCAAAGTTTTTGAGTTTCGAAGTCTTTTATTGGGACCTCTCCAAATGTCCTTTTTCTGAATGCAAGCTTGGTCTAACCACCAAGTCATTGAGAAACAATTTTGTAAGAAAACTTGTCGGCTTGAAATTATTCCTCGATCCTAGGTTACAATTGTTTGGAAATACTTTCTCCACCCTTACCTCTCAAAAGCAATAAAGGTACCATTGTAGTGAACTATTTCCACAGCCTGCCGGAGATTCTCTGGCAATCTAAAAATGTTAATGCATTTTTAGAGTACACTCTGTATTTCATGAAGTAGATGATCCTCCAGGGGACTGTGGGTGACTGTACACACCTCTGCTATGTAGAGTAGACCTTCAAAGTATGCTTTAATTTAACAGATGCTTAAAGGAGCCTCAGCCATGATTTGGTCCCAGCTCTCTCACTTTATAGATACGTTTCGTAGAGAGATTGTGACTTACCCTGATTACATAAGTTATTTGTATAGCCAAGCATAAAACCCAGCTAACCATTATTTCATTATCTCTCTTAGCATTTAATTAAAATCCACATCTGTCCTCAGATGATTTTCAAGAAGTAATGAAAAGTATTTTTTTTTCCCCCTGTGCTCACAGTGAAAATTGGAAGTTAGGGGAAAATACCCTAGTTTTATACCCTAATTTACACCGAATTACACTTTTCTAAATATACATATTTACAAACGATCTTAGCATGTACATTCTCCCATATACATTAGTATCCATATTCTCATGAAATTCATCTTTATGTTATTGAAGTTGTTTTCTTGAAATCTGGTCTATTAGAGCATACTTTTCCATATGAATTATTTCTTGTCAAGTTTTTTTTTTTCTCTAATATCTTCCATATTTGGGGATTTTTTAAGTGTGGCCTACTTCTACCTTATTAAGATTTGCCTACTTCTGTGTTAAGCCAGCCAACCAAATATTTGTTGATAGTTCTCATTTCTTTAGTTCACAATATATGATTTCATTTAGAGAGAGAGATGATTTTTTTTGTATTCGTTGAGAAAAACACTCTTGAATTTTTTTTTATCTTCTTACTGGATTCCCTTATCAAGCTAAACAGAAGTAATTCAGTGACCTTGCCAAAATATTTTTTTGACCCATGGCCCCTTGTTGATGAAGAGAATTAATAGTAATGTTATTGTCATTTTTAGTTCCCATCTTAAAGCATTACTGGGAGGAAAAAGTTGGTCACTAGTGCTGAAATAGTATCCAGAATCACTAATGAAAAATAAGAATACATTGTGAGGTTAACTGTTGCTTTAAGCCTAATAAAACTGTAGCTTTTAAAACTTTATATCCCTTCCCCCCATTTCATCAAAGATTTCTTGAAATATTATCCCTGGAAAAAACAACTTTATATTCCCCATTCCATATGTGAAGGAGCAAAGGATGCTTCTTAAAAAACACACAAACAAAAAACCCTGTTGTTTCACCTTGAGTTTGTTCTTCTCTCTGTACATTTTTCCATCTATAGGAATCTATCAAGGTGAGTTTAGCTCTTGTTTCCTCAGAAGGGCAGGTTAGAAATAGAAAGAGCAGAGAGTGTATCTAGTATAAAAAGTGAGCTGAGCCATAGCTTGAAGAGATGACGTGAGGGAAAAGAGTTGAAGTTGCTGATTTTGTTTTAAGCTATATTAATTGAGGCTATTGATTGCGGAGGTTTTTAAAATCTCGTTCCTTGTTCTGTTCTAAGGCCATAATCCCTGCTAGCCGTTTTCTTCCTTTCTGTTTCTTTTATGGCACGTTCCTCTCCGGAGAACTGATCTAGCAATTGTGCCCGTCATTTATAAAGTGATTCCCACCCCCTACCCCAGGATAAGACTTGGGAGTGTAGCAGACAGTGTACGTATCCACCTGCCCTCCTTTTTTTTTTTTTTTTTTTTTTGGACTGGTAGAAATGGCATGGTTCACCCTAATTCACTTTTTCAATGGGATAACAAACTGCTCCTAATTCTCATCCTGTGAAAAGCATGCTTGCATCCAAAGGAAAGAAAAGGCTGGTGGGCCCCTTAGCGGGCTTTTTGTATGATTGTTTTCCTTCCACAGCTGTGTTTTTTGAACTGCTCTTCCTGTGTTCTGTTATAGAATAGTCTTACAGGAACCAATCATTAGCGCTAAAATACCTCAGGTAGGAGTGCCAGTGTGACCTGCCAATCAATCAGATTGTGGATTGCAGTGAAACAAATTGAATTATACTAACCATTCCAGCTCCACGTTAGAGATGGGAACAGAGGCTTTTTTGGACAATCAAGACTTGTGAGCGTGTGATCTAAGCCCTGCTACCTCAGCAGTGCACACAGTCAAGTTCCACACACGACGGCACTTCCTCCAAAATGAAGTGCCCCTGTCCCGTTGCCACGTGTCCACACCGGGCGTGTCAGATGCACTGTCCCATCACTGCCACCTCTTTTACTTTGTCAATCACATTGAACAGTGGTGTTTAACCTAGTCTTATGTTTGGAGATCATTAGCCGTTGAGGGGACATTTTTTCACTTCTGTGAAAGAAATGAGGAAAGGGAGGAAGCAGAATCTTTCCAGACGGGACTCCTGAATCCCACACTGGGCCCTGTAGTGACATCATAGTGATAATTGGACCGTGCTGTTAAACGAGGTTGAGGTTCCCTTAAAAAGCTGCACCTATAAGGACTCTGCAACGGAAACATGTATTTCCCTCCCTCTTTTCCTTTGACCGTCAAACAAGGTCAGTGAGCCCATTCAGGCCGTAATGCACTATTAGGTTTGCTGATAGCTGGATGCGAGAAAAGAGAAAAACAATAGATAGCTTTTCACAGTTGAGTTAGTTTAGTTATGTAGGTGCCCAGTGAGATCTTAGAAATGAACTGCTTTGGGGGAGATGTGGACAGTAGAGTGAAAGATTTAATTCATTAAAGATGATCCCTCATCTAGCATAGAATTAGTAAGTAGAGATACCAAGTTGAGTCGTAACAATTTCTTAATCTCAATTTTAAATAAAATAAAATTTAAATACTTACAGCATTTTTTCATTACTGCTTTCAAAGTAGGTAGGTTTCCCAATCAGCAGTGCGATAGTATTTCATTACTATAAGTTTTAGTATTCACATCTGTGTTATTCACATTCAGTGAAAGGTACCATGTTGCCACATAAGAATTCTGTCCCCTAAAGAGAACAGTCTAGAGCTACGGTTCTCAGCTGGAGCGGGGAGGAGGCGAGGGAAAGGGGGAGTTAGAAACGTGTAGGGACAGGCAACACGACTCACAGAGGGTCAGCGTTCAGCACACGCCAGTGGGAATCGGTCTCTGCTCTGCTGCAGTGATGTTAAGCACCGCACTTGCCATTCTCCCCACACACCTTGCCTCCCCCTCCGCCCCACTCTTGCTCTCTAAACCTACACACCACATGTAGGGAACAAGCTTTCATTTTGTCTGCTGGTCTTGAAATATACACTCTTCTCCTCAGTGTCATAATGTCGTTGTCTTCCAGGTAGAATGAAGGTGTCTTGACATCACATGCTCACCAAAGTCCTGTTTTAATGTAAACCTAAAACGAAAATATGATCAAATAAAAAGCTAGATTAAAATCAAGACCAGGGGGAAGTCTGCCAGTGTGAGATTAAGCTAAGAGTTATGCAGATAAAGGTCAAATATAGGAGGGACGATAAGTAGAACCCTTTCATTTTGTTCTAGTTTAAAACACAACTGCAAACCTGTGCAGAAAAATCATGTGGTCAGTGTGGCAATGTCAAAAAGTTAATTAGATTACAAACTAGATTCAGAGTGCAATAGAAGAGCCCTAGGAGGTGACATTGAGCCATGGAAAACTGAGACTTTAACAACCACACAAGGAAGGATCTTAAAGGTAACAGCATTTTCCTTTGAGAAAATTGGAAGTTGAAGGCAGAGATATGTTATGGCTATGTGAAAAGATACAATGCTTAAGCAGGAGATATGTTAGAAGAACACTGGACTAGAATGGATGGGTGTTGAGAGGGCCAGTGTACAAGTGAGTGCTGCGGGTCAGGACTGAGTCAGGGTGTCAGGATGAGGAGGGCGGAAGAGGGGAGTGAGGTAGCATCAGGCTGCCCCGGCTGGGAACCCTAGGAGTTGTTCAGGAGGAGTCACAAAGGAATGAGAAAGTAATTATTTTTAAAGGGGCAGATGTGTGTTTGGATCAGGCTTAGCCATGCCGAATTTACCCAGCTCTCAGGGTTCCCCAAAGCTGTCTGTGTGTGCCCTCCGACATTAGGGTGTGCTGTGGCCATGCTAATCCCCATTTTTTGTTTTATTTCAAATCACACACAGATAGAATCTGCAAACTGCTTCAGATCAAACAGGTCTGATTGTGTGTAAATACATATGTCCTTTTTAATTTTTATTATTAATGGTTGCTTCAGTTCTGCATCAGTGCATGGTTAAAAGCGATACACATCAGCTATTTCATGACTTCATATCTCCAAATGAATTATTTCTCCTCTTTTTTTTTTTTTTTGTTTGTTTGTTTGTGCAGTCAGCTGAAGAAATGTTAACATCTCACTCTAAATCTCTCAGTGGAGTCTCTGTTCCCTTCTCTGATATAACAGATGGGTTACTGCTTGTTACAATTATTAACATTGTGGTGTGGGCCAGGGGTAGGGTGGGCAAGATTTACTATTTCTTTGGGCTGGGGAGGGGCCAGTCGTTAGGGTATGGAATGTTAACTCAAGTGGTGACTGACTGTTTCCGTAATACCAGGTCGTTGTGGCTGCACGCTCTAGTAATTGAGGCTGTGTACTTCACCGAGCTTGTGGTAGAGCCTAGGGCAAACCGCTGTCCCAAGAGAATGCTGGGATAGATAGAGTTAGCCATTACGAGTCTGAACGTGGTGATTTTGCTGGTTGTTTTAGCTCCAGATGTTGGCATGCTTAGTTTTTAATGTGATTAATAAATGTGGCGCCATATCCCCTCCCCACGCCTGAACCCTGTCTCTCCTCCCCCTTTCCCCACCCTTGTTCTTTTTGAAAAACTTAAGAAACAGTAATGAAAACCTTGGTGTTTCAAACTGCACTTTGTTCTCATGTTGCATAAAAGACATTACGTTTGCTAGTAGGAGTAAAATTCAAAAAAGTTTCTCAGCCTGGCATCTTTATGCACTCAAAATCCGGACTCGAAATAAATATCTCTGAATTATCTTTATATTGTATTTTACATTATGTGATGTATTTTGTTGAATAACCAATTTAAGCAGGAGATGAAATACTTTGCAGCAAGAATACCTCTAAGAGGAATAAATCCACGATATACAATTTAATTTTTCTAATTTGGGGGGAATTATCAATGACTTACCAGAGTAGTTTATAAGGATATTACCTGCTGGTCCTAAACACAGACTCCCTTTAAAGGGCCTCTCTGTAGACCGTTATCATAAAGTAATTAGAGTAGTCCCGTCGAAATATCTGCTTTTACAAAAAAAAATTAACGTAGTTTTTCTTAATGCTGATATTCTTCTCGAGCCTTTTGTCAATAAAATGTTTGCACCCCTGTCCTGTTTTCCTGAATTTGAATAGCAGAGAACCCCATCAAATTCACACACCAGAGTCAGAGTTCACTTACAGCAGAAGGAAACGACCACAGCTAGAGGAAGCTTTTCCCACAGTCTGATCCGTTTTAAATCGTTTTGAGTCATGGTGACATTGCCCCCAAAGCACTGAGGTCCTGAGGCTTCCTGCAGGCTGAGGAAAGTGAGGGAGGTGGCTCTGTCAGGAACCTCATACCGAACCTGTTTTTGCAGAATCAGTGCAGTGCGGCCGAAAGCTGTGTTGATTTGATACACTCCCCAGTGTCCGACTTACCGAGAGTCTGGACCATACTTTGGGGCCTCAGAATCCCTTAACCCGTTTCCCGTTTGCCCCAAGAACACTCCCCGGCGGCGCTTGCGGCTGCATTTTCCCCCAAGATGACTCGCGGGTTACAGTCCTAACCTTGCCCCGAGTTTGCCATGAAATATCTCGCTTTTATTATTATTTTCGCATCTCTAGTATATCGATAGTCTTTGGAAACAAATGACATCATTCTACTTATAGCGTTCTATTTTTAGTAGTGGTAGTTCCATTTACAAAATATGGTAATTCTCGATGGCTGAAAATGAAGATCCTAGAAAACGTAGCATTCTTATGTGTGATGTAAAAATGGTTCCCGAACAGTTAGACGAAGATTCATTTGATGAATCTGATTTGTGTACACATTTCTGTTGCATTAGGATTAGAGACAAGTTCTGTTTAGAAATAACTCCAAGAACAAGTTTTATATTTTATTTCCACATTGAAAACCAGTCAGATTTGCTTCAGCCTCAAAGAGCATGTTTATGTAAAATTTAATGCTAGCAGTGAGCTGCACTTTTTTTTTTTTTTTTTGGTTTTAACTACTTTTATTACCTTGGCTTTAACAATTTTTAAAGATTATTTTGGTGTTTGAGGGAATGCTGGAGACAAACCACATAATGATTGTTTACCACATTATCCTGGTTTACAAAGAAGTTTTATTAAAGATAACACTACTGTAGATGTCACAGTAGCAAACTTTAATTCTAAACTAATGGAACCATCTCTAGTTATAATGAAAAATTGAGCCTTTTAGATTCACATAAAGTTAAAAATTTCAGCTATAATGATTAGCTAGTTTTTTTTTTAACAAATACTTTTACTGTTTCATTGCCTTTTTAGAGATTTTTTAAAAATCAGTTAAAGAGACACGTTAGTTTATAAATAATGTACATATGCATGTGTACATGTTGCAGCCTGAATGTTCAGCTTTGCCCAAGTCGATCTGGCCTGCCCATTCCCCTAGATCTGCCCAGAATGCGGAGGGAACATGTTGATCACACATAGCCCCCAAGGATGCTTTCTGCCATATCCCTGTCATTGCCACCTCATTGTCAGTGTTTGGTAATATTAATTAGAATTTTCTTATTTATGTTAATATCTGTAGAAGAATTTGTAATCGAGAAAGAAATGTTTACTTTTCTAAATCATTCCGTAGAAGAACAAAGGAATAATATATAACCACTGAGAGCCAATCGGATTTTTTTAACGTACATTTAAAACTACTTCTGATGACTTCAAGCCGATAAATTTAAAGAGCAAGAGTAAATTTTCCTTCAGCATGCAGTTTCTTCAGTTAGAGAAAGCATAAATTATATAAGAAAGAAGCAAGAAGCTTTAGAAGCCTTTATTATTATCAGTCCTAAGACATGATACAGAAGTAAATTTGAAATGTCTTGTGTAGATTTAGTAAAAAGTGAACATTTGAAGGAATAGGAAGTAGAAAGCACGGGACAGAAAGCTTCAGATGTCCGTGAGAAATAAACACACTAATATACAGAAACGAAACGTGCTGTCGTTCATGAGTGAAATGGTATTAGAATGGACTAGTTGAACATAGTTATATTTGATAAGGAAAAGCAATAATAATTCACACCTGAATTAGATTTAGATAGAATATATGAATTCTAGAAGGGTAAAGAAAAAAGAAAAGGTAGAGCTTGCCACCTGGTAGTGGCCTGTTGGTGTGGCCGCTGTGATTGCCTTTGGACTACCCTGTGGATAAGCGCATGGGTTCACCCGACAGAGCAGACCTTTGTTTGCAGTGTTTGGTTCATCGAAACTGAGCCGAAATCGCAGGACATAAGCATTTGAAACTCTTCAGTGCTGAGAGGGTGTTTGAGCCATTAGAAGAAAAGCTCCTGAGCCTCCTGTGAGTTCAGGTTGTGAGAATCTCAGAATCTTTTAAGGAAGGAGAATAAATGCAATTAAATGCTTGGTGGGGGTGGGGGTGGGGGTGGGGGGCTGTCTTACTCTATTTTATCCAGCCAAAGGAGTCTCAGCCATTTGTATCTGATTTGCCTGAGTCTGAAATACAGATTGGAGTTGGCAGACTTTTTCTACAAAGGGCCAAGTGGTAAATATTTTTGGTTTTGTAGGCCATACGGTCGCTGTCACAACTACTTTCAAAGACAGGTGGCAAGTTACATTGATTCACAGACCGAAGTTTGCCAGCCCCCAGTCTACGCTGGTTTTTCCTTCTGAATATTGTCTGACGAGCTTAGCCTCCTGGCAAATGTGCAGAGTCAATGGAGCACAGCCCTATGTGAACCTTTCTTTTATATACTGTAGTCAGTAAACCAATCCGAGTACACATCAGGGAATCTGAAGTTCACACATATAAATTTAATGTTTCCATTCTTTAATTTATACTTCCCATCAGTCAGATAAAATTCTCCGACTTCCTCTAAATAGTTTCCCTGTTGAAAGTTCCAGCAGAAGTAAGACAGATCCAAACTCATATCTTCATTTCTTAAATTTGAGAACAGGCACTACCAATATGGTTTATTTTAACGACTGTCACAAATTGGAAAGCACATCCCCGCGTTGGGCGGAGCTTACTCTTGTACAGAGGAATAACATGCAGACTGATGCAGTTTGAAACATTCTCTTCCCATGTGTGTGTCTGTGTTTGCGTCTGTCCCTGCGTCTGTCAGTCTGCGTGTGGGTGGGTGTATGTTCATCCGCCCTTCCAGGGGGAGAGGTAGCTGTAAAGTCAGTTCTCTTCTCTCCTGTAGGGCGGATATGCAGCCTACAGATATGCACAGCCCGCTACTGCAACCGCAGCCACGGCTGCTGCAGCCGCTGCTGCCGCTTACAGCGACGGGTACGTACGAACGTCAGCGAGCGCTGCACCGTCCCCAGGCGTCACCCTTCTCCTTCCCCACCTCCAGTGCAGCACCAGGACCTGCGGCTACCCGCACACCTGGGTTTCCTCAGGCCTTCTCCTGGTGGCCTCTCCTGCGAGTTGCACATGGCACTGACTCCTCTGCCCCCTCTCTCTTGTTCTCATCTCTTGGCTTTGACCCCAGTTTCCCTCTTTGTCACCTCCAATTCCCTTCTTTTCCATCTTAGAGAAGTACTTCAGAATTTTTCAGAGCACCGCATTTAGGAGTAGAAATAGGAAGGTTTTTTCCATTCTGCCAGTTTCCTAACGACCTTCCAAGACCACGTTACTCACAGTCCTCAGCACAGTAAACCCTTTAAGCTTTTTGGATCCCTCTCTTTTCTTCCTCTCCCTGATTGTATTTCTTCTTTCCAGTTATGGCAGGGTGTACACAGCCGACCCTTACCATGCCCTTGCCCCTGCCGCTAGCTATGGAGTTGGCGCTGTGGTAAGTATATGTACTGTTTTTTAAAAAATATTTTACTCCTTGTAACGTTTACCTACAGACTCAAAAGATCTAGGGCAGTAATAAGTTTAGCCCATCTTCCATTGCCAGAGTATCAAGACCACAGAGGAGTGTCTGGGAATTTCATATCACTTTCTTTCCCTGTGTGTTGTCATTCGAGCCACACTGCCTGGTTAAGGGCAGCAGAAAGGAGTGAATAGTGACATTGTGCCTTGAGTAATGGCATTGTTTGGGAGAGAAGGACGGGAACAACAGGTCGCTGTTTTACATTGGCGCAAACGTTAGATACAGGAGTTAGATGTAGACCTGTCGCGTAGTTTTGTTGGTAGGTGTTAGCAAAAGCTTCAGGGCATAAGACTCCTCAATTTTCGCTGTAAGCTTTTCAGAAAACCTTAATGTGTATAAGTTTCAAACGCAGATGCCAAAGGATGTGTCTGCTGTTCCTCGGCCTTCTGGTAGATAGAACTACCAAGTGAACGCCTTGTAAAGGTATTTTATAAGTAATATCTGTGACGAAATATGGTATTTTAATAGAAGTAAAGAAAAAAATCCACAGAGCTCATCTAGAATAACCTCCCCTAACCAAACACGAATCCTCACCGCATTATTTTTGTGTTGGCCTGGATGCCTCCATGCCCAGTCATCGGGACTGGCTCAGGCAAAGACAGGCCTTTCTGCATGACACCTCCCAGTGCCAGACATTCTCTGCAGTCCAGAAAGCGGCTGGGCCGTTGCCTACACGTGGACGAAGATTTTCAAGAGGGAGGCAGAATGATGTCAAATTTTAGACTTACAGGAATTTATAAATAAATAAAATTGTCTCCCTAAAGAAAAAAAGACTTAAAGGAATTTGAGCGAATGCGTTCTTGTCTCTCACTAAATTTCCACTAATGAAGATTTGTGGGAGGAAGTAATAGGGTCCGGGGGAAGGGTGCGTATTAGAATTGGTGCAATTTAATTGTTGGAGTTCCTGAGGTTTTATTTAGTGCTAACATGATGTAAGTCCTGTGCTAAAAGAATAACCCAAGGAGAGCTCTGTTCCTAGGGAACTTCTATTTGAAAAGAGAAGCCCTTCGATAAATAAAACAAAAGAATAAAGCCCAGTTAAAACCCCCAGTGATAATATACATGTAAATTTGGATATATCAAAAAAAAAACAAGCTATCGGTATCTTTTCCAGATTATATAGGAAACATTATTAGTTGAGAGATTGATGACAGGTTTAAATCAGCACCACCTCAAACATAGGCTATGACAAAGATAGTGGTCAGAATTGACAGGTAATACGTAAGAAGGTAAAATCACAATTGTAGTGATGCGATCAAGGTAAGCAAAGACCCGACCCCTGCTTTTAAAACCACACTATGTACAGGCCAGTTTTGAACTGTATTGTGTTCTCCTTCTGTGCTAATTCATGGAAATATTGAAATAAACCATTATCACACTCTCTCCCTGAGAATCTCTCCCTGAGGTCCGCAGTAAATGTTGTGGGCTCTCATTTGAGCAGATTAGAGGCAGAAGTTGGTTTCCTGGCTTCACTGTACCAGGCGTCACCTAATCAGTTGTTTTAAAGCTTCTAAGGAAGCAGTTTTCCAAATCCCTCCTCAGGACAGTTGTCTTCATTTTTAATGCTTCTCTCATCAACCTTTTAACCATTTTTATGTCTTTAATTACTGCAGGCGAGTTTATACCGAGGTGGCTACAGCCGATTTGCCCCCTACTGAAGTGACGTGAGACCCCGCAAGTGGGACAGCCCCCCAGTTCACGAGGCCCGGCTATTGCAATATTTACTAGTAGAGGAACTCTATAGCACGATGAAGAGGAAAAACAAACAGACAAACAAACAAACAAAAAAAAACACAAAAAAAGAGAGAATACTTTTTTATACCTCACTATGTTCTTTGAATATGTATTTTTCCTTTAAATTTCTGCCTTTAATTCTTTTGTTCCAAAGATTGTGCATTTTTTCTTTTTTTTTTTCTTTTTTTTTTAACTGTGGTAAAAAAAAAAAAAAAACAAACAAACAAAAAAAAACACAAAAAAAGAGAGAATACTTTTTTATACCTCACTATGTTCTTTGAATATGTATTTTTCCTTTAAATTTCTGCCTTTAATTCTTTTGTTCCAAAGATTGTGCATTTTTTCTTTTTTTTTTTCTTTTTTTTTTAACTGTGGTAAAAAAAAAAAAAAAACAAACAAACAAAAAAAAACACAAAAAAAGAGAGAATACTTTTTTATACCTCACTATGTTCTTTGAATATGTATTTTTCCTTTAAATTTCTGCCTTTAATTCTTTTGTTCCAAAGATTGTGCATTTTTTCTTTTTTTTTTTCTTTTTTTTTTAACTGTGGTAAAAAAAAAAAAAAAACAAACAAACAAAAAAAAACACAAAAAAAGAGAGAATACTTTTTTATACCTCACTATGTTCTTTGAATATGTATTTTTCCTTTAAATTTCTGCCTTTAATTCTTTTGTTCCAAAGATTGTGCATTTTTTCTTTTTTTTTTTCTTTTTTTTTTAACTGTGGTAAAAAAAAAAAAAAAACAAACAAACAAAAAAAAACACAAAAAAAGAGAGAATACTTTTTTATACCTCACTATGTTCTTTGAATATGTATTTTTCCTTTAAATTTCTGCCTTTAATTCTTTTGTTCCAAAGATTGTGCATTTTTTCTTTTTTTTTTTCTTTTTTTTTTAACTGTGGTAAAAAAAAAAAAAAAACAAACAAACAAAAAAAAACACAAAAAAAGAGAGAATACTTTTTTATACCTCACTATGTTCTTTGAATATGTATTTTTCCTTTAAATTTCTGCCTTTAATTCTTTTGTTCCAAAGATTGTGCATTTTTTCTTTTTTTTTTTCTTTTTTTTTTAACTGTGGTAAAAAAAAAAAAAAAACAAACAAACAAAAAAAAACACAAAAAAAGAGAGAATACTTTTTTATACCTCACTATGTTCTTTGAATATGTATTTTTCCTTTAAATTTCTGCCTTTAATTCTTTTGTTCCAAAGATTGTGCATTTTTTCTTTTTTTTTTTCTTTTTTTTTTAACTGTGGTAAAAAAAAAAAAAAAACAAACAAACAAAAAAAAACACAAAAAAAGAGAGAATACTTTTTTATACCTCACTATGTTCTTTGAATATGTATTTTTCCTTTAAATTTCTGCCTTTAATTCTTTTGTTCCAAAGATTGTGCATTTTTTCTTTTTTTTTTTCTTTTTTTTTTAACTGTGGTAAAAAAAAAAAAAAAACAAACAAACAAAAAAAAACACAAAAAAAGAGAGAATACTTTTTTATACCTCACTATGTTCTTTGAATATGTATTTTTCCTTTAAATTTCTGCCTTTAATTCTTTTGTTCCAAAGATTGTGCATTTTTTCTTTTTTTTTTTTCTTTTTTTTTAACTGTGGTAAAAAAAAAAAAAAAATAATGCATTTCCATGTCTGTATGTCCGTGCTTAGCTTATTCTATCAATCACGGAAGAGGCAGTTAATGAGGAAGGAGAGACGTAAGGAGCTGATAAATGCAATCTGATCAGAAATCAGACAATAACCAAAGTGCGTCTGGTGCTGAACGGCTGGGGGACAAGCAGAAGCGGAAGAGATCTTTCTGCAGCCGGATATTCTTCTAGTCTTCTGAGTTTCTGGTCTTTGGCAGGCAATTCTGACCGGCTGTGGCTGGAATCCACATGCTGATAGATGATAGGAATTTGTGCTTGCAAAGCAGGAGAATTAAAAAAAGACACTTTCCTCTCTTCTTCCCTCCCGTCTTCTTCATTCTTCTTACAGGCATCTTACGTGCACAGCCTGAGACAGTTGGCACAGTTTTTGGAATTATAGTATTAATATTTCCAAACGTGCTCTCAGACTGTGGATAATAAACACCTCATTAGGAAACCAATCTCAGAATGAACTCTGGGGTATGAAAATAATCATTTTTTTCCTTTCCTGTCACCCTAGCACTCCTTTAATTGAACCAAGCTTAGTTCATCTATCCTTTTATTAACACCCTGTTCCCATGTCCTCAAGATTCAGGAATTTAGGACCCAGGGACAGAAGAACAAGTAGCCAGTGGCCAGATTTCCTCCAGGTATCTGGGCACAGCTTGAGGACTGGCAGCGCAAATTGTCGAGAAGCCAGTAAAGAGGGTGAAGAAGAGAAAGGGATATTAGACCGTGTCTGGCAAGGCTCTGTGACATTCCCAGTCTTTCTCTTGCGTCAGAAAGTCAGTGCAAAGTATAGAACATATACTGAAGGCTCTGTTGGCAGAAAATAAAGCACCGAGTCCTAGGTCGGCTGTCCCTGGAGGTTCTGGTGAGTCGGACATGAAAGGGCAGGCAAAGGCACTTTGTACCAGCTCCAAAGCCATAGGAATCTCATCTTCCAGAGCCTTTATGAGTCACTTCGCTTTCCACACCTTGAGCCTTCGTGGCCATTCCACCCAGCTTCTCATTACCCTCCAAAGACCCCCAGCTGAGCACCTGGACCACTTGGTGGGCACGAACACTACAGACCATAAGATTGGAGCCCCTGGGGTCGCTCCCCTCCCGTGTTGGAAGGAGGGTCTGAACTGGTCAGAAGGAGTCATGTGGTGGCAATGGCGGTGAGTCACTGCTCTTGCTATCTGGCTTCAGTTCTTATATATATATATATATATATATATTCATTCAAGGTAGGGGAGAGACAGTTTCTCTTCTAGCTATTAGCCGTTAATGGTAAAGGCAAGGGTCCTGCAGCATTTCCAAAATGAAGGCATTAGGAAATAGAAAAGCACGGTCTGTTTGGCTCCCTGGCCTGGTCACATTGGTACTAGGGTGACCTCTCACCCGAGGGATAGCTGCTAAAGGGAGTAATTCAGAGACATGGAGCTTCCGGCTTGTTAGGGCTTTGCTTTTGGTTTGGTTTTTTTTTACTTCTGCCTCCACACATTCTTGACTGATTCGTGTCCCTGAATTAAAATGACTGACACATGACAGCATCAAGCATTTCTGTAAGCAGAGTAATGTCTCTGGGAAGGACTGGCCTGTCGTGTATAATACATATCTCTCCCCCTTGGGAATCCTCTCCCCTGAAACGGGGAGACAGCAAGAAAGCTGGAGGCCTCGAGGCAATCTTATCGATTCTGGGGAGGAATGCGTAGGATAGGGGACTCCAGACAGCCCAGTCCATAGGCCACTTTTTAAGGGTTCCCCTCCCCAAGCCAAAGTTTGGTTTGTTGCTGTTAAGACAATTTTTGTTGCATGTATATAAATATTTTAGTTAGAGGAGGGGCAACGGGATGTGGGGCTCTCAGTTTTAGGGAGTGGGGGCAGGGACGATTTTTTTCTTTTGCTTTCGTTTTGAGGGAGAGCTTTTACTGACTGAAGAAACAGAAATTTCCGGTCACGTTTAAATAGGGGCCATTCTCACAAAACGGCAAGCCACTACTCGGTGGAAACAAGGCCAAATGCTAAATGGTGTGTCCGCAGCAGGGGAGAATAGGGCGATGAGTTTAAGAGTCTTCTCTTTTCCAGGAAGAGATAAAGGATGGTGGGAAAGGTAGAGAAGGCAGCTTCCAACAGCCCTTTATAAGAGGCAGAAGCTTGAGCTTGAGGTAGCTTTTGCGTGTTTCAGTTCAGCTGGTTCTGGCTGAGGACCCCGAGGGCAAGCTCCATGTTTTCCAGTGGCTTCTGCGCTTCCAGGCACGGTTCTAGTACTGCTTCCTCCAGCTCCCCTTCCCGAGAAAGACTGAATAGAGTTCTGCTCTCCACTGAAGGGCCTTTGGTTTTCCGTGTCAGCACTGGGAATTAGGGCTCTCACAGGCACCTAGGTTTGACGATATCCCCCACCCATACCTTTGAACTTTGAGACTCAATGCAGCCGATTTCACTAGAGGCAGGTTCCCCAAAGCACCGGTGCTTGCAGATCCCTGACTCTGGTTCCCACTGGACTGAGCAACAAAGAGAGTCTGGCATCTTGTGAGTTCGTTAGAGGATGCTGGTTGATAATTCCAAAAAGCTTATTGATGCTGAATCACAGTACGGGGATGATTTCGACAGCTTTACTTTAGCTTGTGATGTGGACTTTCTAAGCATCTTACTCTTCGAAGCTGGGCTCCTTTAAGGAGACCAGAAGTCTAGTGAAAACCTTTATCTGAATATCTGCCTTTCAACCCAGAGAGCTGTCCTTAGGTCTTCTCCCGATTTCCTGTGTTAGTAGTTCAGCTCCCATTAACCCAGATCAGCCTTTGTGATTCATCATTTTTCAGGCGCTCAGGTTTTACAAAACCTGCTATCAGCATCATCCTCCAGCAGCCCCAGTCAGATTGAGCCAATTTTATTTTTCTGGGAACATAAAAAAACTGGGGCTCAACTCTTAGTTTAAGTGGAGCTAGTGGAGAGCTGCTCCGTGGAAATCAATAATAGCAGCTTTTCCTCAAAAGCGTGGCTCCTCGGGCCGAACCGCTCTTAGTTTAGGTTTCGCCTTCCTGGAGATGTAGCAGGTCATCGGAGAATCACCGTCACCCGTGACTAGTCGCATAGCCTCCAGATAGGAGGGAGGTGTCAGCTTGGGATGGAAGCACCCCAAGGATTTGCAAGAAGGGCTTGAGAATCCCCTTCCCTCTGGCAGGAGAATGAGGCCAATCAAGGGACGGTCTGGAAGGCACTAGACGTGTACAGAGGGAAAAGGGGACACTTCGAGCCCTGCCCGTTTGCCAGGTCCAGTCGCTCCTCTGCTGCTTGCAGCCCTCTGGCACAGTGTGACATTTGCAGAACTGCAGGTTATTTTTTCCCCCAGATAATAGGAGGAAAGGGACTTTGGGGGGTGGGGAAGGGGTAGTGGTGTTTTAAAAGCATAAGTTACCTGTTTGCACTGTTTTAAGGTAGGAAAAAAATAGTGGGCAAGGTGAGCATCAGACGTAAATTTGTGTTTTTTTATTTTGTCATGCTCTTGAAAATGTTTGACCATTTGTAATAGACACCAGTGAAACTTGATTCTCCGTTGCATAAAACACTTTTTTTTTCTTTTTTGAAATGTCGACCCTCGTCTCTCCCTCTCCCCCTCCCTCTGCACTTCCTTCATACCTGCTTTACTGATCAGCCAGGCAGTAGCCATCGAGAGCTAGACGGAGCAAGAAGCAGGGCCCTTCCCAAGTGGGCCCTGGCTGTCCCAAGCCAGCGGGCGCCCTCTGGTCAGGGTGTGTGGTGGAGTCCCCGGCACCTGTCTTTCAAGTGAAACTCACAGACCAGACTACGTACAGCAGGGTCTCAGATTCCTGAATCCGATGCTCTTGGAGTGAGGAGCCGAGGCGTGGAGGGGAGCCCTCGAGTGTCGCGTTGGCTGTAGTAGCTGAGTTCTCGTCCACGTTACCGGCACTGTAGCCAGTTACAGTTTACTCAGGAAAACGGTAGATCAATTCAGCCATGGTAGTGCTGGTTGGCAGGGATTGGTAACTGAGAGAACTGCTCATCAGCCAGAACTCAAGCCTTGCCTTTAAGGAGACTGCCAGCGAGGCGCTTGGGCCTCCGTCTGGTGGTCACGTGCGCGCCAGCGTTGTGAGGGCTCAGCTCACGCTGGCAAGCAGAACGGGGACATCGCTTCTCCCTTCTCCTCCCCACCCCCCATCCCGTTATGGACACCCGATTCCCAGGGGGTCCATGAGTTTTTGAATTTTTAAAAAATCTTTTCAGTTTGGTTTTCCCGGGGACTGATAAGTGCTTTAAGCAATGTCTATGCCCCATCAAGACTCCCAGCTTAGGCATTTTCTTGTATTTTTCTGTTCACAGTATTTGTGTGTGTGTGTGTGTGTATGTGTGTGTGTGTGTGTGTGCGTGTGTGCTTATTTTGGCAGCTCATTTTGGCTGTATTATATATCGAGTGATGAATTGATCCTCTTTTTTTTTTTTCCCTGAGGGATATGAATTGTTTTTTCTTGTGTTATAATTCTGCTTGTGAGTAGCTGGAGCAACCTGGGGCTGACACAGTAAGCTAGGGCTGCAGAGTGTGGAGAGCCAGGGGGTCACTTGTCCCTGACGGGCTGGCCTACCAGAGTCTCTTCGCGCTTCAGTCCAAATCTTTACAAGGCTAAAAACGCCACAAAACCTCTTCCTCCCCACCCCTCACACCCCTCCCGTGGCAGGGACGGAACCATCCCTCCGCGCAACCATCCCTCCGCGCAACGTGCGGTTTCTCCAGCCCCGTCCCATTGTCATGGCAAAACAGGTACCTTTGGGGCTTGGGGGCATCACCTGGGATGCTTGTATAATTGACCACCTCGCCTTCTCTCCCACCTTCCTCCCCAGAATCACTTCCTAGGACACCCGAGCTGCTTGCCCAGGGTCCTGTTTCCCTGCGAACTCCAGAGAAGCACCCCAGGGCTTTGTGACAGTCTCCGATCCCCTCCCCTTCTCGTTAAGAATCATATTGTATAGTAGCTTTCAGACCATACAGTATTCATTGGGTTACTCTTATTATCAAGTAGCTGGAATTGTGAAGGTCGGAGTAGTTAGATCTTTAGCTTTTATTCCTTATTTTTTTGTATTACTATCCATGTGTATAAATTATTGATCATGTTGCTGGCTTTTATAAACTCTAAGCAAGGGAGGAGCACTGCCTCTGCCTTTGCAAATGGTAATGAAGCACTGTTTTTAAATAAAAGAGAGAAACACCATTCTTTGGCCTGTGTGTGTCGATCCTGATTCCCGTTGCCTCCCTTGGAGGCTCGAAAGATACAACTTGGATTTGACTTATTAGGATGGAAAAAGGAGGCGGCGAATGGGGCAGCGCTTCCTGGTGAGCCGGGACGTCAGTGAGGCCGAAGGCGGGAGCTGCGGGCGCCTCTGTCTGCAGCGTCCTCCAGCTCGTGAGCTCTACTGAATCTACACACCTACTTGGGTGCACACCCCTTCCTTCCCCTTCTGCTCTGGAAGAAGCGTGCTCCCTGTCAGGACCGACCCCGCACCTGTGCTGTGCATCCCCCCCTTTCCCGCCTTCTCGGGGTCCTTGCCTCGTGCCCTCCCGCGTGGATGACCTTTTCCTCTCTTGGTCCCGATGGCGTTTAAACATGCTTAAATCTCTTTAGCGTGTTTAAAAAATTTGCAAGATCCCAAGCCCTCTCCTTCATGGCAAACTTCTAGAATAAGCTTCCGCCTGCTAAATCCACTTACTCGCTCTTCACCCTGCTGCCTCCTGGCTTCTTCCAGGGCCCCAAAACGGCCCCCTTGTGACGACAGCAAATGGACAAAGGGACGCTTCTGGGCGTATATAACTAATGACATTCAGCTCTGCCGAGCGTTCTCAAGGCCCACCTGCATGTGGAACTGTGACAGGCCAGGGGGAGTGAGTTCCTGCACCGCCGCCACCCAGAGCAAGCGAGCATGCCTGGCCTCGGCTCCTTAGCTGGTCTCCCCCTGGTCTCCTCACTTCCAAGGTCTCCCCAGCCCCACCTACCGCCTGTGTCTGGTCTCAGCCGCTCTTACGATGTAAATTGCATCGTGAGGTTCCCTCATACAAAACGTGCCCTCGTCATCGTCAAGTCCTTCCCGGTCTGTGAGGCCCTGGGTGACATGCCCCCTCCTGGTTGGTTTACGTGTCTAGCGGGACTGGAATGGAAGCGCTGGGCATCAGGAACTGTGGTCTGTTCACTGCTGTATCTGTCTCCCGTGCCTGGCAATATAAGCATTTAATAAACCTTTGTTGAATTTTTTCAGTTTTTTGCACAAAGCGGTACAGTTTGCACCCTGCCTTCCTCCATATTGCCGCCCCCGATAGCAGTAGCGGACTCTCCAGAGCACTGAGGGTCCTTACGGAACGTGGGTTCAGTCTGCCCTGTGCCCCGAGGCGGGTGCTTGGGCTGGGGCGTCCCTCCTGGGGTCTCGGCCCCTGCACATCTCACTGGGCCTGCCACCGGCAAAGCCCTGACCACCCTTCCCCCGGGCCGTCCTGGGGGCTGTGTCTGCAGCAGGTAACCTCGAGGAAGGAGGCAATGCATCCCTCCGGGACAAAGGACAGTCTCGCTCACTACCTGCCAAGGAAGGTGGACTCTCAGGATTCCCCAGCTGCAATGCAGACCAAATGCACGCCCAGCGTCCACCCAGGCCGTGCCAGCCTCTGCACACCCCGTGGGGCTGGGGCCCAAGGGGAGCCGTGTCTGTGCTGACGCTCCTGCTGCCCGCCGCGCCATGAGCAGCGAAGCCCTTTGTCTCCGACCCAGTCTTGTGTCTTCCGCCAGAGCCCATGAAACAGCAACCTGACACCTGACGTGTCGGAAGCACTCAGTAAGTTCTCTGTCAGACGAAGCCCGGTGACCGCTGCTTCCGGTACCTTCCTCCAGTCAGTCCATCCTCTGCACTTTGATCTGGATGCTCCTAAAATAAATGTGACCGTATCGTTTGACCATATCCAAATTCTTGAGAAATTCTCATTTTCTAGAGTCCAAAATCTAAATTCCGTAAGTGGCACTGAAGGCCCCCCGCACGGGACTCGGGACTGAGGCCACCTTGCCCACCTGGTTTCTGTACGAGCAGTCTCTGCCCTGCTGTCACCAGCGCCTGTCCCCCAGACAAGCTGTGCTTGCTCACCCCTTGTCTCTGCTCCTCTACCCCCTCCAGGTGAAGGTGTCCTCAACCTCAGGGCTCTGTTAGGATGTCACTTCTTGACCTGCTACCGGGCTGAGTAGGGCCGGCCTCTGGCCAGGCCTGAGAGCATCCAAAGACGTGTCTTATTGGCTTGAACCCCTTCCACTCATGAAACTCTTCCCGTTTGACAGACTTCATGAGGCTTTTCCTTGACCTAAGCTCAGCCCAGCCCTGCAGCATTCATTAATCCCACAAACACCGGTGGTGACATGGAGCCGTGCACTGGCATCACTTCGACATAAGCTGAGTTTTCTGTCAGGGAATGTGTGCCCACATTTCCCCCACCAGTCAGAGCTTCCAGAGATCGAAGGACGGAGTCAGTCACGCCCGGCTCCCTCACACCTTGCTGGGGCACCTGCCGGAGCTCCCATCATGCAACGCATACAGAAGGTGCCATGGAGACACAGATGGGCACACAGCCAGAGATACGACAGGCACAGACACAGGGTGTGCTTCTGAGAATGAAACCCAACTTAGTGCCTGAAGATTTGACGTAAAACGCAGGATGACTTCAAGACCCCGTCAGAAAGGTGGTACCCTGCCTCGGGCTCCCGCTTCTGTGTCTCCACCGAGGGTGCTGGGACTGCACCCTCATGCCCTCACCCTCCATGCTCCCGGGCTGCTGGTGGCTGCTGTGATGACAACCAACTGTGTGCTCTTAAGGGTCGGAGAGAGGACTGGATCGCAAGGGAACCACCCAGGCTTCTGCGTCTCTGGGCCCTAGCAAACTGCGAGCTCTCGGTCAAGTCTGTGCCTGCCGGCCCCACAACTCCCCATTTGCGAGCTGCTCAGAGGAGCAGCTGTTCCGTGGGACCCCTCCCAATGCCTAATGCTGATTCCATATTGTCGGTAATAGGACTTACCCCGCCCCTCACGGGGGAAAATCAGGCCTGATGGGGCCCAGGAATGAGGACCGTCAGGTCATGCATTCCCACCCAAAGGTCTCCCTTCCTCGTGGAGCCAAGTTTCTTCTCTAAAGCGGATAACAGGCCTGTGCATCCCGTGGGCCCTGCAAGAAGCCTCAGGGGAGCGGTGACGCCAACACTTTGACCGAGTGGTATCAAAAGCTGACACCACCCATTAACTCGTTGGGAAAATGACACATCAATTTTGGAAACTACGCGACCTGGTTCTAGGCCATATGTTGGAGGTTCTCAACCAAAGGTGTCAATCAGAACCACCATTTCCAAACCGAGGCTGCATGCCCAGAGGTTCTGACTCGGCTGGCCTAGTGCCGGCTGGGCGTCTGGGTTTTGTAAAGGGGCCAAAGTCGCCGCTAACGTGCACCCTGCCCGGAAACCGCCACGGTAAGTGAGTTCGGGTCCTGCTGTCTCCTCACAGGCCGGAGGCGGACATGATCTCCGGAGATAAAAGCTCATTCAAAAAGGCTGGCATTGCTGTCTCAACATCAGGTCATTGCCACAGACGTGCCCCACTAGCTAGTGTGAGTTGGAGGGGCATGTGAGGGCTCTGTACTTCCCACTCAATTTTGCTCGAAAACTGCTCTGTAAAATAAAGACTTCATTAAAAAGAAACTGCAGGGAAGGAGGCGGCCCAGCTCTCGAGGGGCCAGTGACCAGCTACGTTCATGCTTCTGTGCATCTCGCCCCGATCACTCTTCCGAAACACTCGTTCTCAGATCGTCTCCTGCTCCATCTCCGTGGCGGCCTCCTACAGTCGGTGAGCAAAATTCTGAACTCCTCGGCCAGGCGTCGAAGGCACCTGAAGTTCTGGCCTCAAACCACCTTTCCAGGCTTAGTATCAACAGCGAGAAACCCAAAGGTCCTTGCCAGTGA
>NW_011888797.1:9244645-9247300 GCF_000151845.1 Pteropus vampyrus | reverse complement strand
CGTTGGAGTGCCATCGACCTTTGTTTAGTGCATGGAGGTTATTTCATTCTTCACCCTAGTGCTCACTCTACATCCTCCCTGAGTCAAAGCCATGGAATTGTAGAGTTGGGTGTATGCCTTGAAGGTCAAGTAGTCAGCCTTCTGTTTGACCAATAAGAACAACGGGCCCGGAGAGGCTAAAGACGGGACCACCCGGCCAGATATAAGAAGCTCTCTTGTCCAGATGCTGTCTTCCTGGTGTTTAAACATCTTTGCTGGATGGAAAAAAACAAAAGCGTAGAATGGTCTTTCCAGATAAGTTCTCCAAAGTTGGAGACTCGGGCTTTGATATCTTTCATCTAGTAAACGGGTTTCCTGAGTTCTGTGAGCTGTTCTAGGACATTAATCAAACCCAAGGAGGGGATCGTGGGACTCTCTGGTTTGCAGCCAGTCAGAGGCACAGCAACGACCTCGACTTGTGTTTGGTGTCTGAAGTGGGGGCACCTTACAGGATGGAACCTGTAATGTACGGAATCTCTGGGTAGACAGTGTCTTAGTTGAGTTGAATTCTCAGAGACCTTGTTGGTATCACAGAACTGCTTGTTGGTGTGGGGAAGCTACACACACACACACGCGCGCGCACGCGCACGTGCACACATGTGTACACACACACACATTGGAGTTGGGTCCAGGAACCCAAAAGACAAGGCTTCCTTGGTCGTCGGCCATTGCTAACATCGTGGAATGGTCGTTCATGAAGACAGCCTCGTTCCCATCCTCCCACTGTGGCTTCATTCAGCGGTGACGGGGAGACACTTTAGTCCAGTGATTTAAAAAGCTCGAGACCAGCAGACTATGAGCTGGTCCTCTTTTTAATACATTGTTTAATTTTGATGTAACTATTTGTTATTTATTCATTTCATGAAACAGTAATTCACATAATAGAAAACTTGAAAAATACAGAGAGGCAGAAAGAAAAAGAGAAAAGTAACCAAAATTCCCTCTGAATAAAGAAATCCGCAGTGTGACCTTGCTGTATTTTCTCGCAGTGTTTTTTTTTTTTCCTACACACAGGTTAGAAAAGGGAAGAAAGTGAATATACGATTTTCATTCTGCTTTTCTCACCTAACTTGATAAAATCAGCATTTTCCATGTTAATCTAATGATTTACTCTCACGAACATCATTTGGATGGCTACAGAATGTCTCTCAAGTAGATGAACAGCTTGTATTTAAGCAGTCTCCTAGCGATGGAACATTTTAATGGTGTCCAATTTTTCAATTATGAATTCTGCAATAAAGGGATAATTTCCTCTCAGTAACAGCTTTTCTCAAATCACTGACTTTTCCTTGCACTGGGCACTGGGAAAGTAGATCAGATCTCAGCTTGAGCAATAGACCCCATGACAAAGATCCCATGCAGGGCCTGACTGTAAGGGGGGAGGGGAGGAGAACCAGGTGAGAAGGGGGTGGAGGGGTAGCAGAGCATAGTTTATTTTAAAATCAAGTCTTTTTTCTTTTCTTTTTACTTATAAATGTACTGTGTCATTATATACGATCTGGGAAATATGTGTGTTCTAAACGTGAGCTAACTTCAGTTTAAATTGGCATGAATATTTAGGCTTCTCGGAATCTAACGCCATCTATCCACACAGAAGACCTGGTCTCTTGCAAACCTGGTCCCATTCCAGGCGTTTCTGGAGCCCCTGGGGTTTAACGGGAACCACTGCAGCTCGCCATCTAGCATCGTGGCAGGCAGACGAGCCGCTTCCACGAGTTTTCTTAGTTGAAGATTAGCATTTTGCCTCTGCTAAGCCAAGGTTCCGTGGAGGCAGCTTGACCAATTAGGGCAAAAGGAAAAGGAAGTGGTTTACTCATTTCTGGAGCGTAATGCCTGAGGGAGGTGCTCAGCAATACTTGCGCACTAAATACCTTGATGAATGGCCCCTCGGGCTGGAAATGAACACGGGCAATGTGCAGAGGGACCAGTGAGGTGATGGACAAGGGCACAAGCTCAAACTATATGTCCCTGGAGCAGAAATGGAAGGCGCCAGCTTCTCTCACCACCAGGAGTTCCTTCCCCTCCCCGCATGGCTCCGCCGCCCAGGAGTAAGTGCACCTCTTAGGAGCTCCCACAGCACCCTGTCCCCTCCTGTCACACCGTTTACCTATCCTCTTGGTTAATGGCTTACCTGGGGTCCATCCCCCTGCTGGGCCCCAAGTGCCATTAGGCTGTTTTTTTTTTCCCACGATGTCCTCAGGGACCTGCGGGGACCTGGTCTAAGCCTGGGCTCCAAGACAGGCGAGGGAAGAGGTGGGCGAGGCCCTTTAGAAAATGAATCCTGTGTCTGTAGTTTACCCCACCCAATTTGCCCTGGGCATTAAGAAGCTAGAACATGGACCCGGAGGCAAAAGTATGTTGCCGCAGTGGAGTCAGAAGTAAAGACCTCACACCTTCAAGCGGCTGCACGACATAATTCCTTGGGGGCCTTTGAAACCACCCGAGTCGGGTACTACCAGAGTTGATGAGGTCCCTGTGCCTGGAGGGAGGACCCACCCACTCACCTGTGTGCTTCGGAGCTTCCCAGGTGATTCTAACGTGCGGACAAGTTGGGGAGCACTTCTTTAGCCCTTGGCTCCTGTCCTGACATCACTTAATTAAAATCTGTTGAATGAA
>NW_011888797.1:9240921-9243258 GCF_000151845.1 Pteropus vampyrus | reverse complement strand
CAGGCTCACCGGAGAGGCTAAAAGCTCACAGGTCATCCGAGTTCTTGAACCCATGCAGGGAGCAGGGCCCTGGGAATCAAGGTAAAATTGGGGAGCAATGTGACAGAGGGTCGCTCTCAGGGCCGGACCCCTAGTGGCTGTGTATCTATAGCAGGGCGTCGTGCTGATCTGATTGGTTTAGACTCCCTGTCACTGAGGGCTCACACCCGTACAGGCTGGTCACCCCGTGTCCAAGGATTGCGGGCAAATGCATGCAGCGCTCTCCTCCTTCTGCATCACATGAGAAGTGACAAGCTGGCCTGAGCTCGTCCATCTTGCCCCCTCATCTATCCTCAGTTCGTCAGCTGGAGGCCAGGGTACCCCTGAGATCTGAGTTTGGGTTTACTTTATTTATTTATTTGTTTGTTTGTTTAAAATGCCTACAGCACCTGGTCTTCCTAGGTGGTCTCCCATCCAAATACCACCCAGGCCCAACCCTGCTTAGCTTCCGAGATCAGGCGGGATCGGGCTTGTTCAGGGTGGCCTGGCTGGAGGCTTGAGTTTGGGTTTGAAGGGAGGGAGAGGCTCTCTTGGATTAAACCACATCATTAAATCCATTCTGCCAGGGGCCTCTGCTCTGGAGATCCAGGCCCAAGCCAGGGTAGGAAATACCATCCTGCTTCCCATTGCTGTTGTCCCTTGTGCTGATAGCTCCATCAAGGACAACTGAATAAGGCCAAGTTTAGGCACTTCTGGGGTTCCTGACAGCACAATGGATGACCTCCAAACTGAGCACAAAAGCCTGCCAGTGGAGAGCTGTAGGAGCCAGAGGGATACAACACAGATGTTGTATCCTGAACTGAATGTATGTTCTGATTTGGGGTTCAGAAAATATGGTCCCTGTAGCTAATGGACCCAGGATGATATGCCTCTAATTGTAGGGGTACAAGCAGGGTCTCATGGGAAATAGGGCAGGAGTGGGACTTCAGACCCCCACCTTCACTTTAGAAAGTGGGATCACACACACTCAGGGCCCCGAGTTATTTCCATCTCCAGTGTCACGCATCGTAGGTCAAGACGGTGTATTATGGTCAAAAGAATTTTCCGAGGAAAGAGGGTGGTTACTTGAGTGACTTCCAGTTGGTGCTGCGGTCATGGGGCCTCTGAGGGCTCCTTGGCGTGTCTCTCTCTGCAGCTGGCAATGAGTCCTGGGCCAGAAGGGATGCAGCTTCACCTCGTAAAGAAGAAAACAGACTCCACTGTCATTCAGAGAGGCAGTGCCTGCATACGGAGCTGACACCTGAGACTCCGCCCTGGGAATTCGTAACCGTGTGAGACTCATGGGGGATGGAGAGCTCGGAGGACAGGATGGAACCCTGGGAAGTGCCAACACTGTATGGGAAATCGAAGAATAAAAAGAATCCTTTAAGACTCTCAGAGGAAGTGGCCCCAGAGGTAGGAGACACAGAGAGAGGACACCAAAAGTCAGTTTCTTCTGGTGTCAAGTCTCATCTCTGTCTGCACTGTAATGTGATGATGCTCAGAACTCTTCGTGTGGACTTTCGGTTTTGAGGTTGATTGTTTCAGTTTCCCCTTTTTTTTTTTTTTGGCATTTTTCGGCCAAAAGTTGATCCAGGCCCCCCTTTTTGGAACTTGGGGAAAGGGGTTTAAAAAAAAAAAAAGATTAAAAATCTGCTAGCGGCAATAGGAAGGAGCAAGTTTTGGGGAGGAAAAGAGGAAAGAATGCTGATAATTGCAGATATCAGAAAAAGTAAGCGATGACTACAGATTTCAGGGGCAAAATGTCCCTCTTCAAGGGCAAGGGCACAGTGAAGATAAGGTGTATTTGTGTAGATTGGCACTAAATCTGGATCGGTTCCAAGAAGCAGTGAAGAAGGGACTAAATGAGGAAACGCAGTGAGATGAGTCATATTTGTAAGGAAGCAGTTTGTCCTTGAGACAGAGAGGAGAGAAGAGTCTGTATTGTGAACAGTGCAAACTGACCTAGTCCTTTGCCTACGGAGAAAAGAAGACTGAACGCTCAAGTAGAAGGCCCTGGATCGGGAAGAGCAGTTCTGCTACCCTAAAACGCAGCCCTGGCTTCTTCCTTATTTGAATCTCCCACAAATAGCTGGTCCATATAAAAAAAAAGCAAGAAACACAAGGTCTACACAAAAGATATGAACGTAACCATAAAAAAAAAAACAAACAAAACAACAACCAACTCAATTGAAAAAAATGAGCAAAGGACTCGAATAAACATTTCTCCAAAGAAGATACACAAATGGCCGACAGCACGTGAAAAGATGCTCAACATCACTGATCATTAAGGGTAATACAAATCAAAGCCACGAGAGA
>NW_011888797.1:9237615-9239127 GCF_000151845.1 Pteropus vampyrus | reverse complement strand
GGGCTCAAGGAAGACACGGCAAGACAATGGGGAAAAAAATCAAGGGAAATTGGCGGAGCTTAGGAAAGAAGAGGAGAGAAAAATAAAGCCGTCACAAAAATAAATGCTTATTGGAATTCATGCATGGGAAAAGAGAAACTATTAAAAAAAAGAAAGAAAGAAAGAAAAAAAAGCAACACCAAAGACAGAGGTGAAGAAAGTGAGCACAATGAAGGAAAAACAGTGCTAAAGAAGTTTAGCAAAAATACGTGGAATAAAGGCTCCAAAATATACTCATTGGAATCCCGCCTCCCCGCCCCCCAAAAAAATACTGAAACGTATGAACAGAATAAATATGGGAGCAACACCTGCAAAAGCTGTAAAGATAGCCATCTTCAGAAAATCTACCAGTGTGTCTGACAATTTTGTCATTTTTATGCCCCAGAATGGCACGCTATTAGTTCTTAGATGCATAGAAGAGACATTTTTATTTATAATATCATAGATTTACTTTTTAGAATTTATCTAGAAACTGATGATGATTACGTCTTTTTTGGCTTTTTATTAAAACCTACATACTTTTTGTGTGTTAATTCTAAGAAGTACAGACACTTCAGATTAGGGTAAGGAAGAGGACACAAACCCCTTTCGATTCTCTCACCCATGATACATCACTGTGCTAATTAATATTTCGACTGGCATATTATTTAATAAAGGACTTCGCATCCATTTTCTGCCACATCGTTCCAAACAACCTTGTAAGGTGAGTGCGTGTATGTCTCACATTTTACAAAAGGAAAGTACAGTTCAGGCAGGTGAAGTCCGTACTTGGCTCTCTCCCTGGTCACACAGTATGTGGATGCAGGTGACCAACCCTTTTAGTATTTTTACTTCTGCCCTGGGTCCCCACAACTTACAGGTCTGTGTCTCTAACTTTGGAATTTCAGGCAGACGAGATGAGGTGGCTTTGAGCTGGGTTTCCAAGTGTGCAGGCCATAGCCGACCACTGTTTGCTGTGCTGGCTGGGCAGAGGACAAAGAACTCAGTAAATAAGCAGTCATTGGTCACCAGGTTGGGGGAGATGTGTAACTGTTTTGCCCTATGATAGTTATTAGCTCAAAGGAAAAAGTGTATTCGTTTTGGGACAGAACCGTGTCCAGGACCAGCCCCACTCCTTCCTAATTTTCGATCGAGCTAAGTGATGTTTATGGGGCAGGAATGTGGTCCAGGGTTTCCTCATGCATCGTGCTTCTCAGACTTCATGTGCATGGGGGTCTCTGGGGATCTTGTCAGATTGCTGATCTGGTTTCAGTGGGTCTTGGAAAAGGTCTGAAATTCTACATTTCTAACCATGTTCCTACGAAGTGCTGATGCTGCCAGTTGTAGACCAAACTTTGAGCAGCTCATCAGCCAGAAGCCATTATCTGGGGACCTATGGCTCTCAAGTTCCAGTCAAGGCTTCTTACTGCGGCTTCGCGGCCCGCTTGACTTGACCCCTGACTGTTTTTGCCTTGACCTCTGTTTTCATTACTG
>NW_011888797.1:9209604-9236875 GCF_000151845.1 Pteropus vampyrus | reverse complement strand
AAAGCCCAAGGAGGGCCACCACGTTGTTAAGGGGTTTGCTCCAAGTGCCGCAAAGTGTGAGGCTACAATCCTGTTACAACTCCCTCTGGTCTCTTGATTTTTCCTCAGTCTTGACGGAATAGGGGTGACGACCACTTCGGTTCCTTCCTGCTGAAAAGCAGTGGAGTTCAGGGACTAGAGGAACCAAACTGGCCTCCATTCAATTGAACATGTTGTTGGTTTTTAATTTACTGTGAGTACAAAGTGGTCTTCTGCACGATTCTACGTATTTGAGTCTCAACTTCCCCAGAGGTGTTACTATAGATTTAGCAGGTTGTATTAGCCATTGCATGTCTGTGTCTCCTATGTCTATGAAAACAAAAGAAAACCAAAGATTAATCATCAGAGCAAATTATAAACCAGCTTCTGAGTTTGTAAGGCTGTCATTTCTAGATATATGGCCGGAAGCATCTCCCACAACTTGAAATGTCCCTGTTGATGTCCTCAGATGCCAGGACAAACTCTTTGCACCACGGAGGTGACATCACCAGTCACCGAGATTGTTTAAACATGAGCTGTTGTGGTAGTCTCTTGAATTTTATATCAAGTTGTCCGTTTTTAGCTTGCGTGGCTTGAGAAAAAGCAGTTATAGTTTTCAATAATTCCTAGTTAAGGGTGGGAGGAAAATTACAAATTGAAAATGTGTTTGAAGAGTCATAGACAGATATTAGAGGAAACTAGAATAATTCAGCATCCAGTTGAATTTACAAGTAGAAAATAAAACCTAAAAGACAATGAATAGCACAAGAGTCTAATGTTTACATAGGTATATTTCAATTTTTTATCAAAACTTGTTTTTTCTCTCCTCTCCAGCTACCCCAATTTTTACCAAAAGGAGCCAAATTAAGACTCATTCATTTGCAAAATAAGTCCTTTCAATAAACTTGGCCACATCACTTGCAAAAGCCCAGTAAGAATGCTAATTAACCAGAGAGAGTCTTTTAATTCTGACTTTGCTGGAATTTTACAAGGAATCTTCAGATTGGACTTAAAAGACCTCTCAAGGCCAGAAAAGCCAAGGCAAGGACTTGCCCTCAGAGGACGCCTGTGATACCTATATTTCGGGTGAGTTCCTCTCCTTGAGATCTCCAGAATATCTTGAGGTTCCTGTATCTGCCAGAAAAGTGACATGCTTTATCCTCATGGGAAGGCTGCTGGGACCTATGAGAGCCCCCCGTACCAGCCAATATTCCCAAAGGCTTTTATTGGCTTCTGTGAGTGCATCTTAGTCCCTGAAAGTTGTTCCGTCATATCCGACTCCGCATTTCTCTCGAATGTGGCGTTCCGGTCAAAGGTTTGGCGATAAAAACTAGTTTTCAAACATGTCCTGTTATAATGAGGACACATTTTTATTGAACTTATACAAATCACCACATTGCCATAAAAGTAAGAATACTCACTCATTAAAAGTGTTTGGGTTTTGGACAGATCAATAGAGAGGAAAAGAAATATTCTAATTCTGTATAATTATTAGCAAAACTTAGTTCTTACTATTGTGGGGATTCAGCTTCCTTAAGTAGCCAAGGGCCTGATTAAGACAACATAAAACATGGAAAATTATTTTGATAAAACACAGAAACTTTTTTTTTTTAGGCGTAAACTTTTTCCATAATATCAGTAGCACACCAATAGTTCAAGAAACCGTCTTATTTAGCAGCAGGAGAAAACACAACTCTGATTTTGTATTAGCCTGCTTTTGACATTTAAATTTATTTCCAATCTTGTTTAGCTTAACCATATATAAAGTTTCCTCTTTCAAGATTTCTCTTCTGTAACTTTCTTCATCCCTTTGGTTTGCTGCTTCTTACTCATTTGGAAATAACCAACTTTAGGACAAATTATTTTCCTTTAATCTCCTTTAAAATAAACCTCTAAACTCTATCCCTTCAGTTACTAAATATATACGTTTCCCTTTCAGTTCTAATACGAATTATTAACTCTCAGAGACTTCAGTTTCTAACGGCAATTAGAAAGTGAGCAATTAACATCTTTTAGATTGGCGAATTTATGAATATATTTTATAACCTCTAGAAGTATTTCATTTGCCGTTGAGGTTTTACAGGTACAGCTTGCTGTGAGTATAGTCAGAGTTGAGTATGACATCATCAATATAACAGCACAATTGTATGGTGGAGGGTTTAGGCCAGCCAGTCAAATCCTCAGCCACAAAACCAAGGCAAATGATGGGGCTGTGGAGATGCCCCATCGGTAGGACAGTGAAGGCCCATTGTTGTCCTTCCCAGGTAAAGGCGAGTTGACTTTAACTGTCTGGGCGACTATTTTAGATGTGTCCTAGTCCTGCAAAGCGTCATCCAGACACGGATCAGAGGGTCGAGTGTGTCCTCCGCTTGAGGTCCATTCCAAGGTGTGAACAGCCGCCTGCCTGTCGAGGTTGGAATTTCTGCTCCAGTTTAAGCTGCCACCACGGGGCTACCAGTACTGTATTGAGGTGCTTATCAATCTTTTTTGGGTCAACCCCGGTCCTTATCAGATCCATCCATAGTTGCCTCCTGGTCACCTTTACCGAGCCATCCTTACTTTCCGCCTGCACACCCACAAGTGACTCTCTCTCTCTCCCCCGGACCCGTCAGGCCCCCTGTTTCTGCCTGGCCAGTTCGATTTCCCCCAAATGGGCAAGAGCCTGTGCTGCCGCCTCGATTGTCCTCCCGAGTAGGATGGGCAGGACAGGCACCGAAGCACCATAATGGGCCAGTGGGGCCGCCCGGATGCCGCGGCGCCGCATACCTGCAGGTAATGGCACCACATCAGAGCCCTCAAATGGTTCGTTATAAATAGCACGCCACATCCCCATCTCCCTAAGGAACACCTGCAGTTCCAGCAGGGTTAGCCCGCATGGCTGGGCCACCGGCAAATCGCCTTCATTTGGCCGAGGCACTTGGCAACACGCCAAGGGCCAGCTCAGCCGGGCGCGCTTCCTGCGTGTGGAATCGCCGTGCGTCCGCGTGGGTGCAAGCGCAGCTTGTGTGGTGCTGACGGAGCACATCCGGGTGAATTCATCCTCGGGCAGTATTGTGCCATCACACAGGTGTCCCAGAGGTGGAGTAGCCACCCCCGATGAACTCCGATCATTCCTCCGGAACCTGGCAGCCAGCTCTACCAGCTCCGCGACGCGTGTGGCTGGGCGCAGGTGCGTAGATGGGGGAGGGGAGGAGAGGGAGGATGAGGGGGGTGAGGAGAGGTAAGAAGAGGGAAGGGGGTGAGGGGGTTAAGGAGAGCAGGCGGGTTCCTCGCATCTTGCCCCTCAGGGCGTTCCGGCTGAACCATCACCGGGCGGGCAGGCGGGAGACTCACATGTGGCTTCCCCTGGGAGGGACACCTCTGTTTGCTCATCTGACCCAGACTCACTCCCTGCTGGGGGTCCCACCTACCTAGGTTCCATTTGGGCTGTGCGATGACTGGTCGTTAGCTTTCACCCCCGAACTTCTGCAAGGCGGCAGCCTGGGTCCTGTGGTTGTTGCTAGTCCGTTCTAACTGTCGTCCCAGAATGTCCTCGTTATTGGCCTGTGTGACTCGCAGGTCTCTTTCCAGCCTGACTTCCTCTAACACTTGCTTCGCCCTTTCCTCGGCCTGCGACTGTTCGGCGGTGGCTTCACGCAGCGTCCCAGGAGGGGCCAGTCCTCCGCACCCCTGCAGCTGCTACGGCCCGTGGCTCCTCCTTTTTGAAAGAACACAATTCTACTTTCAGTAGAACCTGTAAGAGGCCCATAGGTGTGGTGGGGACGTTCCCCCATTCCCTCGGTGGGCCCCAAGAATCTAAAAGGCTTGCCACCTCAAGCAGCATGGACCCAGAGGCCCACCCGGGATTTCCCCTCCGCAGAACCAACGAGGCGTGTCCTCCCCCTCACTCCAGGTCGACTCAACTGGGATTCTTTCTGGAATACACGGCCGGCTACGCCAGTTCTAACACAGGAGCACCTGGCTAGGTTCCTGCACCTGGGATAGTCCGGAAAAACCACCTGAGAGGACCAGCGGGTGCGACATGCCGGTTATTACTCACGGGCAGGTAAGCGTCAGCAGCGGCCGGTCGGAACTGCAGGAAAAGGTACCGGCCGAAGCCAGGCAACGTCTCATCCCCCTCCCTGGGGGAGCCGCTGCCTTCTTAGGCGGATTGGAGCCAGATGTGCTGCTTAGTTACAGAAGCAGATAGCATCCTTCCGTGAGAACGGAGGACCAGCCACGTTCTTGAGCAGAACAAGCAGATAGTGTCCATGGGGACAGCAGATAACGCCCTTGGGAGCAGGCGCTGCCGAGAACTCTGTGCACTGCCTTCCTTCTGGCCGCAGGCAGGACGGCCGTCTGCCTTCTGAGTACGTGGAGGGGCCATGTTCTGAGTTCACTCTACAGTTGCGTAACAATATGTATGTACTCTAAAGTCACTGAATTTAAATGGTAAATTTTATATTATGTATGTTTTACTCCAGTTCTTTAAAAAAGCAAAAGGGAATTGCATGTACCTACTTTAAAAAATAAAAACAGAACATCGTTAGTGCCACGCATGGGTAGGCCGTGTTCATCTAGCTCCCCCAAATTCTACTCTTTTCTTTCTTGAATTTTTATTTATTTATTTTTTCTATTCTTATCTTCAAATGATGTTTTGATCCACCTCTGGACCAAGAGAGGGTACAACCCTGAATTCCTCAGCCTTGTTTCTGGATTCCAAGGCATGCTTCACTGTGCTGGATGGGTTCATCACGTAAGCTCCTCCATGCTTTAGGTGTTAAGACACCCAGACTAAGGGTGGTAGCTTTTACAAATAATATTTTCAGAAGGACTGGACACAGAGAAGTTTGCTGAGCTGCTGCAGGCCAAAGCTATAGGCTGAAACCTGCCCCCTGGAGGACTGGCAAAACTCACAAGGTGACCTCCTGAGAGCCCAAGGGGCAGAAGCCACCTTCAGGGAAAGTTTCCGGTGGGAACATCTCATGGGGTTCCCATGGCACTCACCAGGAAGTTGCCTCTGGGGTGATGCTGAACTCACTGGAGGTGATCTCCACTGGCGTTCCACCTGATGGCTGAGCCCCGTGGGAATGAGGCCACGCGCACACGCCGAGCAGCCTCTGCCTCCTGCAGAGCACCCTCTACTGACGGAGGCTGACATGGCGCCAGCTGGCAAAGGGGGAAGGTCAGGAGGGTCCAGCTCCAAGTTCACACACAGTGCACTCGAGGGTGGATTTGGAGCTGAGGTGCAGTAACTTGATAACTGGCAAAGGGACAAAATCTTAATGGCTGCAAATCTGGGTGAAGGTACTCGAGAGTTCTTTGTACGAATCTTGAGCTCTTCTGTATGTTTGGAATTGTTCTTAAGCTTAAAAACTTAAATAAAAGAACGCTTTTAGCTGAAACTGGACAAAAGACTTTGGGGAAGGTGATTTCTTTGACTTCCGAAACTGCATTGGACTCTACAAGAGACTTTGCTTTTGGACTCTGATGCTTTTGGACTTCAAGAGATTTTGATTTCTTTGAGTTTTTAGCTCCCAAGGGCATCGCAATTTGATTTCAGACTACTTCCTTTAAACTTTAATTTGCAAGGAGATCGAATTTTAATATTTCTCCCTGGGAAATTTGCAATGGAGGGAGTTTGTATGCAATATAAGGTTTCTTCTCGTTGGCCTTTTGCTATTGGACTATCTTTATGCTGAATCTTGATCTCATTGCAAGATCTCTGAAGAGCTATATTGGACATGGCTTGATAGCATTTGGGGTGGGAAATGGGAAAAGAGAGACCTTGAGATTAATTAACGTTCTGATCTAACCCATTCCAAAACCTCTTGGCAGAAAACTTTATACTGCCCAACAGCAGACCCAGGATGATTCAGACGGAAGCGACTGGTGCCGAGCCAGTAGCTGGATGAAGCTGGGAGCGGGGCTGTTCCTCTGGAAGATTGATTGTCACTGCTGACCATGGACGTACGGTTAAATTCAGTGCATTATTAAAAGGTTAGGCAGTATTGGGAGAATCACTTATTCCCTACTCTGGTTTCCATGTGGAGGACTTCCACCTCAGTAACACCCCTGGCCTCCCTCCATTCTCTTGCTTACCAACTCCAAGGAAGCGTGAGCAAGTTACATGTTGGGCAATTTGTCCAAAGGGCACTGGCATGGATTTGGGACCTGTTGGCCTTCTGAGAGTGTTTGGGGTGCTGTGCTCCTTCGCTTTACAGGGCTGGCCCCGGTGTCCAATACTGCATGTGGCAGGGGGCCAAGACCATCTACTCAGGAGTGAAGTATCAGCAGGCCAACTTGATCGACCAACACAAAACCACCTCTTCCGACAACTTTAATCAAGCCGATACGTTCATGTGCACATGCCTCTGCCTCCCGGTCTACTTCATCGGTTCCGAACTTGAGTGCGAGAAAAGAAGTGCTATTTACTATCCCCCAAAACCCAATTCATCCTTCGATTATCTTCATCTTTTTAATGTTATTGTCTACATTAGGGCTGTCCAATAGAACCATAATGCGAGCCCCATATATAATTCGTCCAAAATGTTATCATTTCACATGTGACCAATTAAAATTATTAAAATTATTAATTCGATATTAAATATATTTTTTCATACTAGGTCTTTGAAATCTAGTGTATATTTTACACTGATAGCACATCTTAAATTGGACTTGCCACATTTCAAATGCTGCTTAGTTACAGAAGCAGATAGGCTTGTGGCTACCATATTGAACGGTACTAGTCTGTGTGACCTTACCTATCAGCGAAAGGAAGCCTAGTTTTCCATTGCGGTTTTGTGTAGCTGAATTATAACTATGAATTAAGAATATTTCTCCCTTCCTTCCCCTCACCCCCACCATGCACCTCATTTTCTTGAGAGACTAAGAGAGGGTTCAAATTGCTTTCTAATCTACTTTCCCCCAGGTTGCTATTTCTTTGAGTGTAGCTTTGTGCATTGACTGAAACACGATGCCCTTCGGGTTTTCTTTTGATCGAAAGTTAGATTTTAGATCCAAGAGAGTATGATTTATAGGTGATAACAGCTTGCACTTGGTCACAAATTTAAGGGCCACCTGGTGAGGCTGGACCAGGATGAGCCAGAATGATACATAAAGGTGCCTGGAGACCACCCATAGGTAGTCAGATGGTAATGGATCTGGGTAAGTGAGGTTTCTCAACCTTAACTGGAGTCTGTCCCCACTTCCCCAGCTATCCTGGGGTTCAGCTTGATGATTGAGATCCCTAATTTACTTCTAGTAGGGGAGGGCAGATCATGAGCCACACTGTTGATCACCTGCTTGCTGCTGTTGGCAGAACAAATTCAATGGCCACTTTGGAAGGTTTAACATTTGGAAAAGCCTTGAACTTGTGTTGGTTGTGGTATCAAGCGGCAGCTGAGAACTGATAGCTTCGTTTTCATCGGGGCATGTGAATATGTACATCTTCCTCATCTTAATAAAATATAGATTACATCTCAGCGCTGATGGGTTTCTCAGAACCTGTGGTCTGCCTCACCATGGTGGAGGGGCCCCATGAAGAACCCCACTCAACCCAAAAAAGAGGAGAACAGTGGTGGGTGGGGGTGGGGCCGGGATGCTCCGAACAGCATGGAGAATTAGTGGGCTTTGCTTGGTGAGGAGTGCGAAGATTTTACTAGCAGGGAGATATAACGAGGCGAAGGCATTTGTTCACCAGCTCTCCAGATGGTGTAGGAGGTGATGCTTCACAGTAGACCAGAGAGCAGCTTGGAGTCAAGGGCATGGCTGAGAGTGATGCAGGACGGGGTGACTCCCCTCGAGTGGGGCCTCAAGTCCTGCACTGAGAGAGAGGGCTCTTGACCGAGCGCAGGAAAGACATTAGCGCCCGCCAGAGTTAGAGACAAAAGGAAAGTTCACCAGAGAAGGAATAACGAACACTCCACAGACAGCGTGGTCTCCAGTCAGAGACAGAGAGTGAAAGAGGCTGAGAGGCGTGGAGAGGGATCGAGAGAGCGAGAGGGAGACCCCAAGTGTTCCGGGAATTTCGTTTATATGTGATGCTTAGTTTCTATGAATTACATTTTAAAGACTTCGTTTACCTGTCTTCCTTTGATGATGTGGGTCTGTAATGTGAAAGCATGGGTATGCCGTGAGAGGCATGCTTGCGATCCCAGCCTTTGCTCCATAGGCTCCCCGTGGTTTTGGCCGTGGGGGATGAATGGTTGGGTTTCTGTTGTATAGGGTACGACTTAAAGACTCGATTTTCCCTTCACTGTGTGGGCAAAGGGTTTGTTAGTCATCCGAGCAGCGATGTTCCTTTGTTCTGTAGGTTTCCTTGTGGTCTGCAAGTAGGGCTGATCGGCACATTGCAGACTGCATATAGCTCGATTTAATGTTGAGTTCCCATGCCTCCTCCCCGTTAGGAGGCAGAGGGCAGAATAGCCGCTTAGGCTGTGAGTCAGGAAGGGTGTCAAGGGGCCAGAGAGAGGGAGAAGAAGAGTCAGTTCCAGAGATTCTCCCCTCATGGAGGGGAGTCTGGGAACGAGAGAAGTCGGTGAAAAGGGAAGAATAAACTTTTCTCGCCTCCTTTGACATGGGCTCAAATGCTTCGTTAAGGATTTGAACTTCTGCCAAGGGTATTTTCTCCCAACCTTAACTGGAGTCTGTCCCCACTTCCCCAGCTATCCTGGGGTTCAGCTTGATGTGAATGGGACACGACAAATCCACACCCCGATGGAGTCGTGGCTTGCTTTCAGGTTACACGTGTGTCATGGCTGAAGAAATCAAAACTCATACATGAGACCAGACAAACAAGTGTCAGAGATGGGTTTCAAATCTCTGTTCTCTGATTCATTCTTTTTTTTTTTTTCCTTCCAGACATTCCAAAAATAAAAAAAACAAAAAAACCCAACAAAAGTCCAAGCGTAATGATTATTTTGTGCCAGGCATTATTACTGGTAATGTTTATTCAGAACTTTAAGGATGCTCACACACTAGGAGAACAATACTAAATGTTTATCTACAGCTCTGCTCATGAAAACCTAAAACAAGGAAATGAGAGCGACAAACGCAAAAAACGCAATGGCCTGAGCATGGGATCACAAGTATTTGAAACCCTTAGATCCGAACATTTATAAAGCAAAGGCCGTCAGAGCCATAGTCCCAAATGCTAACAATGGCCCTCTTTCCTCTCTGTTTTTTAAATCTTTGCCACATCTCCCGTGATATGTCTGACCATTGTACTGTTGGAGGAAAAGACGCCTCCTTTTCCTTCCTAAGGTCATTCTTTATTTTAGGTATCCCAGGTCAGGGACGCTATTGTGAGAAGAGAATTCTAGTAATGACACAACAAGCTTTTGGCACACAGATATTTATTTGTCCACCATGTATAATGAGAAATTAGAAATGATCTAAATGTTTCTGAAAGGGGAGGGCCATCCAGGGCACTCGTTGTGGCTTTTCATGATCTATTTTCTCCATTCACAAGCCATATAGTTCCCTAGCAACCAGTGCAGGCAAAGGTATGTGACCCAGTCCTGAGGGATCAGAATGGGTCCCTGGGCTTTTGTCCCGCCCCTTTCCAGCGGGGAGGGGGTACACCTGGGGCTCCTGGGGCCTTACTTGTGGGCGGTGGAAACCTGTCTGAGAAACGAAAAGACAGGCCTGATGACATCATTTTTACCTTCTGGCTCTAGACACACCTGAAGCCCACCTGTACTCCTAAGCTTTTTAAGTACATGAGACAATAAGTTCCTTTTTCTGCATGAGCCACTTTGAGTCGGTTTTGAGAAAGAGTGATGACTAATATCTGTCTACTTAAAAGATTGTACATACAGTCAGGAGGATATTTTGCCACCTCAAAAACAGCATCTATCAAAACAGTGTAACGTCGAATGGTAGGAAACACTGCTAAGTGAAAACAGCAAGAGAGAAAGTTATAGATCTGCAAGGCAAACGAGGGCATTGAGAATGAGAAAGAAAGCTCAGTAGGTTGCAGAAAAAAATCCATTTTAGAATGCAGCTTGGAGGCAGGGGCCCCAGCAGGCAGTCTAAAGACGACTAGGTAAAGCCAGTACTTGAACCCCCAAAGCAGGAAAAGCACAGGAAGAAAATCCCGCACCAAAAGAGCAACGGTTGTCACCCTTGGTTAGTGCATTATTTCTTCCTCCCTATTTTTTCCTTTCCTGAATTAAAAAAAAAAAAAAAAATGTACATTTAATGTCAATGAACTACTTTCAGAATAGCAGCTAAAATAAAGCAAAACGACCAAAATGCGTATGTTTAAGATAGGGGAGCTCGAAGCCTAGAGAGTTCTTACAGGTTCTGGTGTCCTAAGGTGTTCCAAGAACAGGGTTGTGGGGACAACAGGGCCTCTCACCTTTCTAACGGAATCTGGTTGAGCAGGTTTCAGTGACATTCTTTTGTGGGCAAACAAAGGAGGATCTTACCAAGTGATTACTGCCCAGGTCGGGGAGGAAGAGAGCAGAGAAGCAACTGAAGAGGCTGTAGAAGAGAGAACACAACATACCCTGTGAACGATAACACCCCTGGAGCCGCCATTCCAGGGGAACCGCCCTGCACGTCCCAGGCCTCAGATCTCGGGAATGTTGAAACAGGGCAAAATAATCTTTAGACGGGGCCTAAGCAAACTTACACCCCCAAAAACTGCTTACGGAGATAACAGTGATGCATGCAAGAGAGGGTGAATCCCCCCCAGTCGAGATTCAAGTTCGACAGAGAGGAGAGAGAGAGAGAGAGAATGAGACAGAGACAGAGACAGAGACAGAGACAGAGACAGAGACAGAGACAGAGACAGAGACAGAGACAGAGAAAGAGTTAGTTAGTTAGTTCTTTTCCGAGCTCAGGAAAGGATTCAAGAGCTCGCCAGAGTTAGAGACAAAAGGAAAGCTTGTTAGAAAAGGGATAACACTCCATAGACACAGTGTGGTCTCCTCTCAGAGACAAAGAGTGAGAGAGCCTGAGAGGAACAGAGACACAGAGAGAAAAGACTGGGAGAAAAAAAGACAGACAGACAGACAGAAAAGACAAAGACCCCGAGTGTTCAGAGAATTCAGTTTATATGTCATTCTTAGTTTCTATAATCACACTTTACGTCGTTTCCCTGTTTTCCTTTGATGGTATGGGTATATAGCGTGAAAGCTAAGGGCATGTAGTGTGAAAGCATGGGTATGTAGTGAGGAGGCCTGCTGGCAATCCTCGGCGTTTGGTCCATGGGTTCTCCGTGGTTTGGGTCCCTGGGGAAGGTTTATTTTGTGTGGGGTACCACTCGAAGACTCTTTTCCCATCATGGCGTGGGTCAATGGTTCATTAATAATCCCAGCAGGGTCTTCTTTCGTTCCCTGGTTTCCCGTGGTCTGGCACATTGCAGGCTCTGAATACCGCTTGATTTAACATTTAATTCTTGCGGCTTCCTCCCTATATTAACAAGAAAGCGGTGCTTACGACGGCCGGACTGATGACAGAGCTGAAAATGGAAAACATTGTCTAGAATGAACATCACTCCGTTATGTTATCTGCACCAATAGAAAGTTGAAGGAATCACATCCTTCCACTGATGTGATTGTCCCCTTCTCTTTCTCATACATACCCTGTCTCCTGACCGGGACATCATTTTGACTTCTGCCTGAATTAATGATTCCAGAAGAGCTAGTCTTATTGATCTCAGGTAAACACTCGTTTGCCTCTCGCTTTGACAGGGCTTTTTATTTTCAGGTTAACACCCTTCTGTCTTATCGTCAGCACTTAATACAGAGCCCCGCATGAGACAACGCGGAGCGCTCGGGTGGGGCATGGCGGCCAGATCCGGGCTCCCCAACTTTGTCATCTTGACGTTACCTCCACCCAGCTGGGAGAACGTGGCCAGTCTCATGAGCCCCCTGTCTCAGTCAGCGCGAGGCCACCACCGCAGACTGCAGGGCCGAAAACAACGGGAACGTATTTTCTCATAGTCCCGGACTGGCACGCAGGTGTCTACCTTCTCGCCGTGTTCACACACAGCCTTTCCTCTGTGCTGGTGCAGGTAGAGAGAGATCATTCTTGGGTTTCCTCTTCCTCTTATAAGGACACCAGTCCCACGGGATTTATGACCCAGCCCCTATGACCTTATCCCCAATTACATCCCCAAAGTCCCATCTCCAAATAGTCACACTGGGCTTAGAGCTTCAACATATGAATGTGAGGGGGACACATTTCAATCGCCATGGCTCAGTGCTCTCTTCTGTACAACTGGGAAGATCTTCTTCCCAGTCTGGGGGCCTCAAGGAACATCAAGGGAGAAATAAAAGGCATGACCGAGTCTGACCAAGACAGGCGCCATCATCTCCAAGAGTGTCTGACACTGTTTGGACCTTCAGGGCCACCGTACACCCCATGACCTCAGAAACATCCATGCAAACTTCACACATTCGCCGGCTTCTTTAACACCCTTCCCATAAACCTTGGTGCCCTGAAGCCCCAGTTAAACCTTCTCCCTCCTTCCAGCCCCATCCAAGGGTGAAATTACAGCCTCACCTTCTGCTGCAGGCTCTCATAGAGCTGGGTGAGTTCTGTCAGCTTCCTTTCCAACTTCGAAGCCCGGGCCCTCAGCTCTTCTGCAAGCTCCGTCTTTGCTCCTTCCTTCAGTTCCCCCAAGTCCTTCCGGAGGGTGTTCAAGTCCATGCCGAGACTGAAGCCAAACATCGCACTATTCAACAAGCGAGAACTTTTGGTCATCGCCAGTACTGTACCCCCAAAGGCCTTTTTCACCTGCCTGCTCTTTTGGGCTGAGACTTGGCCAGTGGTCAGGAGACGCTTGGCAGCAGTGGCCAGGTGTGGGTGGGCTCTGGCTATCTGAAAGGCCCTCAAGTTCTTCTGGATATCCTCGATGTTTCTTTCATAGTCGTAAAGAGACTTCCCCATCATCAGGAGATCAAATACCTTCTTTATATCCTCCTTGACGTTTTGGTCACAAGTGGACTCTTGGCTGCTGACCCGAGCTTGGACTTCTCTATTGTGAATGTATTTCACAATGCTGGTTACGGTGCTGGTGACCCCAGCTACTGTCCCCAAACCACTACCAACAGCAGAAAAAATCAGGCTTCCTCCTGCTGTTGCTGGAGCGAGGGCCAAACCCAGGATGCTCATTGCTCCTGAGACGACAGAGATGGAGTTGGTCACCACGTTGGTCTTGGTGAATGTAGTGTGGATTTTGTCGATGTGGTCCGCAAGGTCACGGTATTTTCTTATGGCCCTTTCTAGTTCCCCTTTAAAGTTGGGAAACTCTTCCAAAAATATTTTTTCTTCAGCCGTCAGATCTCTGCCTTGTTGCTCCACATCCTCACGCAGAGCAATGTCATCCTCGTCCCTGCGGATGAGTGAAATAAAGATTTTTCTTCTATCTCCCAGATGGGAAAGCCAAACTCTGAGGCTCGCGTGGTTCCCAGATGTTCGTCCCCCTCCTGACTTTGAACCTCTCTGCATCTCCCTAACTCTTCCAACACCTCTGGCCTGGCCCTGGAAAGTCCCAGAGAGTTGTTGGGAACTGCTGGTTCCATGAAGAGAAGAAACACAGAGAAGAAGCAGCATTTGGGGGGACCCAGGGAAGAACTGCAGCCTTGGCCAAAGAGGTGGAGAAGGTAGATTAATCCTGAGGGACATTTTCAGCCTTGTTCAGAGAGACTATGAAACTCTCACTGGGAAGAGGCGATGGGGAAATGCTAAGATCCGAGTCGAGATAAGAGGCTGGGACTAAGGGAGGGAGAGGTCTGGGAAAAGTAGGAGAAAGAAGAAACCAGGTATGGGGCTGGAGTTCTGTATACCGGAGGTGAGCCGGAGGGAGGAGGCTCCGTGTTGTAATGTGCATCCTTCACTTCGATGGCCTGGAGTTTGGCTACTACCGTGTGTCTTTGCTTCTATCAGGAGTTACGTTGAGAGGGCCAAAGTAATGATCACTCATGTTCTGAACGTTCTCCTTGGCACTTGGCCAGCTTTATTGACCCCCTCAAACAGATAGGATTGGTCCTTCCTGGAGGAAGTTAAGAATAAAGGGGTCCACGTCCCTCCTTCCCCAATATCTCATAGTATAAAATATCAAGGGATCTTTGCCAGCTTAGCTGGCCGAGTGTATCCTTCACGGGAGAGCAGTATCGGAGCAAGAGCAAAGCCTACTCCTTCAGGTACCTTCCTCATGCCGAATGCCACCGGTCCCTTTCCTTCAGGGTGAAATCAGGAGGCTTGGTGATGACACAGACTCTCTGGCTCGGAGGAGAGGATCAGAGCTGGAAGGGACCCTGGAGAGGGCCTGAGCTGCCTCCTTTACCTGTCAGTGGGAGGGACGGAAGCCCAGAGAGGAAAGAGGACTTGCCCAAAGGAACACACGCGGTAGAGACGGAGCTTGGAATGGGGTGCCGAGCTCCGAGACCATCAGTGTCTCCAGGTATCCCTCTCATCAGTCAGTTGCCAGGGGCTTGCAGTGGGGAAAGGGAGGGATGAAGGTGAGAAGAGTGACCCTGCTGAGGAACCCCAAACTTTACAGACGCCACCGCCCAGCCCACCCTCATCCCGCTGTTTGCTCAGGTTTGTCGTGACAAAGAGCAAAAATAGATACGTTGCTGCAAATGTTGACAACATCACTTGGCGTTAACTCTCAAGTTTTATTTTTAATACTGTTGATTGCTAATGGAAGCTTGGCTTCTTATGTTTTCTAACTAAACCAAATGCCTCGAATATGGACACTTTGGCCTCAACACATCCTGTATTAGGCAGCCATGCCTACTGACACAGTGTCAGATTGCAGTCTGGTTCTATGAGGTACAACACACTTGGCTTTACCTAACTCAGCGAACATCCGTTGATTGTCCACATTGTGCTGGGGGCTGGCGATTCGGCGTCTGCTGACTAACAGGTAACTGGGATTAACTTCATCCACGCAGTAGCACCACAGGGCTTTCTTGGCGATATGTGAGCCAAACACACTGAGCTCCTGTTTCACGGGCCTCATAGAGGTGAGGTCCCCAAGGGCGACAATTTATGCCCTTGGAGTCCCATTGCCCAATGTCATATACCTGACTAGATTTTGACTTGCTCTCCAAAATATTTGGTTTACCCTGTGGAATATTTTTTTCCTAGGAGACTATATCTTTGTACGTGTGGTGGAGGCCGGTGGGAAGACAGGTCCCATGTTATGGTCGTAGGACCCATTTTTCATATATCAGCAGAAGTGGCCCGTTCCTTCAAGGACAGAACGGTCTGGGTTACCTTTGCAAATCGACACCAGCCTGGTTGTCCAGCAGCCTCTGCGGCACCAGGGACGTGCTCATCTTGTCCGTCAGAGAATTACAGGTGTCCTCAGGAGTCAAGTGATTTTCTGGTTGGAAACATGGAAAACAAGGTTTCTGCAGGTGCCGTGAAACCTCATGAAATTCAAGTGTGAAGGGATTTTTGATTATGTGAAATCAAGTTAATAATGAAACGCTTATGTGCTAAGTATTTATAAACTTTTGGTTTTACATTTTATATTGAGGTATAGCTGATAAATGATAAGGATGCAAATCGAAGCCCTGAGCTCAATAACTGTTGACACATATATACACCTGAATAATCACCACGCAGATCATGATATAGGACAGAAGTTTTCCTGGAAACGCCCCCAGTCAATACTCACCCCTCCCCAGAGGTAACCACTATTCTGAGTTCTATAACCACTGCTTAGTTTGCTTTTTCTTGAACTTCATAGAAATAGAGTCATTTGCTTGGCTTCTTTCACTCAATATGATGTCTGTGAAATTCACTCACATTGTTGTGAGTGCCGGTTGTTTTTAAAACGGCTGCTATGCAGTATTCTATTATACATATGCTACAATTTGTTTATCTATCTATTCTATCAGTTGATATATTTGGGTTGTTTCCAACCATTGGTTATTATGAACAAATTGATTATAATGATTAAAAGATCATCTTTGCAGGGCAAGGCAACAGTTTATAGGTCCCTTTTGTATAAATTATATTCCCAGGGACAAAATAATATTATGGGAACTGCAAAAGGTCCTGTCTGACCATACAAGTGGTACCCAAAATCCATCCCAGAATCTACTCAGTGGTGAAACCTGGGGGCCAGGGATGGGGGAAGTGCTGTGTCTATCTGGAGAAAAAGAACACTTTAATTGATTGATTGATTGATTGTCATCCATTTAGAAAGCTATTTGTCCATAGCTATATCCATCCACTAGTGAGTGGGATTTTCCAAATAAGCACTGAGGCACCATATGGGCGAGCAGCGGCCCAGATCTAACTTACATGTTAAAATAATCGCTTAGGCTGGAGAACAGACTCCAGGTTTGCAAGCAAGGAAATAGGGAGACCAGTTGGGGACTATTGCACTAGTCGAAGCAAGAGGTGACAGCCGCTTGAATCAGGTTGGTAGAAATTATAAGAATGATTGGATTTCAAGAAATCCATAGGATTTTTCAGTGGATGTGGGATAGGGGAGAACAGAGTCAATGACTCAAGTTTGGGGTCCTGAAGGACTGTTACGGTGAAGATGCTATCTACTGAGATGGGAAAGGTAGGAGGTTTTCTGGGCACGTAACAGAGCTCAGTTGGGGCGGGTGTGGTTAAGTTTGAGATACAGTTAGATATCCAAGTGATGTTGAACAGGCAGTGGATGGATGTCTTGTTCTGGGCGGGAGATTAAATTTGGGAGCTATCGGTGTAGAAAATCGTTAAAGCCACAACATTGCATGTGAACCATAGGGAGACAGAAATAATAAAGGCCAAGAGCAGTCCGAGACCGAACCCTGGAGAAAGCTAACGTTTAAGCCAGGAATAAGGGGAGACAGCAAGAGACGGAGAAGGAGCAGTTGGTGAGGGGCGGGAGAACCAGCAGTGGCATTCTAGAATCCACGTGCACTGTTTGTGTGTGCTGGCCCTGTCTTGGCGTATCCTTGTACTTTTAAACGTCCCGAGTCACTCTGCTTTCCATCGTTCTCTTACAAAGACATCAGCTGAATTCTGCTTTACCCTTTCATGAAGGTGGCCGGGATGGAGGAAAGCTTACCTTGGCATCTTATCTGAGATGCCCCTGTTGTTGCCTTGTTCAGAGGGGTGTCTTTCATCTTTCCTGTATTCAGAGTGACAGGGTGTCTGGCCGAGGAGAGCTGTTTTGCCTTGCTGGAGGAGAACAATGACCTTAGAATTCGGTTAGAGACAGTACGGGAAAGCAGAGTGGAAGCTTCTCTGTCACTTACCAGTTCTGTGATGTTACGAAAATTCACTCGCTGCTCTCAGATTCCCTTTCCTCACCTGTGAAATGAAAGGGAGGGATGAAGGTGAGAAGAGAGACCCTGCTGAGGAACCCCAAACTTTACAGACGCCACAGCCCAGCCCACCCTCATCCCGCTGTTTGCTCAGGTTTGTCGTGACAAAGAGCAAAAATAGATACGTTGCTGCAAATGTTGACAACATCACTTGGCGTTAACTCTCAAGTTTTATTTTTAATACTGTTGATTGCTAATGGAAGCTCGGCTTCTTATGTTTTCTAACTAAACCAAATGCCTCGAATATGGACACTTTGGCCTCAACACATCCTGTATTAGGCAGCCATGCCTACTGACACAGTGTCAGATTGCAGTCTGGTTCTATGAGGTACAACACACTTGGCTTTACCTAACTCAGCGAACATCCGTTGATTGTCCACATTGTGCTGGGGGCTGGCGATTCGGCGTCTGCTGACTAACAGGTAACTGGGATTAACTTCATCCACGCAGTAGCACCACAGGGCTTTCTTGGCGATATGTGAGCCAAACACACTGAGCTCCTGTTTCACGGGCCTCATAGAGGTGAGGTCCCCAAGGGCGACAATTTATGCCCTTGGAGTCCCATTGCCCAATGTCATATACCTGACTAGATTTTGACTTGCTCTCCAAAATATTTGGTTTACCCTGTGGAATATTTTTTTCCTAGGAGACTATATCTTTGTACGTGTGGTGGAGGCCGGTGGGAAGACAGGTCCCATGTTATGGTCGTAGGACCCATTTTTCATATATCAGCAGAAGTGGCCCGTTCCTTCAAGGACAGAACGGTCTGGGTTACCTTTGCAAATCGACACCAGCCTGGTTGTCCAGCAGCCTCTGCGGCACCAGGGACGTGCTCATCTTGTCCGTCAGAGAATTACAGGTGTCCTCAGGAGTCAAGTGATTTTCTGGTTGGAAACATGGAAAACAAGGTTTCTGCAGGTGCCGTGAAACCTCATGAAATTCAAGTGTGAAGGGATTTTTGATTATGTGAAATCAAGTTAATAATGAAACGCTTATGTGCTAAGTATTTATAAACTTTTGGTTTTACATTTTATATTGAGGTATAGCTGATAAATGATAAGGATGCAAATCGAAGCCCTGAGCTCAATAACTGTTGACACATATATACACCTGAATAATCACCACGCAGATCATGATATAGGACAGAAGTTTTCCTGGAAACGCCCCCAGTCAATACTCACCCCTCCCCAGAGGTAACCACTATTCTGAGTTCTATAACCACTGCTTAGTTTGCTTTTTCTTGAACTTCATAGAAATAGAGTCATTTGCTTGGCTTCTTTCACTCAATATGATGTCTGTGAAATTCACTCACATTGTTGTGAGTGCCGGTTGTTTTTAAAACGGCTGCTATGCAGTATTCTATTATACATATGCTACAATTTGTTTATCTATCTATTCTATCAGTTGATATATTTGGGTTGTTTCCAACCATTGGTTATTATGAACAAATTGATTATAATGATTAAAAGATCATCTTTGCAGGGCAAGGCAACAGTTTATAGGTCCCTTTTGTATAAATTATATTCCCAGGGACAAAATAATATTATGGGAACTGCAAAAGGTCCTGTCTGACCATACAAGTGGTACCCAAAATCCATCCCAGAATCTACTCAGTGGTGAAACCTGGGGGCCAGGGATGGGGGAAGTGCTGTGTCTATCTGGAGAAAAAGAACACTTTAATTGATTGATTGATTGATTGTCATCCATTTAGAAAGCTATTTGTCCATAGCTATATCCATCCACTAGTGAGTGGGATTTTCCAAATAAGCACTGAGGCACCATATGGGCGAGCAGCGGCCCAGATCTAACTTACATGTTAAAATAATCGCTTAGGCTGGAGAACAGACTCCAGGTTTGCAAGCAAGGAAATAGGGAGACCAGTTGGGGACTATTGCACTAGTCGAAGCAAGAGGTGACAGCCGCTTGAATCAGGTTGGTAGAAATTATAAGAATGATTGGATTTCAAGAAATCCATAGGATTTTTCAGTGGATGTGGGATAGGGGAGAACAGAGTCAATGACTCAAGTTTGGGGTCCTGAAGGACTGTTACGGTGAAGATGCTATCTACTGAGATGGGAAAGGTAGGAGGTTTTCTGGGCACGTAACAGAGCTCAGTTGGGGCGGGTGTGGTTAAGTTTGAGATACAGTTAGATATCCAAGTGATGTTGAACAGGCAGTGGATGGATGTCTTGTTCTGGGCGGGAGATTAAATTTGGGAGCTATCGGTGTAGAAAATCGTTAAAGCCACAACATTGCATGTGAACCATAGGGAGACAGAAATAATAAAGGCCAAGAGCAGTCCGAGACCGAACCCTGGAGAAAGCTAATGTTTAAGCCAGGAATAAGGGGAGACAGCAAGAGACGGAGAAGGAGCAGTTGGTGAGGGGCGGGAGAACCAGCAGTGGCATTCTAGAATCCACGTGCACTGTTTGTGTGTGCTGGCCCTGTCTTGGCGTATCCTTGTACTTTTAAACGTCCCGAGTCACTCTGCTTTCCATCGTTCTCTTACAAAGACATCAGCTGAATTCTGCTTTACCCTTTCATGAAGGTGGCTGGGATGGAGGAAAGCTTACCTTGGCATCTTATCTGAGATGCCCCTGTTGTTGCCTTGTTCAGAGGGGTGTCTTTCATCTTTCCTGTATTCAGAGTGACAGGGTGTCTGGCCGAGGAGAGCTGTTTTGCCTTGCTGGAGGAGAACAATGACCTTAGAATTCGGTTAGAGACAGTACGGGAAAGCAGAGTGGAAGCTTCTCTGTCACTTACCGGTTCTGTGATGTTACGAAAATTCACTCGCTGCTCTCAGATTCCCTTTCCTCACCTGTGAAATAGTGAGAAAAATGCCTGTCTCAGTAAAGATGATGGAATAGTAGTTGCATCTATGAAAGAATAACACATGGGGTCCTGGTGATGGAGGGGTCCTGTATCTTAATTGTGGTGGTGACCATGCTGATCTGTGTGTGTGAAAAATTGCTTAGAACTAAGCGCGCGCGCGCACGCACACACACACACACACACACACACACACACACCCCAAATGAGTGCAAGTAGAGCTGGTGACATCTGAGCAAGGTCGGGGGTCTGGGTCCATGTCGTTTCCTGGCTGTGCTGTTTAATACCACGGGTTTGTAAAAATGTTACTGGTGGAGAAACTGGGTAAAGAGGATCCTTGAGATCTCTCCGTGCATTTCTTACGACTGGGTGTGAATCTATAATTATCTCAAAATTAAAACTTTAAAAAAACAATGGCACACAACTCTTCGAATGGCTGAAATCCGGAACACTGACAAAACCAATGGCTGGCGAAGATGTGGAGCCACAGGAACTCTCATCCGTTACTGGTGGGAATGAAAAACGGCACAGCCACTTCGAAGGTCAGTTGATCAGTTTCTTATAAAACTAAACATCCTCTGGCCATAGAAGCCAGCAATCACGCTCCTTCGTATTTATCCAAAGGAGTTGAACACTTACGTCCACACAAAAACCTGCACGGGCTGTTTATAGCAACTGTATTCATAATTGTCAATACTTGGAAGCCATCAAAAGGTCCTTCAGTAGGTGAATGGATAGATAAATGTGGTCCGTCCAGACAACGGAATATTATTCAGCGCAAAAAGGAAATGAGCTATCAAGCCATGAAAAGACAAGGAGGAACCTTAAACGCATATCACTAAGTGAAAGAAGCCAGTTTGCAAAGGCTACATACCGTGTGGTTCCAACTCTATGACATTCTGGAAAAAGCAAAATTTTGCAGACCGTAGAAAGATCCGGGGTCGCCAGGGCTGGAGGGGAGGGAGGGATGAAGAAGTGGAGCAGAGAGGACTTTTAGAGCACGGAGACTATTCTATGGGTGGATAGAAGCGTCATTAAACATTTGTCCAAACCCATAAAGTGTGCTACACCAAGAGCGAACCCTAATACAAGCTACGGACTTTGGGTGATAACGATGCATCAACATAGGTTCCGGAGGGGGTGTTGATAATAAGGGAGGCTGTGTGTGGGGTGGGGGGTAGGGGTGTGTGAGAAATCTCTGTACATCTCTGCACCTTCCCCTCAATTTTGCTGTGAACCTAAAAGGACTCTAAAAAAATAAAGTCTATTTAAAAAAAACAATAAATAAAACCAGCCATTGCAAGCAGATACCAAGAAAGGTAGCACTGTAGCATTATTCATAGGTTGTTTTTTTTTTTTTTTAAAGTCTCAAAGCTACCCGAATTTTGTTTAAAGTAGACTGGCTAAATAAATTAAGGTGTCTCTAGCAATGAAAGTATGCAGCTGTTAGGCCAAATGAGGCAAATCTATACGAACAGATGTGGAAAGATCTCCAGTACACGCTGGTAAATGCAAAGGCAGGGTACAAAGGCTGCACAGAGGCTTCCACGTGTATACAAAAAAGACGCCTGTGTTTGTGTAGAGAAGAAACTAGTTAATGCTGATTGTTAAGGGGCAGGGATGACAGGAAAGCTTCCTTTTCACCGTCTACCCTTTCATACTGTTCGTATCAATGATTTTTGCCATGTGCCTACCTGTGAGACCAAAAATATTTAAAGACTGTTTCTCTCTAGTAATGGGTTGAACGATGTGCACTGCCCCTTCCCCCCCAAGTTCATGTCCACTTAGAACCTCAGAATATGACCTTATTGGAAATGAGTCTTTGCAGATGTCATTAGTTAAGGAGCTTGAGATGAAATTATCCTTGGTTTAGAGGGAGCCCCAAATCCAAAGACTGGTGCCTTATAAGAAGAGGAGAGGACACAGAGAGACACAGAAAAGAAGGTGATGTGGTGACAGAGAAGCAGAGATTGAAGTTAGGCTGTCACAAGGCACGGATTCCCCAGGGCCACCAGAAGCTGCAAGAGGCAAAGAATGACCGATTCTTCCCCAGAGCCTTCGGCGGCAGCTCGGGGCTGCCATCTCGGCTCTGGGATGTCTGGCCTCCAGGACTGGGAGAGAATATGTTTCTGTGGCTTTCGTCCACCCAGTTTGTGGCACTAGGAAAGGGCACGTCCCCTTTCATCTCCTCCTCTGTGTTTGGCACTTGGTCCCAGAGCTTAGGGCAGAAACAGTATTTCCTAAATATCCCTTCTCTCAAGATCCTCTTCCTTCCCCGTTCCCTCTCCCCATTCTACTTAAAAACAAAAACATAACATATTTCGAAGGGACGGAAATCGTAACTCTTTTTTCTAATTATTTCGTTAAATACAGATTTACTATAGAAAATTTAGAAATAAAGAGTAAAATTCACCTGTACTCTCACCACACAGAAATAAACAGTCAATATTTTATTTTACAAGCAAAAAAATGTAGACTCAGGCTGTTCATAGAGTTTTGTGTGAACTTTTGTCACTTAACATAGCAGATCCTCATATCCTATAATAGTTTCAAACAGATATTTAAAGCTATGTAATGGATGTGTTATTACGTATTTTCTAATTCCCCTGTTGCTGAATCATTGGATTGCTTTCACTTTAGGTTTTTGCTTTTTGTTGTGTGTGTTTTTTTTTTGTAAATACTTTTTGTTTTATAAAGAATTTTTGATCGTTATAGAAATGTTCGTCCACATGTTTGGTTATTTCTATGGGATAGTCTTTGTGGTCGAATTAATGCATCAAAGAAAAATAACGTTTTTCCTCCCTGGTATATAAAGCTAGGTTTGAGAGATGTGGCTGCAAGGTGCCCATGGTCTGTAAAATGACTCATCTTTTTGTGCTCACTTGTGCCAGACATGCCTCTAACTATTTTATACATCTGCAGCCCTCTCAATGACCCCCTGAGATAGATGCTAATATTATCCTTATTTTACAGATGAGGAAACGGAGGCACCAGGAGGTCAGTATCATGCAACTGGTTAAACGGAAGAGCCCAACGTGATTCCAGCTAGGACAGCAATATGAATCCAGAACAGCGGCTCTCGACAAAGGGTGAGTTTTCCCTCCTGGGCGTACTGATAATGTCTGTAGACACTGAGGGGGGAGGGGCGTGGAGCGCGCACTGCTACTAGCTTCTAGTGGGTGGAGGCCCGCGATGCTGCTAAGTGACACACAGGACAGTCCCCACGACGCGTGATTCGGTCCCAAACGTCAGTGGTACTGAGGCTGAAACACCCTGGTCTAGAGCCTCTTTCTTTACCAGCACCCTGGGATGCTCCCCCGCATTTTTCATATTAGTCCTTAGTCCTATCAGAGGAAGGGCAAAGGTGACAGCCCAAAGCTCTTTGATCCTATCGTCCCATCCCCTTCCTACGGACCTCGGTGGACCGAGAGGCCGGCTGTGCTGGGATGGAGGGGCGAGGATTAGCGGCATTATGCATTTGAGAGCTCCTGTTTCTGACAGTCTTTGCTTGCCTGCTCGGGGAAGTACAGAGCCCCGCCGAATTCTGCCACCATCCCTTCCCCCTCAGACCAACTCCCTCAAACACACAGTCTAAGTGAGAAAGGAGGCTTACTCTGAAAAGACGGCTTGGAGATGCTCCCCAAATAAACTCACAATCCAGGAAACACCAGGGGGCGGGCAGGTTGGCTCTGCATCTTAGAACGTCCAGGGAAATGCCTGAGGCCAGTGAAGTCCCTACATTCTGGGGGGCAGCCCTTCTTCATTTAGGGCCTTGGGGTCCCCAGCCAACGGAGGGGAAGATGTAGTTTGGTTGGTTGTATCACAATCTTAATCATGTTTCTATTTAAACTTCAAATCACCAATGAGGGAAAGATTCCTGTCCCAATTTATCAGTAAAAGAAGATTTGGTTGGTTGTATCACAATCTTAATCATGTTTCTATTTAAACTTCAAATCACCAATGAGGGAAAGATTCCTGTCCCAATTTATCAGTAAAGAATGTGAGCTTCAGACCTTCCCAAGCTTTCAAAGTCAGTAACTAGCAGGACGGGAGTTTGAACCCCGGTCGCCCTGACGAGCTCTTTTTCTGCATCCGACCCCTTAAGCACATTGTCTTTCGCGGGCCCCAGAGCAGCCCCCCTCCTCTGTCTGCTGTCCCACCTGCTCTCCAAGAAGCTCTGTAGCCTCAGGTCCTGATGGAGAAGAGGACTCCTCGGGTCTTCTGTCCTCAGCGCTCTGGGGAACTCCCAGTCCGGCAGGAGACTGCGAGCATCTGGGCTGCAGAAAGACAAATGGGAAAGTAAGAGTCTCCAGCTGGTTTTGCTAAGCAGGCGGATGCAGCTGGCCTCTTCTGGGCAGGAATTGCAAAACTGGCTGGATTCATGATAAGTTTCTAGGCACAGAGAAGCCAGTGCTCATAGCAACACTTTCAGGAAGACGGGGAATTTCTGAGAAATGGCTTTCCTTTTTACTTTCCCTTTCGATTCTTTCTCTGATAGGTATGCAGTGAAGAGGGATGGCTGAATCAGTCACAGGCTGAGTCTCTCCTCTCCCGTTCCTGGCTGTGAAATGGGTGGGTGGGCAGGCAAGGGCTCTGAAGGCCAGCAGAGCCCTTGGAGCTCTGTCACTGAGAGCTGCTTCTCCAGCTGCCTTGGCCTCAACTCCCCATCTGCGAGATGGGTATTAAAACAGCTCCTGGGGCACAGAGCTATTGTGAGGAGCCATGAGCAAGCCATGTGACGCTGACGCTCGGTGTGGAATGAGCCCCCAGCAAACTCATCATGGACAGCTGGAATGATTGTGAGGTGGACATTAAAGCTCCAATACCTGTTATCTGAATTGGGAAATGCAAAGTGCTCTGAAAAAGGAAAGGTTTTTCCGTTATTCCTTGGGTAGTAAAACATGATCTGAACCAGCGCAAGTTTATAGTTTTTATGTATCCCATTAAATTTGAATATTCATTGTTTCACCGCAGAAATATTAACAGTGGGATGTTATGTAATGTGTAATATCGGCACCTTTCCAAAAACTGAAAGAACTAGAAACTCCGAAACATTGAAACCCATCTGGCACCAGCAATTTGAGATACAAGATTGTGGTCCCGACTCTCGCATTCTGCAGATGGGAAAACTGAGGCCTCAAGAGGGTTTGTGGCCTCCCTATGGCCACATGGCTAAGAAAGGCAGAACCAGTTCTAGACTCAGGGCCTGTGGGAATGAGCCTATACTGGGACCTGGGGCCGTGTAATTCTCATGTACAAGCCCAGAAGTCCTCACACCCTCTCCCGAGCCCTCTATGAGGCCACAACGGGAGCTGTTGCCTTGTGGAAGATGTTGCCCACCCAGCCAGTCTTGGCTTTGCAGCGGGGGTGCTGACTCACGTCCCCTGGGCCCTGTCAGCAGGAATGAGAGGCTGGTGGGCCACTGAGCCTTTCCAGCCCTGCATCCCAGCCTCCCCGACTTTGAGGCAGAGGCGGCGAGCTGTCCGGCCTTCCTGCTGTTTTCTCTGGCAGCAGATCCAGATGTTGTGGCTTCTCCTCTGCCCTGGGAGCCTCAGGAATCAGGCTGGCCACTGGATTATGGGTAGTGTTTACACCACAGCAGCTCCTGTGAAACGACAGCCCCAAGAGAGGCTGGGTGAGCAAAATAACCGGTCACGTGAGGGAAACGTGGCTCACGTGTGAGACAGAGAACAAGCCCGCGCCCTATGCACTCAGATGAGCAGAAGGATGGAGTCGCTTCACATCCTAAAACTCATCGACCCTCCCTCAGGGCCCTCGACTTGCTGAAAAGAAACAAACCTGCCTTAAGGTACCTGCCTCCGTCTCTTGTGACTTAAAACACACTCTTTCAGGTAAAGTCAGTCATTTGGGGGTGAAGGTTTAGGCAAACGCAGCTTCAGTTTTCTATCAGGGCCTTTTCTCTTCCCTTAAAGGTTTGCTGTGCTCCAAGATGGCCTCTGACCGCAGGTCCCTGTGTCGTCCCCCTGTGGTCTTACTGGCATGCACCGAGGCCTCCTTAGTCCCGCCTTCCCACGGGTGTCCACTGCCTCCTGCTGTTGAAGCCTGCTCTCTGCCGGCTCCGTGGGGCCACCTCAGCTCGGAGGAGCGGCCGGCAGGTGTTCTGATTTCAGCCACACCTGCATCCTCCCACCCCTGCCCTGGGGACAGGCTCCCACCTCTCGGAGGTCCCCAGCCCTCAGTCTTCAGCCCTCTCCCACGACTTGCTCAGGCCCTGGAGAGCTGTGCTGGGGGCGAGGAAGGACTGGACAGGGCCGAGAAGGAGGGATGTCGACAGAAGAAACATCCACACCTGTAAAAAAAATTTATGCGAGTTTATTTGTGCCAAAAAACTGACGGCAAATGCCGGGGCCCGAGAACGCAAAGGCTCTGGAGAACAAGTTCGCAGCTTCTTTTATGCGTTTGGTATTGAGGACGAGACAGGAAGGAGGGAGAAGGCGGGGCCGGACTGCATCGCAGGGCGGGCAGCAGGACTCTGCTCGCCTGAGGGCGGCTCCCGCTTGTGTCAGAGGTGCCTTAACCCACATGCACAGAAACAAAAACTGGACGGGGCGTGCTGAAGGCAAAGACAGGCGTTTTACTACGGCGACAGGCCCGCGGCGTGACTCCCCGCCACGACCAGATCGCCCTGTGAGGTGACTTTCTGTAGAACCCCTGTCTCCACGCACAGGGAGGTGGTGTCTCAGGCCCTCTCTCTACCTAACCAGCCACATGGTGTCCTGCCCCGGCCCAGCCCTCTCTGTCCCAGCTGCCTTCTTCACCCACTGGGTCCTTTCGTGCCACGTCGGGCCGCAGTTTGGCCACGACGGGGAGGAGCTGCAGTTGGGACGCTGCCTCTGACGTGTCCCTCCGTTTGCTCGTGTTCCCAGACTCCGCGCCACGCTCCTGCTCCTGCGGTGGGGACGTCCGTAGGTCATATCCGTTTCTCCCCTCCCCGAGGACTTGTGGTCCTTTGCTTATTCCTTGGGTGATTCAGCGCCCTGGGTTAGCCACAGACAAAAGAGGTCAGGGAGGAAGGACAATTTACAGATAAAGAGAACTCTGTACCTTGGGAAGTATTTCAAAAATATCCCAGGTACACTCATCGGGGGGTTTAGAGAATTCCTCCTGTTAATAAACAAGCACCGTTT
>NW_011888797.1:9207818-9209554 GCF_000151845.1 Pteropus vampyrus | reverse complement strand
CCCTGTGAGGTGACTTTCTGTAGAACCCCTGTCTCCACGCACAGGGAGGTGGTGTCTCAGGCCCTCTCTCTACCTAACCAGCCACATGGTGTCCTGCCCCGGCCCAGCCCTCTCTGTCCCAGCTGCCTTCTTCACCCACTGGGTCCTTTCGTGCCACGTCGGGCCGCAGTTTGGCCACGACAGGGAGGAGCTGCAGTTGGGATGCTGCCTCTGACGTGTCCCTCCGTTTGCTCGTGTTCCCAGAGTCCGCGCCACGCTCCTGCTCCTGCGGTGGGGACGTCCGTAGGTCATATCCGTTTCTCCCCTCCCCGAGCACTTGTGGTCCTTTGCTTATTCCTTGGGTGATTCAGCGCCCTGGGTTAGCCACAGACAAAAGAGGTCAGGGAGGAAGGACAATTTACAGATAAAGAGAACTATGTACCTTGGGAAGTATTTCAAAAATATCCCAGGTACACTCATCGGGGGTTTAGAGAATTTCTCCTGTTAATAAACAAGCACCGTTTTCACTTTTGTAACCTAAATGGAATGAATACCCATCGAGTTAACTACCCCTATTGCCGGAAGTCAGAACCTCCGGCCGTCCCCTCCCCGACCCTGGGCCTGGCCGATAAACGCTGCTTTAGAGTCAACTGGGCTGATTATCCACGCCTCTGGGCCCCCTGGGGTTGTAATTTTAAATTCTTTGAACACAGCGGTAGAGATTAACTCAGGTTAAATTTAAACTTAAGAACATTTGGAAAGCCCTGGGGTGGCTCTAACCTCAAAAGTACAGCAGAAGGACCATCCCAGGAAAGAACAGGAAGCAGGCAGCCTGGCGGGGATGCTCAGGACATCAGATGATTCGGCCACATGTTCCCTTCCTGTCCAGGCAAGTTTTGTGCTCCTGCAAGAGAATCTGGTTGGTCTAGCTAAGGTCACATGCCCGGCTCTGTGATTTAGAGTGTGTCAGTCCATTCAAGCTGCTTGGGAACTAAAAAAGGGGTCCTAACCCCACAGGGTGATCTGATTATGCATCCCTAACTGGGCAGGTCGCAGTGTATAGCCGTGCCCCAGGCACACAACCGCTTTAGAGAAAGGCTTATCTTTGTCCTCAGCAAACCCTGTCCACTGGTCCTCAGCCTCTAGGTAATCACATCTTTGAAATGCCCCTTTGCAGGCCACTCCCTCTGAAGCATGACCACCCTCGAGAAAGCAGTAACCTTAACTCTCCTGGAATCCAGTCCCCACTTCATGGAATCTTCCTTAGGTTCCCTCCTTAATCTCGAAAGCAAAAAAGGAAACCGAAAACTGTTATTTCCTCCCAAGCATTTTTCTCAGTCTGTTGAGATCTTGCATCCAAGTGGATCCCGTGTTTGACTAAAATACACTTTTTAATAAGAATGTTCTATGGGTTTGGGCGTTTGTATGTCAACATGCCGTAACAAAATACCACAGACTGCACAGCTTGTGCCAAACAGACATTGATTTCTCACAGCTTTGGAGGCTGGATGTTGGGGAGCAGGGTGTGAGTGTGGTCGGGTCCCGTAGGTGAGGCCCCTCTTATTTGGGGATCGTCACCTTCTCGCTGTACCCTCACACGGAGGAAGGGGCCAAGAGGCTCTGTGGGGTCCTTTTTATAAAAGCCCTAAATCGCATTCGTGAGGCTCCACCCTCATGACCTCATCACCTCCCAAAGGCCCCGTCTCCTAATGCCTCCTGCACATCGGGTGCAGGATTCCAGCGTGTGAATTTGGGGG
>NW_011888797.1:9187232-9205768 GCF_000151845.1 Pteropus vampyrus | reverse complement strand
AGCCGGCTGCACAGCTCCGTAACCTGGAAGCCACGGAGAGAATCGTGTGGCACTGAATCCTCTCAGTAAGGCTGCACGTGTCATTGTTTTTTTAAGGCCGGCTCACACTTTCCAATTTGACGATTACTGGGTGAACAGGGGGAAGGGTTCCTCCTTCGGGTACTAAGCAAAACCTTCTAGATGAGAAGAGCTTCCAGTCACGTAATGGGCAGCAAAATTTGGGGGCGAGCGGTGGAATTGTAAGGGGCAGCACTCCGCTCTTGCCCACCAGTTTGTGGATTCGTGTGTCTTGGTCATTGGAGGAAAGGGCACATGGACTATTTCTGTACAGGAGCCTGTGAGGCGGCATCCTGTCCCACCCCTGCTGGGGTCACCAGGATCTCGTGTCCCGGGGATGAACAGGCGGAGAGCTGCCCTGTCACACACGACCCCGCCCCCAACAGCTCACACCCATTACGACGGCTATTATAAAAACACATAGTAAAAACAACAAGCGTTCGTGAAGATGCGGAGCAGTCGGAACCCTTGTGCACTGCTGGTGGGCGTGTAAGCTGGTGCAGCTGCTGTGGAAAACAGTATGGAGTTTCCTCAAAAAATTAAGAATTGAATGACCATGCGATGCAGCCATACCACTTCTGAGTATCTACCCGACAGAATTGAAAGCGGGATCTCAGAGATTTTGTGCACCCATGTTCCTACGGCCTTCCTCACAATAGCTGGGAGGTGAAGCGACCCCAGTGTCCACGGAGAAACGGAATGTGGTCTGTACATACGCTGGAACGTTATTCAGCCTTAAAAAGGGAGGGGATTCTGACTCGTGCTATAACGTGGAGGAACCCTGGAAATGTGATGCTCAGCGAAAGAAGCCAGACACAGAAGGACAAACACCGTGTGGTGGCTCCCCTTGCGTGAGCGCCCTGCTGTAGTCAAGGTCACAGGAACGGGAAGTCCATCCGTGGTTGTGTGGGGCTGTGGGAGGGGGGAGTGGGGAGTTATTGTTTAACAGAGTTTCAGTTTTGTGAGATGAAAACAGCTCTGTGGATGGACGGTGGTGGTGTTTGCACACTATGCGAATGTATTTCCTGCCACCAAACACTACACTTAAAAACGGTAAAGGCGGCACATTTTATGTGTCCCGTAGAGCATGCTGCTCTTTGCTCTCTGAGGGCTTGTTGGGCCAGGGCTGAGCTGCACACAGGCGCTCCCCCTCTCCCCCAGAGCTGCCGGGGACTCTGGGATTGCGCCTGGAACACAGCCAGGCTGCTGACCGGCTTCTCTCCGACCCCCTCGGAGGCAGCTGGCAGCAGGAAAGTCAGCACGGCCAAGTCAGCTGGCTGGGTTGGAGCAGGCGCTTTGGGCCCAAGGTTATAATAATCCCAAGACACAGCCCCGACTGAAAAGCCCTGTGCTCCTTTGGCGGCAGAAATCAGGCTCGGGCAGTGCCGATCGCCAGGGATGGGGAGGGGCCTTGAGGAGCACTCTGACCCCGAAATCCGTGGATTCCCAGAATCTCTCCCTTCTCCCTGGCTGTGGCATTTAAGGATAGTTTTAGCAAACGCTGCCCAGAGAGCGCGATTTGCCAAACCCTGAAGTCCCATCCCTGCCCCCACAGCTATGCTGGGGGAAAGGGAGTGAAGTGGGGAGCAGCGGTCCCTGGGGAGGGAGGGGCACCGAGCTTGGCCCCTGGACCACTGGGTTCCAGGCCCTGGCTGCGTGTCCTAACAGCCCGCCAGCACCATTTTACCCACTTCTCAGAGTTTTTGTAAGGACCGAATGAGTCTATCCTGACAGTCGTAAAGATTGTCATCAGGTACTCATCACTGTTACCGTTTTTATACACAAAGGACCCGCCTTTCATGGGAGATTTGAGAAACTCTTGAGGGGATGTTCCCCTTCCTTCTCAGACCTCGCATTGAGAGAAAAGACGTTTGTGATCGTGGGTTTGGAGGCACGGGAACTGCCAAGCACACACCATCGCACGTGGAGCCCTGTGCTGGGAGCATATGATTGATTCTGCCCCCACTTCCAGTGTCATATTCCCCCCCGGCCCCCGACACCACCAGGCAACCCTTTGACACCAGATGGGTGTCCTAAAATTTAGCTCGATGCCGACATGCTTGACCCAGAGACAACCTCAGATCCCGCAGGTTAACGGCTCTGTCCTCCTAGACCGCCCCGACTTCAGACGCCAGTCACAAGTCCAGTTGCCACCAGTGCCTCCGACTGATTGGCTAGAGGTGGCAGGTGTCTGCGACCTCGTCCTTGGGTGAAATTAATTTGCTAGAGCAGCTCAAAGAACTCAGGAGACACTTGACTTCCTAGACGGCTGGTTCATTATAAAACGGTATGACCTGGCAACAGCCAGATGGCGGAGATGCACAGGGCACGGTGTGGGCAAAGGGCCCAGAGCTTCCATGCCCTCCCTGAGCCCATCAGTCCCAGCAGCCCCAGGTGTCCCCCAGCCTGGAAGTTCACCAAACCGGCCTTTCCAGGTTTTTATGGAGGCTCCATTACAAGGCACGTTCGATTAAATCATTGACTTTTGGCGACTTAACTCAAATCTGCAGGCCCTCTCCCCTCCCTGGAGGTGGTGGGGGGCAGGACTGAAATGCCCAACCCTCTCATCACGTGGAAGGCTCCGCTGGCAGCCAGCCCCTTCCGTCACGTGACGCAGGGGCATTCTAGAAGTCACCTTATTAACTTAACACACGACACCTTTATCGCTCTCATCTTAGGAAACGCCGAGCGTTTTAGGAGCCCCGTGGCAGGACAGGGGTCGAAGACCGAATATGTATTTCTTGTTCTAAATCACAACATCACAGAGCATTTCACGAATCGCCTCGTTTTATCCCCTGGGTCCTTCTAAGAGGCGGGGAGCACAAGCCCAATGTGCAGTTTCCAAGACTGAGGCTTACCCGAGGGGCGGTGTCTGACACGGCTACCAAGTGCGAGGGTTGGGTTAGAACTGAGGTCTGTCTAGCTCCCAGAACTCCTCCCGCAGAGCGCATCCCAGAAGCCCTTAGCGCACTTGCCCGGACCAGCGAACGTGAACTTGCAAACCGATTCCTCCTGGTGGCCTCTCTCTGTCTCTGTCTGTCTGTCTGTCTGTCTCTTTCCAGGAGGAATTCCGTTTATCTATCATCCTCAGTTTCTATGAATCACAGTTGAGAGCCTTCTTCTACCCATTTTCCTTTGATGGCGTGGACAGACAGCGAGGAAAGATAATATGTAACGGGAAGGGCTTGCTGGTAGTTCGGTCTTTGGTCCATATGTTCCCCATGGTTTTAGCTGTAGGGAATGGGTGATTTTATTTTGTGCGGGAGGAGACTGACTGGAAGCTTTTTCCTGTTTTCCCTTTAGGGTGTGGGGAATGGGTGGTTAGCACCCGGCTGCAGGGCCGATCAGCGTACTGCCGTCTCTGAATGCGGCTTGTTTCAACGTTTAGTTCCCTGGCCTCCTCCTTACATGGCGAGCCCAGTGAACCTTTGTTGGGCCAAAGTGACCCGAATCCCACAGCTCTCCGTACGGGTCATTCCAATCTAGCGAGATGGAGTAAATGGAATGCACCAGAGCCCAGAGTGGGTGGAGAGAGCCCAGTGACCGGACCGGCCTGTTCTCTGTGACAACGCAGATGAGCAGAGCACCAGGCTCAGTCCTTGGGCGAAGCGTATTTTGAGGGGACAGAGAGAAAGGACTGGCGAGGCTGAGGGACAGCGGCAGAACGGGGGGCTGGGGTTTAGCTTGGTCATTGCTGCCGGGCGTGACTTTGCTGGGGAGGAAAAGACGTTGCCACCAGCTCTTTCTGTCTCTGCATCTGGCTTCTCCATGTGGCCAGGAGCAAGCGCCTCTGGGGGCCGGGGGAGGGGGCCCCAAGTTTGCACGCGGAGAAGGTCAACCTGGGCTGCGGGATTGTCCCACACGGCTTCACATGCGAAGTTCTAGATCTTCGTCCTGGATTCCGAAATTCCGTGGGAGAGCAGGCAAGCATTGGGCTTGATACAGAACAAGCAAACTCGCATGTCAGCCTGTGCTATGCAGACTGCGGGGCTGCTGGCTGGGCTCTGGCACATTTGCAGAGGCCCAAGTCTTCCGAGGGAGAGAGGGAGCAGGCCCCTCGCCCCTTTCCTGCCCCGAGCAGCACTGAGAGTCCCTGCCAGGGGCCCGACCCCCCAGATCTGTGCTCTGACTGCCGTGGGGAGGCAATCAGGCATTAGAAGATGAGGTCAAACAATAGGATTCTGTCTTGGCGACAGGTATTAGAGCCCGATTTTAGGTTGTTTCATTAAGGGAAGAAAAGACCTCTGTTGTTCCACGGTCCTGACCAGCACTGACGTGTATGGTGTCAGACTGGTGATGACTCCCCGCCTTCTTCTCTTACAGTTCTTAAAACCAGGGTCGGCTCCACGTGGCCTGTGGCCATTCCCTGGCTGTGGACCTGAATTTTGATTTGCACAGAAAAGCAAAATCCTGCGGCTGAATGGAACTAGTAAGAGAGGAGACTCTTCCAGCGAGGAAGAGCTGAGGGGTAGGAAGTTATGTTAATTTGATCACAACTGACATTTGATTTTATTTTTAGCTTGAGCTCGTGGTCAGTGGCGCCCACAGATCATGCCCACTGACAATCGCCGTCTCTCCCCGGTCCGATGGGCTCTGTGATAATGGCTTTATGTGCTTAGGTTAATCCTTTCCGTAACTCCGTGAGGTCAGCCTGCTGTGGTCCCTATTTCACCAGGGAAAGCACTGAGACAGGGAGAAATGAATAATGCACCCAAGGCCACATGTCCAGCCCATGGCAGTGCCGGGGTCTGAGCCCAGACAGCTGGGGTCTGAGCCCAGAACCCGAACCACTGTGCTCTGCGGCCTCTCTCAGCGTGAGATTTAGTGTCGGATTCCTCCGTTCGAATCCTGTGCAAACTGGCCCCGTCCACCCCGAGGTCAGGGGGCCTCATTCCTCTCCCTGCTCCCTCGAGTCCAGGGCTGCTTCTGGCCTCTGCGGAGAAGGGAGCAGGGACTCCGTGAGCAGGAGTGACACGGGCTCTTCACCAGAGCTGGGCCACACGCCAGTTGAGACCCCAGGAGAGCGCACCCCTGCCGTGGTCACGTCATGGCCATTCTGTGTGGGGAGAAGACAGGCTCCCCCAAGCCCGGACGGTCTCCAGATGGCTTTTCTCTGAAGACTTTCCCAGAGAATCTCGGGGACCCCGGGCAGCATGGGTGGTGACAGAGCCCCGGCCTCATATCCAGCATCCGGGGGAGCAAGCTGTCTGTTGGCTGCCCTGCGGGGTGCCAAGCTAAACCCTTCTCCCCTGGGCCTATGCTTCTCCATCTGTAGTGAGTCAACTGGTGACCCCAGAGTGCTCTGTCCAAGTCCTTCTCCCTGGCACCTGAGAATGTAGTCTTATTAGGAAATAGGGTCTTCGCCAGTGTAATTAAGGATCTCGGGCGATGAGATCGTCCACGGATTTAGGGTGGGCCCTGACTCCAACGACAGTGTCCTTCAAAGAGACAGGAGGGAGAAGACGCGGAAACTCAGAGAAGGGACGGCCGCGTGGAGGTGGAGGCAGAGACTGGAGTGGGGCAGCCTCCACCCAGGGGAGCGCCCCCGGGCGCCCCGCCGAGCCAGCAATAGAACGGGGCCCCCGACGCTCAGAGAAGGGGCCCTAAGTGTTTTGCATCCTCACGAGTTGCACACTTCACAGTTTGCAAAGCACTTCTCCATCCATTCTCTACTGGGTCCGGGGTGGGAGGTGTTTTCTCATCCAGCGAGTCTTTATCAAGCACCTCCTGCTTAAGGTGAGCATGAGGACGGCATGAGCCGCAGCGTATGAAGGACTTAGCACCGTGCCTGGTGGCGCTAAGGCCAGCGGTGGGTGCCGAGTGGGGCTGGCACAGCGGTTGTTATCGGCATGAACTTGGCCCTGTACCAGGCAACAGAAATAATAAGACCGACACGGGGCCTGACCTCATGGCCCCCAGCCCGTCAGGGACCATGCTCATTAGTCCTATGATGGAGTCAACATTCTAACCATTTCGACCCAGATGTGTTTTGTTTTTTTTTTAAAGGCGGTTTCTTTTTTCAAATGTGGTTTCTTTATTAACTATAACCGAGACCAGAAGTCCACACGTGCACTGAGTGCTCACTCTGTGCCAGGCACAGTTTTAGGGATTTTACTTATTTTAAATGTCACCACGCCCTAGGAGGCAGGTACTGTTATGATTTCCATTCGGCAGATGAAGAAACCGAGGCACAGAAAGGTGAAGTAACTTGCCTGAAGTCACACGGCTCGCAAGCAGCGAGGACAGAGCTCAATCCCAGTCGTCTGGCTCCAGATGCACTGTACTATTTTGCCTCCTGCTTATAAGCACCTCACACTGCTGTATGTGTGTGTGCGTAGCAGGGTGCTGGGGGGACTTAGATGAGCTAGTTCACAGATCTCAATCTTTCCGAGTAACTGCTCAGTATTTCAGGGTCCCCTTCACCCCCTCCATCACCCCGCTACCCCTAACCAGCACCACACTTCCTCCTCTCCAGGTTGGTGCCTGGGTGTGTAGGAGGGGCGGGGAGATGGCAGGTAAGGGCCTTGCATAGGGCCTGCTGAATAATACATGCTTTTAAACACAACCAGTATCTAGTGTACAGGGACAATTGTAAATATTGCCTCACGGACGAAATGAAAGAGTCTGTTACCTGGTCTCATTGGTGAAGAAAGCCTCCTTGAAGGAGGGGCTGGCGACACCACTCAAGCCAAGGTGACGGGAGCTGCATCATATCACGCCCCCGCCCGCCCCTGCAGCCAAGGTTAGAAACCTGCAGATGCTGCTCTAACGGCCCAAAGCAGGAGCCCAGGCCAGGCCCGAGCACCTGCTCCAGCTCTAAGCTCCCCGTAGTTCAGATCAGGAAGGCCAAAGAATCCCAGAGAAACAAACCCTGGTTGCCACACGAGCTGGCACCACTGTTCGCCTTTGGCTTTTCAGTGCTGGGCCAACGTGACTAATTTTAACTGACCCTGCTGACTCATCCCACGTGCTAGGAATCCCCTCCCTCCCCTACCCCGAGCCACAACCACAGCCCCTCTCCAGGTCTGCACCACCGAATTCTTAAGCTCAAAGTCATTCCTGATCTCCTCCAAGCCAGCATTCCAACCTCATACCTGACCAATCGCTTCACAAAACTCCTGACCTGGCTAAACTGGCCTTCTCGGGTTTTCCTGAATGTTTCATACCCATTCTGGCTTCCCTAAGTCTCTGATTGTCTTTCCGGCCCCTATTCCAACACCCCGTTTTCAAGGATGCCTTTCCAATCATCACAGACCGGTACGATCGCCCTCCCCCTGCCCCTTTCAGCTACCCCTCTCCTCACCTGCCAAGTAGTTTATCAGTGATGATAAAACTCACGTGGAGGGTGACAATCCAAAGGGCTTTAACAAATACGGAGCATCCACTCCTTGCTCTGTGGGATATTAGGACACTATTTATACGAACGTTTTATTCCCAGCTCCTCTTTCTCATCTGTCCATGGGATTATGCAACATTTTATTTACGTTAGTTTCACTCTCCTCTCCTTTGCCTGCTGGATGCGGAGGGACCACAGGTCTTTGCGGGTGAAGCTGGGCCCCCGAATCACCGTATGGAGCAGAGCCCCGTCCCCAGCTTGCATTGGATTATGAGGTAATCATAATGAGAACCAAACGTATGAAGCCTGCTAATTAATAGGCCACCGAGATTTGGGGGGTTGTTTGTCATAGCAGCTAGCGCTCTAACTCATATGAAGGTACCGGTGTTTGCACTTCCGCCTTCACCCCCCACCTGGCACGCAGGAGTCCGTAATTTCCTCCTCAGTCCCCACTCTGCCTCTCCTTCACCCCCATGTGCGGACCTGACCCATCACTCCCCTCCTTGTACTCTCTTAGGGCTCCCCCGTGTCCTTGGAGGTTTCCCTCTCCATCTCCTCTTCCCCCTCCCAATTCTTAAAAGTCAGGGTGCTCCCCAGGGTCCTTCTTTTCTTCCCTGGACACTCTCTCCTGGGCGACCTCTGCTTCTTCCTCTGCACCAACTCACACTCCGGCCCTGTGCGGCTGGGGTCAACTCCGGCTTCTCCAGGTCATCAGCTTAACTCGGGGCGTTTGGTGCTAGGACTCCGCGGATGGGCTTTCAAGTCCCGCTGATGGGAAGACGAGGACCAAATGCGTTTGCTCTGTGCCGTGGTGAGTTAGGCGCGATTTTAGGCAGACTGGAGAAAACCCAACCGTGCTCCAGGTGGCGGCATGGGCCCTGATTCACTTTGTGTCTCTGCTTCCGCTGCCCTCTCCAGGGGGGAGCAGAGCTGATGTCCCCCTCCCTGGAGGGGCTGTGGGTGGCTCAGACCTGGGTTTTGATTGATTTTAAAGGGAAGAGGTATTAGGATAGGGGCGGGTGGTGTAGAGAGTGGGAAGGGTGCAGAGCTGTAGGATGCTCGGGAGAGAGGATGGGGGGGCTGCCAGGTAGAGGCTGCCCTCGACACTCCCCCTCAGAGAGAGGGCTCCTCTCTGTGCCCTGCCAACCAGAGGTATCCACGCCCGTGCCATCTCCATGCCTACTCAGCTGCTTTGGGGAAAACAAGGGTGTGGCCTTTGGGACAGCAGATGCTACTGTCCCAAAGGAGACCCGTCTCCTCCCGGGTGCCTCGCCTGTCTTACTAAATGACACTGCCATCTGCCCAGTCCGTCAGCAAGAAACTCAACTCCCCTCGCCCCAGTCTTCCCTGCAGAGCCTGTTCCCTCTCCTCTTTATCCCTCTGCCCTGCCTCCCTCTGCTCAGGCCCCCCGCCCCACCCCGGATGTGGGCTCCACAGCAGGCTCTGAAAGGTCTCCCTTCTCCAAACCGATCTGCGGTTGAAAACCCCAAAACATCAAGGCAGTGGTTGCCTCTGGGAGGTGGCGGCAGCCGGCATTGACCAGGAAGGGGCATGGGGAACATTCTCATCTTACATATGAGAATGATCTGTATCCTGATAGGTGTTGGGTTACACAGGTGTATGAATTTGTCAAAATTCTGCAAATATACTCTTCAAGCATGTGCATTTCATTGGATGGAAATTTTTCATCAAAAGAAAAAAAATGCAAATATTGAACTCCTGCTAAGGATACGCATACCGAAGTATTTAGGGGACAGTGGTTGGACAGACATCTGCAATTTACTTTGAAATGCTGCAAAAATAAGAAAGATTGATGGATGCATGTAGGGATGGATAGATATGTGGTAAGACTAGTAAAACGTCAGTGGTAGACTTTAGGTGGTGAGTATACGGTGTTCACGCAAAAATTCAGCTTTGCTGCATGCACAAACATTTGTATAATAAAATGATGGGGAGAAATGTCTCCTGCCTCCCAACTTGTCCCCTTCATCACATTATTCCCATCTGCAACTGGTGTGGTGTTTCTAGGACAGCAAATCCGGGGGAAGCCCTCCCCTGCTTGAAGCCCTTCAGCGCTCCTGGGGGACCTTACTTCCTATGGCTTCCCGGGCCGTCTGCGGTTGGCCTCTGTTTATTCGTCTGGCCTCATCGTCCATTGCTTCCGCCCTCACTTTTTCCACCACCAAAACACCAAAGAATTTGTCCTTCCCCGCATGGACCATGCTTTTCACAGCTCCTGTGGCAGAAATTTCTAGTTTACATTCAATTTACCTTCTTCCCTTCTTTCTAAGTAATAGATGTCCCTTTTTTTTTTTCAGTTTCAATTTACTTTATTAAAATTTATTTTTGTTGAGGTAACATTGGTTAATAACATTACGTCAGTTTCAGGTGTACAGCATTATAATTTGATATCTGTATACACCACAGCGTACTCACCACCAAAAGTCTAGTTTCCATTTGTCACCATCTATTTGACCCCCTTTACCCATTTCACCCTCTGCTGGCCCCTCTTCTTCTCTCATAACCACCAATCTGTTGTCTGTATCTGTGAGTTTGTTTTTGTTTTGTTTGGAACGCCCGATTTTTAGCTGGGGATATGGTCATATGGAAATTTTCCAGGTTCCCTTGCACAGAGGTGTGGCCATGTGATGTGCAGTGAGAAGAAGTATTGATTATGACTTCCTGAAAGTGTCTCTAAAGGCAAGGAGCACGACCTCCTTCACCCTTTTTGCCTTCCTGCTGGTTGGAATGATGACATGATGGCTGGAGCTCAAGCAGCCATCTTGGTTCAAAAGGTAGAGGCCATGTGTGTAATATAGCAGAGCACTAAAGTAGATTGAGGCTAGGTTCCTGACACCGTTGTGTTCCATATCAGCCCTGGACCACTACCTCTGGACTTCTATATGAAAGAGGAAAAATATTCTCTTGTTGAAGCCATATTATTTTGGATTTTCTGTCATCTGCAACCAAACCTAGTCCTAAAACACTAACTTCCATGTCCTTAAAAGTTTTGGTCTTTGGGCCTGGAATATCCTTTCCTCACTTTGGAAACCTCTGTTGATCCTTCAAATTCCTACTCAGGCATCACCTTCTCTGTTACACGTTCCTTGGTGGAATTAATAACTTCCTCCTTTGTGATTCCTTCATTCCTTATATCACAGTGAGCAATTATTGAGCACTGACTGTGTACCAGGCACCATGCTGAGTCCTGTATGTGCACACCCTCTTTTAATCTACATGACAACATTTGAGATAGGTAATTATTTTCAAATTTCGCATTTTACAGATAAAAAGACCAAAGCCCCCCCAAAAGTTGTGATGCTTTCCCTGGACCACAAAAATCAAAATACACGGTTGGGCCGAGCATCTAAGCCAGGTGTCTGGTTCCAAAGCTTTTAGCCCTATGCTTAACTGCCTCTGTCACTGTCCTTACCACAAAGCGCTGCCAGCATCTGTTCACATAGCCCTCCCTCCCATGGCCCCCTGAAGCTCGTGGACTGCGTGGCGTTCACCTCGGCCACCCCAGACAGAGCCATGAGCGTGCGCATTTGTGGAACTGAACTGTCCACTCCAAGTCCCCTCGCCCTGGTTCTGGCACTGGAGAGCTCTCCCAGGAGGCCTTGCCTCCTACAGCACCCCCGGCCCTGGGCACCCTGCGTCCTTCGGGCTTTTGCACACGGTCTGTTACCTCTGTTAAGGAGAACTTTCCGAGCGCCCCCTAACACTGTAAGAGCCAGCCCGATCATCGCCTCTGCCGGGAGGTCTTCTCTGCGGGGGCCTCGGCTGCCTCTCTGCCCTCCCATCGCCCTCTGCTCGAATCTCTGTTGCTTTCTGAACCCTTCGGGGCGTTTCCTCCACTCCGCCTTGAGTCCCTTGAGAACAAGGTCTTCTTCATCTTTTAATAACTTAACAACCATCCCTGGTCGGTGCCATGTGTATACAGATGGAAAAAGGCCCCGTCCTGGCTGGCTGGGAGGGCGAGTGGGTGAGCAAAGTTGCACAGAGGAAGCGGCCCAGCCAGAGATGGAGGTTTTTCTCTTTACCACCGCTAGATGGCAGCAGGGCCAGCCAGTTGTCAGCCTTCCAATTGTCCGCCTTCGCCTCCAGGAAGCCAAGACGCTGGATGACTCGGTTCAATAAAATAAACATTCGAAGAGCTTACCGACCTGGCCTTTTGCTATGTGCTGTCAGAAAGGTGAGAGGGGGAAGAGGAAGACTCCAAAAGTTAGACTAGTTCCCAGCTGCGAAGCATAAACTCTGACACTAGACTGCCCGGGTTCGAATTTCATGCTTGGCATTTCCTAGCTGTGTGACCTTGGGCAAGTTCCTTAACCTCTCTGTGTGCCTCAGTCTCCTCGTGTGTAAAGTGGAGCTTATAAAAGTGTCTATTGAAAGGGCTGCCAGGAGGGGCCGTGCCCCCCGAAATGCCGTAAGTACAGTGTCTGCCTCTGAGGAAGCTCACAGGGTAGCCAATGGGGAGCTGCACCCCGAAGCAGAGAGAGATGAGGAACACAGAGGGGCAAGAGGACGCACCTGCTGGGAAGGGGATGGAATGAGGGGCGAGGTTCCTGGAGGGGGAGCTGTTTCCGTCAGATGGGACTGGAGTGGTGGTGGGGGGGACACGTGGTTGGGGGGAGGCCGTGGAGGTGGGGCTGGGCTCCATCCAGGTGACAGGTGCAAGGTGGGGTTGGAGGAGCCGTTCCAAGGCTGGGGAGTAAAGAGGAGGGAAAGCAAGGCTGCGTCCCCAGGCTACACCTGTCGACTGGGATATTGGGATCCTGTGTCCCTGCCAGACCTCCTCCATCTAACCCCCTTGGGCCTCCAGGGAGAGGTGAGGACTTGCTGTGGAACTGTATTTTTAGTTCCCTGTGCCTCTCCCCAGCTGCTATAAGACACCTCTCCCCACCCCCAGCCCTGCCACCTGGCTGGAGGCTCCATGAGGACAGCTGGGGAGAAGGGGAGACATGACCAGTATGGTGTCTGCTAGAAGGTTGGGGAGGAGTGGGTGGTGGGCCTGTGTGGGGTCTGAGGCAAGCTTGGGGATCCCGCCGCCCCATCAAGGGCCTCAGGCAGGTCCTGCAGGCTCCAGGCCCCAGCCCTGCTCTGAGTCTGGCCTGGCCCCGGGCCAGGAGGGCAGACTCTTCCAGGAAGGAGCAAACTGAGCGGGGGCGGGAGGGAGGCACAGCCCAGGCCGGCCTCCAAAGGCGAAGTTCCCAGGAGGAGGGGGAAGAGCGGTGGTCAAGGTCAAGGGGATCCCTGGCTTTAAAGAGGGATCCATCTTTGATCCCCTTCCGTGGCATCTTAAAGTGTAATCCCTCAGATTCACTGGGGGGGATTGTCGGCTGCCTGAGGGCTCGTAGTTCCCAGGTCACACAGGCTGAACTCACTGCCCTTGCAAGAGAGGAGCCTGGTGCAGAGCCACCTGGGGACTCAAACCTGTGTGGTGGGTGCTAGAAGCCCCTTGCTAGGGAGTTCTCTCTGTGTATGTGAGTGATGAGAGGTGCGGGCTGCCAGACACTGAAGATCACAGAATAGGTCTTTTCCCACCAGACGGGCTTCTGGTTTACCTTGCCGGGGGAGGGTACGTTAAAGTCCTGGGGATGTTTAGTCTGGACAAGAAAACTCTTAGGTCAGCCTGCAGCTTCCCCTGTGCGAAAGACTCAGCTGATCCTCTGCATCCCCAAGGAGCCTGCAGAGCCAGGACAAGGGGGCGAGCATGACAGAAAGATGCATTTTGGTTCAATATAAAGACCCTTTAAAGATTTAGGTAGTGAGCTCACTGCTCCCACGAGTATTTAAGCAGATGCTAGGTGATGATTTGTAGGAAGAATTCCTGTATTTAGTGAGAACTTAGACAAGATACCATCGTAAAGCCTCTATTAGCCTCCAGATATTATGGCCGTATAATCCTAGACTTCTCTCTTTCTGCCTTCTATGATTCTGGAATCTAGAACCCAAGTTCCTAGAGTGGTACAAGTTGAAGACTTTGGCTCTCTAGAATTCTAATTCTGGGATCTCAAGACTCCAGAATTTGAAGACTTGAGGATGATTCTCTAAGTCTCAGATTTTCAGATAAGGAATCTGTGATATGAAAGGGAAAAAGAGGAAGGGGCGGGTCTGACTTGTGGGGATCCACTTCTGCCCCGTTGGGTATCAAACCGACTCGCCTCTGTGTACATGCACGTGTGAGTGTGTGACACAAGCATGCAAGGCTGCAGAAAGTTTTGCACATAAAGGCAGAATGCCCCACCAGTCAGAGGCTGTCACAGAGATAATTATAGTCCCCAAACAGAGCTGGCGACTCCAGGTAGCCATAGCGACCATTAGGTAACGCCTGTTCTGTTGTAGAGATGTAAGGACAAACAGTCGATTCCTTCCTATTAAGCTTAAATGGTAAAACTTAAGAGGTTTGTCAACTTCAAAGCCGCAGGTTTTCATGAGCATTCCACTTAATGGGGTGCCTGCCAAGGGGTGACAGCTTCACATTAAACACTTTGGCATTAGTAATGAGTCGATGAGTTTTCAAATACTCAGGTTGTCCCTAAATAACTCAGGGGGCTGGAGATGGGAGAGGAGCAGTAGATTCAGGTTTGAGTTGCAGCTCTGCTCCAAATCCTTGTTTCCTTACAGCCGGGTGGGATAATAATCTGCCCTGCCCTGTCCTGCAGGCCACACTGCTGGTGACCAGACGTAAGTGACCAGAAATAGGAGCTGAAGCGGCTGAGGGTGTGAACAGACCCTCTCAGAGGTGCCCTCCTTTTTGATCCTACGCCTGGCACGGGGTAGGCACTTGCTTGTTCTTTCTGAGCCTCATTTTTCCACAGCTATAAAATGGGGCGATGCTCACTACCTGGCAGGGCCACTGTGAAGATTAGATATAGTCCTGCCCAAGGAGGCACGTCGTAAACTGTAGCATCCTCTGTCATTCCGTGTTGATCATAGCACCAGATAAACTATACTGGAAGTTTATTTCTCTTACTTATCTCCCCAAGGATACTGGGAGTTTCTTGAACACAGGGAAGGGTTTCACTTGGTTTTGTTGTCCTGAGCATGTGGCAGTTTCCGACACACAGTAGGGACTCTATAACTGTGTGTTGGATGAATGGATGGACAGACGGTAGATGATGAATGGATGGGTGGGTGGGTGGGTGGATGGGTGATGGATGATGGGTGGGTGAGTGGATGGAAGGATGGAGGGATGGATCATGGATGGATGGATGATAAATAAATAGAAAAGACCAATCATCCTCACTTACTTTCCTTGCAGGGTCGTCCATCTTTTTTATTCAATGATCATTTATTCAATTCAAACCTGGTACCGTGTGAGGTCTAGTGGGCATGCAGATGAATAAGACAGAGCCCCTGCCCACATGAACATCAAAATAAGGTGTTCAGGAGCATAAACTCAGGGGCGCAGCTTTCTGGGTTCAAATTCCAGCTCTTCCATAGACTAGCTGTGCGACCATGACACATTCTCCTAACTTCCCCTCGACTGCATGGGGCTAATGTCAGTATCTATCAGATAGGGCTGTTGGGGGAATTCAATGAGCTACCGAACATGAAGTGCTTGGAGTAGGGTCTGGCACCCAGCAAAGACTCTGGATCGGCTGTCCTTATACTAACGTAGGAGCTGGAATGGAAGTGAGGAATACTGTGCAGTGAGGTACGCAATACAACAGGACCACACGTAAACAAATGGAAGGAGAAAGCAATGAATTGTGCCTTGAGGGGGGGGCGCAGCAAGCAAAATGTTTCAGACGGAACTATCTGAGCAAGGCCACGAAGCCAGGAGTTTACCGGGTGAAGTGGGAAAAACTCAGACTTAGAGAGGTTATGGATTTGCCTGGGTTTGCCCAGCTCAAGTGGGAAACCATCTAGGCTTCTGGCCACTTGTTACTTCTGGCTGGGTGAGGGGCATTCTGACAAAGTGAGCAGAATGTAGATAAGGAGACTCTCGGGGCCAGGACTGCCCCTGGGCCAGCCTGGGCACCTGCTGCCCAAGCTTAGAAACATGACGGCTCCTCTTGGAATGGCTGACCACAGGGAGAGTTGGGTTTCAGGCTGCTGGCATCGGCCTTGGCGGTGCCCTTTCTGTTGGCTTCTGAGACTTCAGACAGTGGCCCGACCTCCTCCCTACTCTTTCCACACACACAACCACCCCCACCTCCCCATGGCCTGAATTGTCCTACCTCCCCACAATGGCACCTGCCCCAAAATAGCTTCCATGTGAGGGCTGGAGAAAGGAAAAGATTAGACCCCTGCATGAAGGGGGAGGGGAAACGAGCGAGCTGTCAAGTGATCTGTGTCAAGCATCGGGGGAGATATAAAATCCCTTTGGGGCCGGGCGGCCTCAAACCCCAGCTGTCAGGGTCAGGACACCCAGTGAGCCCACACTTGCTCTACCTGTTTTCTGCAGACCACACCATGGGGCTCAGCGATGGAGAATGGCAGTTGGTGCTGAACGTCTGGGGGAAGGTGGAGGCTGACATCCCGGGCCACGGGCAAGAGGTCCTCATCAGGTAAAAGGAAGAGATGCCATTGTCCCTGTCATCTCCTTCTCAAAGATCAAGTGTGTTTGCCTGCAAGGTGGGACTTGTGTCCCAGGGTTGACCAGCTGGCTGTGTTCGTTGAGTTTGTTAACACCCCCATTTGATTCTCCTTTGCTTTTAATTGTCGAGGATTGGAGTCGAGAGAGGAAAGGGGATCCATCTCACACCGATGTCAGCATCTGGGAGAAGCTTTATGATCAAACCCTGAATGCCTAGAACCCAAGAGGAATTATAGTCAGAGTTTACAAGGACCCCAAAAGACCTTATTCAGCCGCCTCACTTATTAGATGAGGAAAAAAAAAAAAAAAAAAAAAAAAAACGAGAAAGGACCGATGTCCCCAGACTCATAAGTCTGTTAAAGTCTGTAAAGTGTCAAGGCTAAGACCTGGCCTTCAAGATGAGACATGGCTTTGCCACTGAGCAGCTGCGTGATCTTTGGGGAGGTACGCGACCTCTCTGAGTCTCGATTTCCTCCCTCTAGACAATGGGGGGGACATCCGAATATATATATATTATAGAGTAGAAGTGAGAATTAAGTAAGATGATGCAGTAAGGGGCCCGGCACAGTTCTTGGCAGACGGTGAGTTCCAGTAGACGTTAGTAACTGTTATAAATGAAACCCAGCCAGGTGACCTTTAAAGTATTATAATTAGAAAACAGATGACAAAGGCCCATTAGTAACTTTTGACATTGAGTATGTCTTGAATTTGAGAGCTCAGAGTGGTGTGGTCTCCAAACACATCTTGCTTTCTATAGCAAGGGATTCCAGAAGAAAAAAAAAAAAAAAATCCAAGTTTTGTAAATAGAGGATGGCTTGCGGCTCACAAGTAGAATTTTCCCTTCGCCCTCCGCCCCAAATGGTGATCGACGCTCCTCTTCTCCTGGCCCCTTCTCTCATGCTCCCGGCTAGTGCGGGTCAGATCCCTAATGGGGTGTATGTAAATCAACATTGCTGCAGCTGAGAGGAAGGGGCCAGGGGATGCCACGGGTGAATGTCCTTCGTGCTTGAATTTACAAATGAGTTTCTCCTTCTTTCTGAGTGGGTTTTCGTGTCCCACTCACATGCCCTTTTGGTCTCCTCTGGTTTCACCCATTTGCAGCTCCCACGTCTGGGGAGGGTAGTGGGTCCTGCCAGTCCCGCTATCCAGATTCTGAGCCCTTGGCGATCCATGCTAGAAACACCAGAAGAAGGATGGTCAAGTTCTCTGCTGACCCTCAAAGGGATCTCGGGGCATTTTCTTATGTCTTTCTGCTCCTGTCTCTGTCATCTGGTTGCTGGGGCTGCAAAAGGTCCTGTTCAATTAGACAAAAGCTCCCCCCGAGTGGACATCAACTCTTCAGCCACCAGTTTGCTGTGTGACCGTGGACAAGTCACTGTTCCTCTCTGGGTCTTATTTACCTATTTGAGGAGTGATGAGATTATCTGCCTTGGTCTCTGAGATCCTTCCTGCTCCCAGGCTTGGCATGCTCCAAATTCACAAGCCTCCCGTTTTTGGAGAGGAGGCAGGTGGTAAGGGTGGGAGACCCGTTTGCAGAGTAGAGGTCTTTCCAAGATAATCTGGGGTTGCCAGCCCCAAGACGCTGTTGCATGTTTTGAAGGAGACTTGGGGTATTGTGTCATCAGGAGAAATATTTCCTCCCTTCCCAGGGTGGATCAGAGAGACTGCCAGGGGCCAGGAGCCAAGGACAAGATGTGATGCCTAAGGCTGCTGGCCCTTTAAGGCCCCGGAAGGCCCGATGCCCTATCATGTCTTAAGCTGTAGGACGTGCAGAGACCATGACAACTGGTTCTGCCTTCTCAGTGTTGGGGGTATGGAGACGGGGAGGAGAGAGGATGCTAATTCCCAGGGCCAATGCCTCTGTGGGGCCTAGCCTCCTGGTTCTGCTCCAGATAATGAACTTGGGCTTTCTTACTGACCTTCGAAAGGTCATTTTTTCTTATGCTCTGATTATAAACAAGGGCAGTTCGGTTCAGCTGCACCTGTTAATAAAATACGGAGGCTTCACTGCAAGTACATGATCATAAAGTTCTAAAAGATAAAAGCTGGAAGGACAGTTGGAGAATCTGGTTCCAGGAGTGAGGGCTGCTGAGTGGGCTCTAGGTTCCTGCCTTGCCTTCTCTTGCCTAAACCTTTTCTGTTTTAATTTTGCCTTTGAACAAAAGATTTCAAGGCCATGAAAATTTGAAAATCACTGCTGGTGGCCAGTACTCCTCATGGTACAGGGAGGAAATATGGTCCACAAGTCTCAGGCAGCCAACGGCAGCTACAGGCAGAACTGAGAATTCCTGATCCTAATGATTTTGCTGCTGGAGCTGCTGAAGGTGGTGACAAGAGATGGAGGTGGTGATGGAGGTGATGATGTGGATGATGGAGGTAATGATGGAGGTGATGATGGAGGTGATGGGGGTGATGATGGGGGTGATGATGGAGATGATGGAGGTGATAATGGAGGTGATGATGGAGGTGATGATATGTATGATGGAGGTAATGATGGAGGTGATGATGGAGGTGATGGGGGTGATGATGGAGGTGATGATATGTATGATGGAGGCGATGAGGGAGGTGATGATGTGGATGATGGAGGTGATGATG
>NW_011888797.1:9172903-9185719 GCF_000151845.1 Pteropus vampyrus | reverse complement strand
GAAATGATAATGAGGAAGAGGAAGACAGCAAATATTTATACAGTACACACTGATTGCCAGGCCCTGTGTTATGTGTTTCACATACACTAACTCATTTAAGCCTCGTAACAACCTTATGAGGTAGATATTATTTATTATCACGCTTAACAGGAAGGTTAAATAACTTGCCCAAAGTCACGCAGCTGGAATTCACATCCAGGCAGCATCGCGTCTGCTCCTGGCCACAATGCCGTATTGCCCCACGATCTTGGCACAGTGGTGGTAAGTTCCTATCCTTGCTCTGGTTCTTTGGTTCTAGAGCCAAGAAGGATTTTTGCAGGTCTGAGAGAATCCCCAGTCTTCTGTGTGGGTGTCCGACTGGTGTCAGTTCACAGGACAGCTGGGAAATGCCCTTCTTTCTCTCCGGCTTGCTTGCAGACCTGTGATAAACTAGGCAAGTCGATGGTAGGATTGGACATGAAAAACACAAGGCGACAACTAGAGATGAAACACTAGAGAAAATGCCTTCACCCATTTCCCCAGGGGGAGGGGCTTCGTTGGCTTCTTGTTGGGGTTGCTGCCGTCAGGAAAATCCTGGCATGGCCTTCTGTGGCTGCCCTGGAGACTCTCAGCTGTAGGACTTAAGACCTAGAGAGGGTGGCAGTGTGTAGAGGTGATGATGGGCACCAATTAGCCCAACTTTCCTGCGCCGTTTAAAATAAATCTGGGCTCCCTCTGAGGCTGACCGGTGCTTAGAGTAAAGGATGAGGTGGGAGTCAAGCCTTAGAATTTGGAGGCTGAGAAATCAGTTAGACCAACCCTCTGGGCCCAGAGAGGTTGAGTGGCCTCTTTAATGTCACACAGCACATTGGAGACAGACCTAGGGCCAGAATTCAGCTTCTGTAATTCTCGGTTCCATGTTTTTTCCCCAGATACCCTGGGGACCCCCAAAGTGTCTGAGGTCCCTGGCTTCCTTGGGTCCCAGGTCCTGGGCCCCATTCTGCTCCAGATAGTCTCTTTCCAATGTCCCGACCTCGGGCCTTCGCCTATGGGTGCTTGGTCTCGCATCTGTCAGGCAAGAGTTCAAGGGATCATTGTTGTCCAATAATAATAGCCAGGAACTCAGGGACCCTTAGGTAAAAGTACCAGAGATGAGCTGTCAGTCATACACATGGCTTGGCCAGGGCCCCAGAGTGAGGTGGTGACATTGGGCATGGCTGTGGACAGCCCTGGGTGTTCTGGGGAAGCTCCCGGGGCAGGGACTTCTCTGTCCATACTATATGGTACATGCTTGTGTGTGTGTGTGTGTCTGTGTGTGCGTGCAGGTGAGTACAGCTGTGTGCTACACTTATGCAAACTGGAGTGTGTCCGCAGTCAAGTTTAAGGATGTTGCAGAGCCAGAAAGCTACGAAACAGGAACCTTCCAAGGTACTGAAGTCATTAGACAGCCCAGGCAGACAGGGTCACTCCTGCAAACATTTCAGGGTGCAACCCTAGGGAGATAGCATTAGCTATGAAACCGTCCAATGCTGGGTTTGTGTCTGGGCTCTGCCACCGAGCGGTCACGTCACCCAGAGCTAGTCGCCTATTGCTGTGGTCTTCTGTTGGCCCAAAAGTGAAATGGAGAAAAATCACTTCCACCGAGGGATCAGGTATGACTCCCAGTAACCAACATCCACCTTTTCACAGCAGGAGAGACCAAGGCCCAAGGCTGAAGATGGCTGCTAAGGATTATGGGCAGAGTCCCCTGCAGCCAACTCACTTGGTCCCTGGCAGGAGTGGAGACCTGATCTTTAGCACGTAGCTCCCACCAGGGGCCCAGAATTCATACTGTGAGGGATCTGGCAGGTGCAGGGACTCAGAGCTTGGGCCCAACATAACTGAGAGCTCTCTGAGCCTGAGAGCTGTTCTGGAGGGGGAGGGCTCACACAGGTAGTAGTGAGCCTCCTGTAGCTGGAGGTATTCCAGCAGCCCAAGGATGATCCCCAGGCAGAAAGCTGCAGGGAGGGTTCCCTGGGATGGGCTATGTTTTCAGTCGCTCAGACCCGATTTCGGCTCCGGCTCTTCTGCACACCAGCCTTGTAATATCGAGCTAGAATCCGCACCTCTGAGCCGCTGTTCCCTCATCTGTAAAGTGGGGGAGAATATGACCCTGATGAAAATGTAGGTACAGAACCTGGCACGGGTTCCAGATGGGACCTGGCAGGTGCTCAGCAAATCCAGGGGCCTTGGGCCCCCATCTCTGCTCCACCCTTGATGCTTCTCTGTCATTGACATTCCAAGCAACTTAGAGAAAATGAGGCCAGGGTGCGATGCAGAGATGTCTTTCTTTCCTGCCTCTCACAGAACCAATGAAGAGGAGGGAGATGACAAAAATAATGACAGCATTTATGTAGCACTTACTGTGTGGTGCTCAGAATACATGATCTGTTTAATCCCCAAAGCACTTCTATAGGTAGAGACTAGTTACCTCTCTGCCTTGAATGAGGAGGCTGAGACCTGGAGGGTTGAAGTGAATTGCCCAAGGTCACACAGCTGGGAAGCAGGGCATCCCGGACTTGCACTGGAGTCCGGCCACCTCCGTGTTCCTGTATCTGACTCCAGCCCTCCTTGTGTCCACAGGCTCTTTAAGGGTCACCCTGAGACCTTGGAGAAGTTTGACAAGTTCAAGCACCTGAAGTCAGAGGATGAGATGAAGGCTTCCGAGGACCTGAAGAAGCATGGTGCCACCGTGCTCACCGCCCTGGGGGGCATCCTCAAGAAGAAGGGGCAGCATGAGGCGGAGCTGAAGCCCCTGGCCCAGTCACACGCCACCAAGCACAAGATCCCCGTCAAGTACCTGGAGGTGGGAGGCAGGGCCAGGGGCAGATGGGAGGACGGGAGGATGGGAAGAGAGGTCTCGAAGGGATGAGATTTGGGTTCAAGTCTCAGCTCAGCCACTAACTTGCTGGGTGGCCTATGTCACTGGTCTTTGCACCTCAGTCTACTCATCTGCAAAGTGGGCTGTTACCCACTTTGCCTTCCTCCTGGATCATTGAGATTAAATATATTTCTCCCCCAAATTAGTGTCGTTACCGAGGAAGAAGGGGAGAGTGGACACTGGGTGCGCAACCTGCATTCTCTCCATGAGTAGGTCCTGTTGTCCTACCCACTCAGCAGATGAGGAAACTGAGGCACAGAGAGGTTAAGTAGCTCATCCATGATCATAGAAGTAGCAAAAGGCAGAGCCAGGATTCAAAGGAGGTCTGTTTTCCTGCAGAACCCCAGCTCCTAAGCCCTGTGCCATGCAGGACTCACGTGGCAGGAGCTCGGCAGCTGAAGCTCAGTCCTGGGGTGGGGGTGACTAGCAGGCTGGCTCTACTGGTTCCGGCATCTTTACAGATGAAGAAGCAGAGCCTTAGGTGTCCTAGGCATAAGGAACTGGCTTGAACATATTCTGATGGGCTGAGAAATTGTGTGGGCTGCGGGGAGCCTGAACTTCAGGTCCCATCCCTATAACCAGTGGGAGGAGGAGCGCTAGGGATCTGGGGTACAAAGGGCTGTATGGATAGGTGCATCCCCTGGGGATGGGAGCAGCAGGTAGGCTGGTGCAGAAATGAGGATTAGGGTGATGGTGATAGCTACCCGTTAGGATGGTTCATGGTATGCATTTGCCTGGGTCACCACATGGAGTTCTCGGAATTACTCCGCGAGGCTAGAAATCGCATTCGGTGTCTTCCTCTCACATGAAAGAAGTTCAGGGAGTCAGTTCAGAGCTGGAGTGAGAGCCCCGTCGTCACCGGGGATGCAGGTTCTTTCTGTACTGCCATCCTCGGCATGGGGCGTCCTTCTCAAAGTTGACTCGTGGTCTAAAATGGCTGCTAGAGGTCCAGCCATCTGGTCCATATCCCAAACAGGAGACAGGGGAAAAGACAGAAAGTCTCTTGTTTCAGGAGTCCCAGAAATCTTATTTGACAATTTTGTTTACACTTCATTGGCTAGAAGTTAGTGACCAGACCACACCTACATGCACGGGAAGCTGGGAAGTGTAGTCTGTTGCTATTCCAGATGCCATTAGTGTTCTGCTACCAGGGAAGATGGAGAACATGGACACTGGGGCAGGCAGTGAGCAGTCTCTGCCCCAGACAGGTACTTTGAAAAAAATTTCCATTTTATAGATTTGGAAACGGAGGGCTCAGAGAGGTTACGCAGCTTGCCCCAGGTCGCACAGCTGATAAGCCAGGAAGTACAGCTCCATCTGTGGTATTCTGGAACCCAAACTCTTCATCTCTTGTGACACGATATCTCCCATTAGCCACCACCACCACCACCCTCTTCAGCCTCGCCTCCCTGCCCCCTACCTCCCTGCCCCCCAGCACTTCAGTCACATGCAAACAGTCCTGCTTGCCCAGGCCACCCAACACCACAGCCGGGAGGAGCGGGTCCTGCCTTGGAGATTCCGTGCCTGCAGCGGTCCCCGCCCTCCCCATTGCTCTTGGCAAATCCCTGGTCATCACCCTCACTCAAAAGCCACCTCCTCTGCACAAGGCAGTCAGCTGCTCCATCGCCCGCCCTCCCCCCAGCAAAGGCACTTGACCCTCGTCCTGTCATGGCACCCGCCCGGCTGTGTTATAATTTATCTCTTTACTCAGCTGTCTACTGATGGGACCTGTGCTCCTCAAGGGCAGAGCCTGGCTCTCTCCCATTGCCGAAGCCCAGTGGCATGCGGTGAGCTCACGATCCAACTGGAATGACCGATCCCCTCTTTAGGGACGAGGAAACTGAGGCTGAGAGAGAGAAAACGATGTAGCCAAGAAAACAGCACCAGCTAGTGGCATAGAGCCCAGGTCTGCATAAACCAGTGTAATTTACTGCAAATGATTAAGACAGAGCCTCATGCCTGCCGGTCCCCTCACCTAGGAAGCTCCTTCCACGCTCTTCATAAGACATCGCTCCTGCTCTGCTGGGCCTGAGGGGCTGCAAAGGGGCTGGACGCGAAGGGCAACTGTCTTTTCTCATTCGTCCAGCTGCCCCATCCCACGATTTTCTAGATATTAGTAGCTCTGCCACGGACTCAGGAAAGGCTGAGTCGAGGGGCCCAGTGGGGTCATCGAAGCCCCCCCTTTTTAAAGGTGAAGTCATACCTGGGGGTCAGGGCAGAGCTGGGCCTGGAACTCGGGTCTCCCAAGTTCTCCAAGGACAAGGCTGGCTCCACAGCACCTGTCTCCCGCAGTCTGTTTTGTTGCATTTATGACACTGAAGGTGAACTTCACATATGTCCCCGAGTGGAGGCCCAGAGGTAGGTGTTGGTAGTTTCTGAGCCAAATGGCGTTGACTGGGTGTGGATGCTCGTGCTTTCTGAGGTGTCCCTCAGCACATTGTTTCCCACCCCTGCTTTTGGTCACCGCACCCCCAGGCGCCCTGAGATAATGGGAAAACCCGACTGCAGTGCAGTCGCCGGCTCTGCCCCTGGCTCTGGCGGTCAGCGGTTTGTAATCCCCTGGGTGCGAAGCTCCGGCTCCGCTGGCCACTTGCTACGTGAACTCTGTCTGGCCACCTCTTCGTCTGGGGCACTGTAAACAGCACCCCACCGACCAGCGTTGCGGCTGGCGTCAAATCTTGATTAACCGCGGAGAAAGAGCAGCAGCATCTTCCATGCACGAGAGCTTCCAGCCCTGAAGCTGCCCCGTGCCATCTTCCTGGTAATGACATTGTGGGCGCAAAGGTGACGGTGGCAGTGAGGCCGGCGGGAGACGGGACTGTCCTGGGGGCGGGCCGCAGGCCTGGCTCCTCGCCTCTCCCTCTCTCCCTCCCTCCCGCCAATGTTTCTGAGTACCAGCGCCGTACCTGGCACAGAAACTATGACGCTCTGCACCTTGCCCTCCTCCCCCCACTGCCCGCGATAGGCTGTTTAAAACAATAACCATCCTAGGCCATTAAATGCAAACATTAAATACATGCAAATGGAAATCATTTCTTTCTAGATTTCCTGACCGCCAAATCCTGGGTAAAATCATGGAATGTGAGCATTTCCTTTCCTTCCACCACCCCCATGGTGGCTGTGCCCGCAGCTCCTGCCCGGCTGTGGCTGGGCCCTCCTCCTAGAATGAGCTGAGGAGGGGAGTGGGTGGCTGGTCCACCCGGCCATGGGATCCTGGGCCCGTGGCTTAACTTTTCCTCACCTGTACCGAGATGGGTCTCAGGCTTCCCATCTGTCTGTCTCGTGGGTCGTGGGGATTACAGAGGCTGCTCTACAGAGACCACTCAGAAGCACCTAGAAAGTAGTCAGCTCTCCATAAATGGCCCCGGGAGCAAAAGGAGACGGGACTCGCTCTCATTCCCACCTGGCTCCTGGCGGGTCCTGGCCCGGTGACCTCCTCCCCTCTCCTCTTCTCCCGCAGTTCATCTCGGAAGTCATCATCCAGGTCCTGCAGAGCAAGCACCCCGGGGACTTTGGTGCCGATGCCCAGGGAGCCATGAAGAAGGCCCTGGAGCTGTTCCGGAACGACATCGCTGCCAAGTATAAGGAGCTGGGGTTCCAGGGCTAGGCCCCCGACGCCCCGCGCCCATCCTCCTGGGCCCCGGGCTGCAGGGGGGCGTGGGCACCGAATCTCACGTAGCCGCCTATGTAGAGTTTGCTTCTGAGTGTCTGCTTCGTTTCTGAGAGGTGGCTGGGAGAGGCGGAGGGTCTTCGGAGTGGGGTGTTCAAGGTGGCTTCGCTCCCTATGGAGAGGCATCAGCTTGGGAACAGAGAGAAGCATGATGGCGTTTAGGTCGCTGTGGCCTGTAGCGTTTGAGTCACACTGAATCCTCCTCTCGTCTGAATCCCAACCCAATTCCTTCCCACCCCCGAACTGACCCACACCTGCACCCTCACCTTTAACCCCCATCCAGGCTGCAAACTCAGCCCCAGCCACAGTAATTCTCTGATTCATCCATCACTCGCTCCTTGAAGACAGCAGAATGTCCCTTTGCAATGGGGAGGAGGTCCGGGAAGGGCGGGACAGCCACACCCAGCCCAAGGGAGGCGTAGGGAGTTGGGAACAGGAGTGTGCTCTCTCCGCTGAGGGAGCGACTCTCCTGGCTCTAATAAAACATCTGCAACATCATGGTCTCTGCCTGGCGTTTTTCGTCCCCTGGAGCAAGTGAAGGCACAAGTGGACAACAGAACTGAGGGAGTAAAGCGGCTCGTCCGGAGGAGGAGGGGATGGAGAGGGTTGGAGGGAGCCTCGATGGGGAGCCACCTTCCTTAGGCCACTACTCAGTGGCAGGGACAATGCTGGGCCCAGAGAATGGAGGGGAGCGCCTCGTCCTGCGGGGGAAATGGGCCGGTCGACAGACCCCTGTCATGTGCAGTGATCAGTGCCCGGAGCAGGGGCGCAGAACCAGGGGCAGACGGTCATGCAGTCACAGCCACCTAAGTGACGTAACCGTGCAAATCTGCGCTTATTTAAAATGACTTTTTCTCTTTTCGTTCTCCTCGATGCTCACTGGCCTTGGGCTCACTTGCTTCTTTTCGTTCCTTATCCTTCTGCTTGCTGCTCCGTCACTCCCTTAGTCAGTGAATCCCGAGGTCAGCATCAGTCTTAGGAACGAAACCTCAGGTCTATTGACCCCAGAAACAGAGTTTCAGTCAAACTAAAGATAGCATCTTGCAGCTCCGCACCCACGAAGGCCAAACGACCCTACCGGCGTCCCCTGAAACCAGACAGAATGACGCCTGACTGACATCAGGACCTGATGCGATGAAAGGCTGCCTCCCATCCCCACCCTGACCAATCAGTAGGGTCCATGACCCCGACTACCTCAGCTACCAATGAGTTTTCCCCTATTTAACCTATCCCCTAGAGGCCATCGGGGAGCCAGGCCTTCAAGCGAGAGGACTTGCAATTCTCTGATAAACCTTACTTTCTTTGCTGCAAAACCTGCACGTAGCTCTTTAGCTCAGACGCACGCAGGCAGATGGACCGCTTTCTGTCCTGATAACAGTAATGTGACAAGTAAGTCTGGGTTCAAACGGGAGCCTGGAAGGCAGCGGGGACTATAGCTGGGGAGACAGCTAGGCAGCCAGCCAGTGACAGGTGCTGACCTTCTGGCCACAGAGAAAGGACAGACACAGGAAAATAACTTACAAACACAGGACAGGAGACAAAAATCCATATCTACAAAGGTCAAGTGCACGGGTGGAATGTGTAAGTATTGCTGAGAGGACCCGGAATAAAACCTTGGCACGTGATCGTGGCAGCCAGAAAGCAGACTGGAGCAGAGGCCGTGGACGGGGGCCGTGGACAAGGGTCTGGTGGTCTGGATCCGAACAGGTGTCCAAGCCACGAGGGCCTCGGATAGCAACCAAGACTCAGGGGGCCAACTCTGGGAAGCCCCGGATCCTCAGCCCCATACATCTCCAGGGGCTCCTGGGACAGGCCTCAGTGTCCCCTGCCTTTGAGGGTCCATTCTGGTGCCCAGCCCCTGAAACGAGCTTTACCTCACGGCCCCAAAACTCAGATCATGCCAAGGTTCAGGGTTCAGGGCAGAGTTCCCCTGCCGAGTGTAGAATGTCTCGAATCCTGACAGGCTCATTTTTCAGGCCGTGCTGTATATCAGACGACAGCGTGGACGGGTCCACCTCCTTCCGTCTGAGTCTCGCCAGGCTTTGGAAATTCTATGTCTCTGAGAAGGTGGGACAGAGGGGAGGGGAGTACAGGGGCAAGGGGTGCTTTCAGATCTTGGAGCCTGGAAAAAAGTTCCATGCATTTCTAGTAATTCAGTTGAATGCCCAGGCACCGAGTGCCTCTGCACGGGACACGTGTGCAGGCTTTAAAGTTCAGCGAGCTAGGCCACAGCTGTACTTATTCGAATTTTCTTTTCTCTCTTGTCTACTTCCCCTGGGCCCCAAGGCTGCTGGAGCCCCTCTCCTCCTAAAACTCCTCGTTAACGCAACTCCCCCCACTTCCGCTTCATCACTCGTGACTTTATTCTGCACACCAAATTCGCTTCTCTCCAGCAATTAAAAATGGCCTTCCCCTTTAGGAAGATGAGAAGGAGGATGAAACATGGACAAATAATCAAAAGGTGGTCGTCTTCCAGATCTGGGGAAGAGAGAGCCTGTACTTTTTGTACCGTCGCTGTGGCTCGAGCTTCTGGAAGGAGAACTGGCTGCCTGGGGAGAAGGGAGCCCCTCATCACCGGACACAAACGAGAACGGACGGACGGCATGACGGCTGGCTGGGACCACTCGACGACATTGACCCAATGCCTCTGTGCCAGGCACAGCTGGACAAGAACGAACAAAGGCGAAGAAGAAAAAGCCTCCAGCCTCAAGCGGTTTGTGATCCAGAGGGAGAGGGAGGGATAGAGGAGCATCTACAGGGCACAGGGATCAGCAGATCGGGGAGAGACGGTCAGTAGCGCCTACGGGGCATCCGTGAACGTGGGGTCTTGCAGGCTGGGCAGGAGTTGATCGTCCCTAGAGAGTGTGGGAGGGAAGAGCGGGTCCCATTTGGAGACAGCAAGTAGAGCTGGAGCCCGCAGTGTGGGGAAATGAGGGGCGGCTTTCCAGACAGCTCTGTGGGGTCGAGTGTCTTCTGTGCCAGGGTAAGATGCCTGGGCGTTGAGAAGAGGTTTTGAGCACTGGGTAGGGGGAAGGGTGCAGTCGGTAGGGGTAGGGTTGGAATGGGGTTCTGCCCTGTAGATCTTAGACAAGCCAGGTCCCCTAATCGCATGAGCCAGCTCCTTAACATAAACCCATCTGTATGTCTGTTCCATTGGTTCTGTTCCTCTGGGGGACCCCGACGATTACAATCTTCATCCCTGTTTCATAGACAGGGAAAATGAAGACAAAGAGTTTAAGCGACTTGCCTAAAATCAGCCCACTGAGAACGGGTAGAGCTGGGATTGCACCCAGGGCCTGTACTCCTAACTGCTCCCTGCCTCGAGGGTCGTAAAGGTTAATGCAAGCCACGCGGCGTGCCTCACCAGCTCGGAGAAGCATAGTCTCCTAACTCCCACGTCTTTCAAAGTAAAACCAGCCTGAGCGTCCATTTTCGTATTAGCAGGAAATCTGCTTCTTCTTCAGGCCCTCCTTCCTATTACCCCCACCCAGCTGACTAACTCAGGGGCCAGCTCAGTCCGGGGGGGTGGGGGGCGTCCAGCTGCAAATGTGCGTGGGAAGAGGGCTGGAGGGCCTGATATGTCCCCCTGTGGTGGCTTCTGGTGCTGCCTCTGTCACTAGCCTCCCAAATATGATCTTGGTATGCCTTTAGGGCAGGATGACACATCTTTGTCCAGCAACCTTCCTCCTGGAATTCTGCCCTCCACCCTGCAGGAACCCTGAGGCAGAGCTGATGACATTCGATGACATTCTCCAGGCAAGAACTGGTAATCTGCCACTTGAAGACAAGTGACCAAATACTCTGCTAAGTGTCCACAGGCTGGGCTGGCGAGGATCCTAAGCTATGGGTGACGTTCCAGAGACTATTGGGTTGGCCAGATTCAGGTCACTTGTATTTTACCTCTCACCTTACATGGTGGTGTCTAAGAGAGGCCATTGAGGATCTCTCTGGAGCAGAGGTGACCCGCTCCAGGGGACCTGAGGTCACTGCCACTTGATGGAAATTTGATGGATTCTTTTACATGGTCACTTCTCAAAAAAGTAAAATTAAATAAAATCACCTGATCATGTACCTGGTACATTTAATTCACCAAATATATATGAAGCACCTACTGTTCTGACTTCCGGCAGAGTAAATCACTCCAGCTGTAACGGTTTAAAACATAACAGTTCAATATTTCATTATTGCCTCTCGTGACACTCGGGGTTGACAGAGCTCAGTAAGAGAACCCCGGCTCGGGCTCACGCACACAGTTCTAGATCTGCTTCTTTACAATGTACCTTCCCCTCAAGGTCACAAGGCTGCTGCTGCAGCTCCCGACATCACGTCCTCATCCAATATCGAAAGGCAGGCCGAGGCAAGTTACTGCTTCATGTCCCCTTTTGAAAGCAAGGAAGAACTTCCTAGAAGCCCCTCTTTCTCTGCTTGATAGATTTCCCCATTTTCCAGGATTTAACCACAAATCCATGCCTGAGCCAGTCAGGGGCGATAATATCGCCACGATGGGCTGAGAGCAGCTGTAACTTACCTCTGGGGCCAGGGCTGGAGTTGTCTTCCCTGAGCACCATTGTGGGGCGAAGATGGGGTAGAGACGAGGGGAGGGCTGTGGGCAGGGAGCCAACAGTGATGGCCAGGAGGAGGAAACGAGGTGGTGATACATGCGAAGCACTTAGCCCAGTGCCGGGCTGGGGGACGCGCAGCGAGGGGGAGCCGTCACGCTTGGACAGACTCAGGTGTGAATGTAAAACCAGTCGACAGTGTGACACACCCCTTAGTCATCATCACCTCGGGCTCTCACGCCAACCCTGCCTCTTCCCAGGGCGCGATTGGGGCAAGTTATTCCACCACTCTGTGCTTCAGTATCCTCATCTGTGAAATGAAAATAATACTTTTTTTTTATCACTTACCCTAAAATATCTTCATGAAGATTAAGTGAATTAACATGCATCAAGCGCCTGAGACAGGGGCTGGTAATTTTGCTTTTTGCCTGTTCTTCACCATCGACCATAACATGTGAGTTACGGAGAGCAGCCATGGCTGGTGGATGGCTGCAGGAACCGGACATCTTCTCCCCAGATTTACCTCTTTGCTTAGTGAAGGGGTCCCAGGCTGCAGTTTCTCACTGAGGAAGGGGGAGAGGGGAGCCTGGGTGAAGAGTACACATATCTGCCCTGCCCTTTGCTGAGAGAGGGTCCGCAGGCCTTGTGGGAAGAGTGTGCATGTGGCTGGGTCACCTCTCTCCTTGTCCGAAGAGCACTGAGGGACAGAGAAGCCATGGAGCAGGGGAGGTGATGGGACGGCCCCGGGGGACACTTCGACCTGGTCCGCAGACGCAGGGAGGCAGAGGTGGGCAGAGAAGGCCCGGCCACACACACACAGCAGCCCTGGGGCACCAACCCCTTCTCAAGACGCCTCCCGCCACGGGCTCAGGATTTCAGAGTCTGAGGAGCCCTCGGGAGCCACTTAGCTCAGGTTTGGTTTTACAGATGGGAAAACCGAGGCCTAGAGAAAATAAATCTTGGTCGGGTCCCCGAGCCTGTCCCCAATTTCCACAGGGCTCTGTGCCGGAGAAGCCTCTGTCCTCTGCGGTTCCGTCTCCTCCGGCTTGTGTTCTGTCTTCTCGTAATTTCTTTCTCTTCCTTCTCTCTCTTTAAATCCTTTTCGATTTTTCTGTCTCTCTGTCTCCTTGTGTTTGACTGTATATATATCTCTTCACGGCTCTCTTCGTCTCTGTCTCTCTGTTTCTGTCCGTTGGTCTTTTTCCGTCTCTGTCTGTCTCTGTTCTCTCTCTCTCTCCGTCTCTGTCTCTAACTCTGTCACTCAGGAGTGGTCTCTGTCCCTCCTTCTTTCCCCATCTCCAATCCCATAACTTTGCCATGACTTTGTAAACAGCTTAAAGTAAAAAGAAAAACGTTTACAGGAGTGGAGTGGGGATGAGAATGGGTTGGAATCACTGGATGAGCTTAGGCCAGGGGCTCAGAGCGTGGCCTCCAGCTCTGCCCCCACCTCAGTTTTCACAGGCGGGACAAGACGGGGCCCAAAGAGGCTGCGAGGGAGCCAGGCGAGCCTCAGTCACTGGAGAGGTTGGGCTGCACGACCTTCCGGCTCCTTGTACCTGCCCGGCTTCTGCTTCCAAGATGAGTGGCGTGACTGCCCACAGTCTTGGTAAAAATAGCCCGGGGGGCGGGGCTGTGGCTGGCCTCCTGGATGTCTGGCTACCCAGGTTTCTGGAGAGACAGTCTGGCAC
>NW_011888797.1:9166983-9171583 GCF_000151845.1 Pteropus vampyrus | reverse complement strand
GCCCACAGTCTTGGTAAAAATAGCCCGGGGGGCGGGGCTGTGGCTGGCCTCCTGGATGTCTGGCTACCCAGGTTTCTGGAGAGACAGTCTGGCACCTCTGCTGTGCAGAGCAGCAACCTGCAGCCCAGAGCAGTCAAGTGACCTGCCCAAGGTCACAGAACCCTGGCCTCTGTCTCCCAGTTGTCACCCCCCGCGGCACCGTGGACCCCCGTAGGGGCCGCTAGACTGGGCCAGGTTAGACAGAAACTTTATCCCAGGCCCCACCTCTCCAGATCATAATAGTATTTTCTTGACTATCTCCTGTATTTCCCTGTGAGGCATGGGGGGTGGGGTAGGATTGGGCTCTGCCCACATAATGCACACCCTAGGAATAATCATAACAGTGACAGCTCACATTCATCAAGCACTCAGCATGTGCCAGGCACGTTCTAAGCGCCGTACACATATCAACTCATTTACTCTTCACTATAGTCCTATAAGGCAGGGGCTATGATTAATTATCCTACCCACTTTACAGACGAGGAGACTGAGGCTCAAAGAAGTTAACTGACTTGCCCAGAGTCACAGAGCTCTAACTTTGTGGAGCCGGTATTCCCGCCCAGGCCGTCTGGCTTTAAGTGAATTAGTGGACGAGGAAGTGCGTGAAGTTTGGTGCTTGAGCATGGTAAGCCGCTGCTGCTCTCATCTGACTCGAGCCACCAAGGGTCCCCCAGTCCCCTCTTTCATACGGGGCCCATTTTCGTGGGACTGCATTCGCATGTCCAGCCTGTCCCCTCCCAGCCCAGTGACCCTGGGGAAGTCCTTTTTTGCCCTCTGAGCCTCAGGGGTTCAGTCGGCCACTGGCTCCTGAAGGGATGGGCATCCAAAGCTGAGACGAGCCCGAAGGAGCATATTCTAAAAAGTAATCGGTTTTGGTCAAAATATGGAAATCGTTTTTTAAAAAATGCAAAGAACATTGCAAGAGGGCCTAAGGTTCTTCTGTTTACCAAAGAGGGGCTTGCCAGTAAGGGGTGAGCTGTGACCCCTAATGGGAAGGCTGGCCCCGTGGATAAGGGGACACAGCTGTCTGCCCTCGGATGCTGGCCCAGGCAGTGCTGGCACAGCCACCCTGGTGTTGGCGATGATTACATCCTGGGAGCTTCCGCCAGACAGGGACAGGTGTTGGGGAGGAGGCAGTGGCAGAGGGACAGCGGGCTCCAGGCCTCGGGCTGAGTCATCTTCGTGGGCCGGGGTCTGGGAGCCCAAGGGGAGAGGGCTGTTTCCAGGGAGAGTGGAGGTGGCATGGGGGAAATCAGCCTGAGATGTGCTGGGCCAGTCACCGGGAAGGGCAGAGAGCCCGATACTGCCACCCGGAGGGACATTCGGCCACCCCTTCCCCGTCTGCCCGTCCCTACCGCCAGCCCCTGGCAACTGCCCCCATCTGCCTGCACCATCTGCCTGCCCCGCCCATTTCCTTTCCTCCCTGTTATCCTGGTATCTGGTGGCTGGACCCAGCGCCTTCCCCGGGCCCTCCGCACCCCCAGGATCCCCCACCCTCTTAGCCTCCCTCCCACCCCTTAACCTGGCTCCCCAGGGCCCAGAAGCTGTGAGGCAACTCTGGGCTTCAAGCCTAAGAGGGTGGCCTGATGTCCCCGGAGCCAGACAGACATAATCCAAACCCGTCCACCATTTCCATGCTGGGTGACCTTGGGCGAGTTACTGGACCACTCTGAGCTGCCGGTCCTTCACCTATGAAATTGAGAGAACAGCACCTTACCGCAAAACGATAAGGCTTCAAAAAGGGGCGCCACCCATCACGTGATTCCATTAATAGAAAAGTCCAGAAGAGGCAAATCCATAGAGATAGAGAGTAGATTGGTGGTTGCCCAGGGCAGCAGGGAGCGGGGGAGATGGGGAGGGACTGCTAAGGGTTACAGTGTTTCTTTAATTTTATTTTTATTTTTTGGAGGGGGTGATGGTTTTAAAGTGGATTGTGGTGATGGTTGCTCAGCTCTGTGAACATACTAAAACCCCCAAACTGTGCGCTTTAAATGGGCAAAGCGCTCGGAATGCGAGCTGTATCTCCAAAACAGCCTGCCATCAGAGAAGGCGCCTGCTGTGTGGCTGGCATATGGGGGTGCTCCAGGCTCACAGCGCCCACCCCGTTGGCGGCTCCGCTGCCTGCCCCACGTCCTGGGCACGGGCTGTGGTTTCCTGGCCTGAACACCAGTCGGGGTGGAGCCGAAGTTGAAAGGGTCTTACCCTGAAGGTCAAATGAAATGACCTTGAAGGAAAAAGAGAGCAGGTCCATCCTCTACCCTCAGAAGGAGGCCACCAGAGTTGGGGCGGAGGAGGGGATGTGGGACAAAGAGCCGGGACTCACCAGCCAGAGTTTAACTCCCAGAGCTGTTGCTCAGAGGCTCTGTGGCCTCAAGGAAGTTACTTAACCTCTCTGGTTGCCGTTTCATCTTCTGAGAACAGGAAGGTGATGATATTCTCAGTCCTTACCCTGCAAGTTATTCTGTGCAAAACCTTAGTTTAGCGCATGCTGACTGCTTGGAAAATAATGGCTATTTCTATTGTCTGGAGAGGGGGTGGAGCGGGAGGGGGGCTGAGTGAGGCCAGGAGCCACCGAGTCCAGTCCCGCTCTGCCCATGGGAATTCTCTCCCTTAGCCGGATGGAGCATCAGGCTTTCCCAAGCCCGGCCCCTCACTTCCCCCTCCTCCTACTTTCTCAGCAGTCTGTGCCCTGAATGACATTTCAGATCTGGACTGTCCTCTCTGGGTTCTCATTTGTTCATCTGTCCGATGAGAGGAATTGGACCAAAAAAAAGTCTACGGTCCTTGTGTCTGGTGGCCTTTGCCTGCTCCCTGGCCCCTCGCGCCCCCTGAGTGCTCACCCTCGGCTCTAGGGTTCCCCATGACTTGTCTCAGGTCCTGTGTCTTCATTCCCACCCGTCTGCCTTCTCTAGTCGCCAGAGGCAGGAGCCCACCTTCCTGCTTTGTCTCCCCCTTAGGCCTGGTGGGGTGTAGGGTGGGCTCAACTGAGGATCTGCCTTGGCTGAGGTCCCAACGCAGATGCACCTTGAGCTGGATGGGTGACATTGGGACAATCCCGGATCTGAGCCTCTGTGTGTTCCGTTATAAAATAAATCTAACCATCTTTGTGTCCAAGGGAAGAACGGTGGTGAACCCTAGCAGCTAGGGGCAGGGAGGAACCCTGAATGGCACTGCATTCCATCCCAAATCCAATGCTTGAGGACGCTTACCACACCCGGGCTGTGCTTGCATACCTCTGGAGCGATGGGGAGCTCACTACCCACTCCCACGGCCCATTCTGTTCATTTGCTTGACAACGGTGACTGCATCTAACAGGTGCCACACACAGTGGCAGGTGCCGAAGGCTCAAAAATGAAGAGGGGTGAGGTGACACAGAGGCAAGGACGATGTTCAGGTTTGAACCCTGTTTCCATCTCTTAGGGGCTCTGTGTGGTCTCTGAGAGATTCTCCCCCTCAGTGACTTCATCTGTAAATGGCACTCACAACACCCACCTTGTAAGGTCCCCTGAAAGGCCACAGGTGAACTGCCGATCCTGGTCCATGTGAGCGTTTGTCTTACACCAGGCTTGTTTGTTCTTGGGGAACAGGTGCTGGCGTCACCCCAATGTTTTCAGACGAATTCTTCAGAGGCACAGAGAGGTTAAGGGACTTGCCTGAGGTCGCACAATGAGTACAGCAGGTAGAGTCTGACCTGGACCCGGGCTGCCTGTGCCCAGGCCCCTCGGATCCCGCACTCTCACAAGGGGCCCGGCCCTGCACCACCGGTCCCCTTCCTATGATGGCGTGGGCACAGGAAGCCCACAGACCCTTCCAGCCTCCTTTGCTTAAAGGGCGAGAGGGGCTGGTGGTTCTCTGCTGCTCTTGTTCGCTCTTCCCCGACCCACATTGTTTCGGATCCAGAGAACGGAGTCCCTGAGGTCCTCCGTGAGCCCAGCCAGCACCTGGAGTGCGTAACCTTAGCCGTTTGGCTAAGGAGCATGGCGATGACAAGCTGACTGGAATCTGAGCTTTCTGACCCCCACCCCCACCCCCACCCCCACAGAGACTCGGTTCCACTGAGAGTGACTCAACAGAAGCCACCTTCTCTCTCCTGTCCCGTCCAACTGGCATCCACAGGTAGGCGACAAGGCGGTGCTCCCAGCAACTGGACAAGAGGAGCTGGCTCTCGGCCATGAGCTCTGCCATTCTCAGCTCTGCCACACATGTCCACTCAGCTCTGAGGTCAGCCTCTGTAAGACCACACGGGAGGGACCCGTTCCTGGCCCCAGCGAGTTGGTGAGGGGGCCCTGGGATGGGACAGGAGCCACCCAGGAGTTGTGGTGTAGCGGTGGAACCTGTGGCACCAGCTGCCAGGGTGGAGGCCCGAGCTCTGATGATGTTAACCTCGCTGCACCTAGCCCTTCATTCATAAAATGGGCACAGAGTGTGGCCATCTCATAAGGTCACTATGACGATTTACTGTGAATCGGCACCTGTAAAGCACTTTGCGCAGTGCCTGGCACAGAGACGGGGCTTGGTGAGCGGGAGCTGTAATTATCATTCACCGTCCATCTATCCATCT
>NW_011888797.1:9161951-9165123 GCF_000151845.1 Pteropus vampyrus | reverse complement strand
ACCTGGAGAAGCACATCTGCCCACTCTGGTCCCCCGTGGCCTACCCACAAATGGACCTGGAGCTCCTGTGTCTGTACGAAGCAGGGCCGGGGTGGCAGGCCGCCCTGGGTCCTAGCCTGGCCTCTGCAGTGTGGTGGGAGCCTAGGAAGGCTCCTCTCCTCTCTGGGTCTCTTTTGTACCCCTCACAAAGGCCTCAGAGGCTGGATGGGCTCAGGGCAAGCCTTGCCTCCCTGCCAGTCCCTCCAGCAGCCTAGGCCTACTCCTGAGTGGCTGGGTGTGTCATTCTCTGCCTGGGCCTCAGTTCCTTCAACAGCAAAATGAGGATGGTCATATTGATCACTTTTAGCTCAATTTACTACAAAGATCCAGCTCCATGGAGGATGAGGAAGTTGTTGCCATACGTCCCAGTGCCTCTGTGGGTTCTTGAGGCTCCTGGGGGGAAATGTCATGTCTCCCAAAGGCCACTAGATGGCACCAGCAGGTCACCCGTCTTCCCGAAGGCCATTCTCAGGAGGAATTCTACTCTAGGATTAAACCCTCAGGACCACAGCCTCCCACTGCAGAACTGCTGGCGGGTAGGAGCAGAGTGTGCTTGGGGTTAAAAACAGGTTTTGGGGTCAGGCAAACTTGAACTTGGAGGTTCCATGCCAGGCCCTCCTCTTACTGAATGTCCTGGGTCTCTGCTTGGCAATTAACTTTCCTGGTGACTCTGCACATGTTGTTTGACTGAAAACTTGAGGTTTTTTTTTGGTCTGTGAAACAGGATAAGTCTCCTGCTGGGCATCATGGAGACCCCGTGACATTGGGTGTGTAAAATGTTCATCACGCCTTCCGGCCCAGAGTGAGACTCAATGAGCACTGCCTGTCATTAGTTGTACTGCTTTAGATCTCCGAGTCTCCTTTGGGAAGAATCTTGGGCAGGATGCCCAGAGATCTGGGTCTGCATATGTCGAGTACTTTCCCCTCTCGGGTCCTCTGTTGGCCTCAACCAGCCTTGAGAGCCTGGGAGTGTCGTGGAAAAATAAGGCTTGGGAATCAGAGAGACTTGGGTGTGAATCCCGCCTACTTCTTCTCTTTCCGACTGTGCGACCTTGGGCCTCTCTGGCAATTACCTGACTATTTGTGATTATTTGTTCTAAGACTGTCTTCTTGGCTCTATTGTGATTTCCATGAGCACCTAGATCATATCTACTTAGCTCACCTATGTAAACTCAGTACTCAGTTCAGTGTCTGGCACATAGTAAGACCTCAATAAACAAGAGGAGTTATTATTATTATCATTATCGTCGTCACCATCCTCATCATGGGCATCATCATCTTCATCATCATCATCGCGATTATTACATGCATTCACTCAGCAGTGGCAGGCACTGTGTTCAGAGCTCTCCCTGCATAATCTCTAACAATCTTCAGTCATTATCTCTGTTTCGCAGGTGAGGAAACAGGCCCAGAGAGATTAGGTCCTTGCACGAGATCACACAGCTACAAAGCGTCAGAAGCTGGGATTTGAAACTGAGCTCCATGGCAGATTCGTGTGGACAGAGGTAGTAGGTTGAATAATGGCCCTCCCAAGATATCCACATCCTAATCCCCAGAACACTTACCTGGCAAAGGGAGCTTGGCAGGGGTGATTAAGTTAAGGACCTTGAGTTAGGAACATTATCCTGGATTTTCCGATGACCCCAATGGAATTGCAAGGATTCTTCTTAGAGAGAAGCAGGAGGGTCAGAGTGGGAAGAAGGAGATGGGACAGAAGAAGCAGAAGAAGCAAAGGCCACGTGATGCAGGAGTGAAGACAGCATCCATCCTAGAAAACGGCGAGGGAAAGGATTCTCCCTAGAGCCTCCAGAAGGAACCGGCCCCACGGACACGTTTTACTCCGTGAGATTGATTTTGGACTTCTGACCACCAAAACTATAAGGTCAGAAAGGTGTGTTGTTTTAAGTCACCAAGTTCGTGGCAATTTGTTACACAGCAATAGGAAACTAATACCCAGACCAATGAGATGACGTCCAAAAAGCATTTGGCATACAGTTGGAGCCAATGACATGCTCTTCCCTTCCCAGCTCTAACTTTCTTCCAGATAGAAAAGGATGGCAGAAGAGGAAAGGATTTGCAGCTCAGTCAGTCCGTTTTACAGATGTGGCGCCTGAGGCCAGAGTTGGGGAGCAATTTGCCCCCATCTTTCAGGCTACTGGGGAAGGGAGCTCCGTCCTGGGCAGGTCCTGGGCAGGTCCTGGGGCTGCTTGCTCTGTTCTGGACTCCAGCACCAGCTGCTTGGGTGAAGTCATTGAAACCAAACTCATCGAAGTTTGCAACCCGATTCCCAAGCTGACAGGACGTGTGCAGGCCCCAAACCCCCAGCGTCCTCCTCTTCGCGAGGGGCTCCCCTCCCCCTCGGGGGCACAGCTCCTCCATGTTTATCCCCAGCAGACAGGGGCCAGCAAGGTCTGGGAAAGCCACGTCTGGAACAGCCCAGCTGTGGTGGAGGAATTCAAGAGCAGCCCCTCAGTGGCCTTCAGCCTGGGAACGCACTGAGGTCTTCCTGTCCCCACCCTCCTGCTCCTCCCAGCAGCCGGGCCCTAACAGCTGTGAGAAGTCCCCTGGAGGCAATGTCTAGGGGAGGAAAGAACCGCTTAGAAAGCAGAGCCCTGATCTCCAATCCCAGGCTACTAAGTGGCATTAGCCTGGATTACCCTTGTCTGGGGGACCACTGGCTCTCCCTGCCCGGGCACATGGAGGCATGGTGGCACCATAACACTTAGTGGCACAGGCACAGTTCTTACATAAAGCATTCATGCCCACTGACATCCTCAGTCGTCACCATGGCCCTACAGAGGTGAGGCTGCTGCGGTCCCATTTTACAGATAAAGAAACCAAGGCTCGGAGAGAGAAAGGGACTTGCCCAAGGTCAAGGTCCCAGGGGGCAGTGCTGAGACTCCCCTAACTCCACGAGCTCTTGTGCCATGACCCTAGACCTGGCTCTGGCATGTTCTGGTCCCAGGCTTGCTGTGGGACCTGAGCAAACTCTCTCTTTGAGCCTCTGCTCTCTCTTCTATAAACTAGGAGATAACTACAGCGTCTGCTTCGTGTGAGCCCTGAGCCTGGCACGCGGTCAACACCCCATTATCGCGTGCCCTCATCATGCTCACACTACAGTTATCGGATAACC
>NW_011888797.1:9159963-9161901 GCF_000151845.1 Pteropus vampyrus | reverse complement strand
ATAACTACAGCGTCTGCTTCGTGTGAGCCCTGAGCCTGGCACGCGGTCAACACCCCATTATCGCGTGCCCTCATCATGCTCACACTACAGTTATCGGATAACCCCAAATAATACTGTGCCACACGGTGCCAGGAGCTACTAAAAAAACAAAATTCACCTCGGTAAATTTGACGATCTAATTGGCTTTATTAAATGATTGATGAATCAAGCAGCATCTCATCCAGCAGACCGAGAAACACGGAAGAGTCATACAAAATGGAAGGTTTTTATGGAAAGGAGGGTGGGATGAGGACGTCATTAGCAAAAAATAAGAAAATTCATTGCAGGAAGGGGAGAGTTCAAGGTGACGATGGCTTCTCATTGGCTGAGCTGTGGCATTTTTTATTGACTGGACAAGGCAAAAAAACCTTCCTTCCTCTTGCCAGGGTAGCAAAGTAGATTCATCTTATTGGAGATGCAAAGTATATCTCTTCTTGTCTGGGGCGATCGATGACAGGTGCTAAGATGTGAGAGCTCCCTCTCCAGGCCTTCCTGACTCTGATTTTAGCTGAGGTTGCCTTCGTTAATTTTCACAGAATGCAACACAAAAGTCACTGCCCTCAGAACTGGCACGCTGGTCCTGGGAGAGACAGCCAACAAACGAAACAAGTACAGTGGAGGATGTGTTTAAAAGTAATAAGTGCCAGGGTGATAGGGCCTGTGGGGTGGGGAGCAAGGGGCGTGATCTAAACAGGTCACGCAGGACTGGAGGGAGGGACCACGTGGTTCCCTGGGGTAGGGCTGTGCCAGGCAGAGTGAGGTGCGGGCTGCCCCGCATGTCCAAGCAACACCGAGCGACCAGCGTGGCCCAGGTCGGGTGAGCAATGGAGCAGCGACAGGAAGAGAAACCAGAGAGGTGGTGGGGTTAGGGCAGGGCCAGAGACCGCGGTGGCCATTGGAGGGAATTTGGCTTTCACTCGAGTGAAGTTAGGAGCCATCCCAAAGGTGTCCTCACCGTCGACGAAACCCTTGAAGCCTGAAATGGGCCCTTAGACCCCAAGTCACCCACTGAGGAGTGTTAATGGCCACTCCTCAACCCCTGGCCATGGCCCCGCCCCCTCCTTATATGGTCCTGGAAATCTGGGATTGTCATAAGAATGTCCATGCTAAAAGGAACCTTGGAGGTGATTTGGCTCCAATTACAGGTGAGGGAAGGAGGCTGGTGGGGGAGGGGTTTGTCCGAGGTGCTGAGCTCATCAGTAGCAGTATCAGCAGTAAAGCCCAAGGCCCCCACCCCTCCCCTAGGAGGTCCCTCCTGCTGCAGAGCCCCCGAGGAACAGGACGTTTTGTTCTGTGCCTGGATTACAGCTAGATCCAAGGAGTCCCCAGGGGCATATTCTGGTTTGCTTTTGCCAAGTCCTCTTCAGCTAAGGGCCCCTTCTAGGTCTTGGAGCTGCCGCCATGCCTGCTAGAAGCTGTGCCCTCCTGGGGCAACCGTCCCACTGCACTTGGCATTGAGGAACTGGTGTGCACATGAGTGTCCGAGCCCCGTGCCTGGCCTCTGCCCAGGCATCGTGCTCCACAGGGCTTCCATCCAAACACAGACATTGCGATACAGTAAGTGACAGCTCACTGCCCGCCTTCCAGGGTCACCCTATTGGAGCAAGAAGCTGCTGACATCTTTGTCTTTACCACCGTGTGGATGTCCATGTCAGTTCTGTAGCTGCCACTACCAGCTCCTCAGCTTCAGCTCAGGGGGAAGGAATGTCCGCCATCCATCCACCCTGTAGTATTCCATCCGCCCGCCTATCTCTCTGCCCCCTCATTCATTCATCCGTCTTTCCACCCATCTACCCAGCTGCCACACCCACATACCCATCCGTCCATCCATCTATCCATTCATTCACTACACTTTCTGATCCACCTTTTGTTTGCCCCTAAACTTCTCTTTACCTGTCC
>NW_011888797.1:9157543-9159913 GCF_000151845.1 Pteropus vampyrus | reverse complement strand
CGGTGGCCATTGGAGGGAATTTGGCTTTCACTCGAGTGAAGTTAGGAGCCATCCCAAAGGTGTCCTCACCGTCGACGAAACCCTTGAAGCCTGAAATGGGCCCTTAGACCCCAAGTCACCCACTGAGGAGTGTTAATGGCCACTCCTCAACCCCTGGCCATGGCCCCGCCCCCTCCTTATATGGTCCTGGAAATCTGGGATTGTCATAAGAATGTCCATGCTAAAAGGAACCTTGGAGGTGATTTGGCTCCAATTACAGGTGAGGGAAGGAGGCTGGTGGGGGAGGGGTTTGTCCGAGGTGCTGAGCTCATCAGTAGCAGTATCAGCAGTAAAGCCCAAGGCCCCCACCCCTCCCCTAGGAGGTCCCTCCTGCTGCAGAGCCCCCGAGGAACAGGACGTTTTGTTCTGTGCCTGGATTACAGCTAGATCCAAGGAGTCCCCAGGGGCATATTCTGGTTTGCTTTTGCCAAGTCCTCTTCAGCTAAGGGCCCCTTCTAGGTCTTGGAGCTGCCGCCATGCCTGCTAGAAGCTGTGCCCTCCTGGGGCAACCGTCCCACTGCACTTGGCATTGAGGAACTGGTGTGCACATGAGTGTCCGAGCCCCGTGCCTGGCCTCTGCCCAGGCATCGTGCTCCACAGGGCTTCCATCCAAACACAGACATTGCGATACAGTAAGTGACAGCTCACTGCCCGCCTTCCAGGGTCACCCTATTGGAGCAAGAAGCTGCTGACATCTTTGTCTTTACCACCGTGTGGATGTCCATGTCAGTTCTGTAGCTGCCACTACCAGCTCCTCAGCTTCAGCTCAGGGGGAAGGAATGTCCGCCATCCATCCACCCTGTAGTATTCCATCCGCCCGCCTATCTCTCTGCCCCCTCATTCATTCATCCGTCTTTCCACCCATCTACCCAGCTGCCACACCCACATACCCATCCGTCCATCCATCTATCCATTCATTCACTACACTTTCTGATCCACCTTTTGTTTGCCCCTAAACTTCTCTTTACCTGTCCGTTGGTCTACATATCCATCCATCCACCCATCCTCTTACCAATTTCACTGTCCATCTGTCCACTCACCACCTTCCTCCCATCCATCCATCGCCCATCCCACTTCCCACTGCTCTGCCAACCAGCCTGTCGGCCTGTCTATTGGTCCGTCCACCCCTTCATGAAGCTTTCACAGAGATACATCCTGTGTGCTCAGCATCGTAATAACAGCATTTGTGGTAATAGCTACCACTTACTGAACACTTGTCTTATGCCAGGCATCTGCCTACGTTCTTATTTAATCCTCACGACAACCTGTCCTCTTTTGACAGGCGAGGGGAATGTGCCGGACAGCCTCAACCAGAAAATCGTCCAATGGCTTCATCCTAAGAGCACCTTTACTAGGTAGATACTGTCACCATTCTGTAAGTGTGGGGACTGGGGCCACGCGGTTTGCCCGAAGTCACAGCACTAATGAATGACAGGATGTGGACCCGAGTGTTCTGCCTGCAGGTTCAGAGCTCTGCCCTTCTGACCGCTACTATCCGAGCTCTGGCCTGGGCCTCAAGAGACCGGATGTGCAGTTGTGGCCGCCACCCAGGTGTGTGACTGTGTTTGTCAAGTCAGGCTGGGAGCCTCAGCGTTTTTTCCTGGAAATGGGGGGATTGCAGGAGTGGCTTCTGACACACCAGGACTCCTCTGGCTCTTCCTTCGTTTCTTCCTCTGTCTCCTCCTTCTCGTGAAGACCCGGGAAGACTCAGGAGAGGAGCTGGGCCACGGGGCACTCTGACATGGCTTAGCCTGGTGTAGGCCCACTCGTGACTCCATGTCACTCACTGGCTCAATCACCAAATATCCTTCACGGAGTGTGTACCACCTCAGGGCATGGCCCTGGGGACTCTGTTTCTTACCTTGGCCTCAGGGCCAGTCACACACAGCCAGGGAGAAGGGGGAAGCCCCCTGCCAGTATGTTTGGGACCTCAACATTTCCCCCAGTTTTCTCATCTGCCCGATGGGCCGGTAACCCACCTCAGACAATCAGATGAAGTAATAGGATGAACACACTCAACATGCCCTCTCCTCCCACTTCCTAGTGTGTAAACAACAGGGCTGGGCGTGAGCAGAGGTCCCCACGGTGGGCTTGGGGGGTGGACTTCAGGAGCAGGAACTTCCTGAAGTTGTGTGAAATAGAAGGACTATCATCAGATTCTCAAGAGGTCCATGAATTTGTTAAGATGTTAATAACCATTTACCAAGTGCTGACTCTGAGCCAGGACAGTGCTAGGTGCTTAATACACTGTATTTTATTTAATCCTCAGTAGACAGTAGATTAGGCTAGTGGTCAAGCTCAGAGACTCTGCAGGCTCATTGTCTGGAATCA
>NW_011888797.1:9152722-9157493 GCF_000151845.1 Pteropus vampyrus | reverse complement strand
TGTTTGGGACCTCAACATTTCCCCCAGTTTTCTCATCTGCCCGATGGGCCGGTAACCCACCTCAGACAATCAGATGAAGTAATAGGATGAACACACTCAACATGCCCTCTCCTCCCACTTCCTAGTGTGTAAACAACAGGGCTGGGCGTGAGCAGAGGTCCCCACGGTGGGCTTGGGGGGTGGACTTCAGGAGCAGGAACTTCCTGAAGTTGTGTGAAATAGAAGGACTATTTATCATCAGATTCTCAAGAGGTCCATGAATTTGTTAAGATGTTAATAACCATTTACCAAGTGCTGACTCTGAGCCAGGACAGTGCTAGGTGCTTAATACACTGTATTTTATTTAATCCTCAGTAGACAGTAGATTAGGCTAGTGGTCAAGCTCAGAGACTCTGCAGGCTCATTGTCTGGAATCAAATCCTGGCTCCATTGCTTCCTAGCTGTGCGACCTTGGGCAAGCTACTTAACCACTCTGTGCCTAGTTCCCTCAGATCTAAATCAGATGGTAAAAATATGTGCTTCATAAGTTTGCTTGGAGGGGTAAATACCGGTATGGAGCAGAGAACCATGTTGATCACTAAGCAAAGGCTCAGTAAATATTATCTCAAAGTAGATGTGGAAATGGAGACTCAGAGATATCAAGGAACTTACGTGGGGTCAGCCAGCCAGGAGAGAACCCAGATTCTAGCCCAGCTGGTCTGACATTGGAACTCTTGCGTTTGACATACGTGCTCGGTGTAAGTTCTCGAAAGGGGCCTGACCTAACCTCAGGCTGGCCCTAATCCTGACACTCAAGGCTCGAGATGTTGCTGATGGGGGCGGGTGGGGGGGATGCTGGCTGGTCACCAGTGTTCCCTGCTATTTTTGACAGTGGGGGCTTGTCTGTGTGAGCCCCCAGTCTGGGGGCTGTTGACCCAGTAGGCTGATGTGCCTCTGGAGGAGCTGGAGAGAGAGAGAGAGAGAGAGATTGAGAGAGAGCAGGAAGGAGGGGGAGCAGGGAGAGATCGAGCACGTGTGTGTGCCTGAACATGTGCCTGTCCCCAGCTGCCACCCACAAGGTGCAGTTCCCAGGGCTCCCTGCACAGCCTCCCTGGGGAGGCACCCCCGCAGGCTCCATTCCCTCCCAGTGCCATGTGACACTGGTGGGTGGCAGGTGGCAGGTGGCGTGGGAGGGAGGAGGAGATGAGCTCCCTGTTGACTGACAGCTTTCCCTCCAGAGCAGGGAGCTCCTGGGGCTGCAGCCCTAGCTCCAGATGGCTTTTAAGAGACTAGGAAACAAGATGTGCTTTGCTGGGCCACTTCCTGGCTTAGTGTGACCTGGGCAGCTTCTTTACTTCTCTGGGCCTCGCTTTGTTCATCCATAAAATGGGGACAGTTGCTGCTACCCCACTGGGCTGTGGAAAAGCGACAGGAAAAAGAGCACTTATGTAAAACACCCGAGCAGACTCTCCACGCTGATGCTTCCTTCCCACACCTGTCCCCTTTGGGAGCAGGGAGGGACCCCTGAGCTGAGACAGAAGTGCCGTCCTCTGGCGCCCCGTCATAGGCACAGCAGTTTAGCAGAGGCAATGGCTGGAGGCCCGGTGTGGGCTGACATGGCCTGTGTGGATGAAGAAGCCACAGCTTCTGCATATCAGGAAAATTGCCCAGGACGACTTGCTCTGTGACCTCAGGAGCTGAGTGAATGAACCCCCTTCTCCCTCCAGGCCTCAGTTTCCCCTTTCACAACTGGGTCTCCCAGAACTCCACTATCTTCATCCTCCTGTGGGCTGGGTGGGTATCTCAAAACCTACAGGGCTGAGGGGTCTCCTGGGCAAAAGGTGAGGCTGGCAGGGTAGCAGGAAACCTTTTTTTATCCTGCATATTAATTCATTTGCTCACTCCTCTAGGAAATGCCTATTGCCCACCTACTATGTGCCAGGTTCCAGGTGTGGGGGGTACGGCGATGAACGAGGCCATACCTTAGGAAGCTGGTATTCTGGTAGGGTCAGCCGTACTCATAGAGCAGGTAGCACTGTGAAGGGAAATTAAGCAGAGAGAGATGTGGAGTGACCGGTGCTCAGGAGGTAGAGGGGTAGACAAGGCCTCTTGGGGGTGGCATTTGAACAGGAGCCTGAAAGAAGTCCCGTGGGGACCATATGGACATCTGGGGCAAATGCATTTGGGGCAGAGGGCATAAGCGTGAAGCACCAAGGCTGTAACCCATTGGGCATGTTTGAGAAGCCAGCAAGAAGGCCCTGAGTCGGGGAAGGAAAGGGGCAGGGGCGGTGATGTAGAAGTGGATTAAGGATCCTGGGCCTGGGGTCCTGGGAGGAGGCCCCCAGGCACAGCCTTGCCTTGCCAGGCTGGGAAAAGGGAGCATTCTTTGGGATCACTCCTCTGAGACCCCTGTCCCCCAGGTAGCAAGCCACCTGGACTTAGCAGATGACAAGAACACGCTCTTGAAATTCTGGGTTTGACTTCAGAGCCTAAAGCAGTAAGAGGTCATCGGATCCAGCCCCCTTCGTTCACACAAGCCCACATTGCAGATAAAGAAACTGAGGCTCAGAGAGGAGAAATGACTTCCTCTAGGACACTCAGCCACATATGTGCCTGAATCCCGAGGCATGCTCTGCCCACTTTGGCACAGTATGGCTAGCTTTCAAAATGATGTTTGTGAAAATTAGTCTCTGTAAAGACAGCTAAAAAGCATGGTTTGGAGATGTTTTTAGCAGCCTGTAAACCAGATGAAAGGTTCTGTTGCTACAAAAATGCTCTTCTTGTGTATGTTATAAGCATCCATCAATTTCAGAAATTACCCAGCCTCGCTAACTAGAAATGATGGGTGCTTTTTGAATTTGAGATGAAGGGGATTTTTTTTTTTGGTTTTGTTGATGGTGGTTTACTCATTTCAGGCTCTTTTCCTACCCTGAGTGTCATATCCTAAATTTCAAGGAGGCAGAGACTATTTCTTTTTCATCTCTGCAGCCTGAAATAGCAGGTACACTACTATTTACTGAAAAGGAGGTTTTCCCTAAGTGGCTGCTCAGAAACCTACAATCATGTGATCCAGTGTATTTACGTGGAGGTGGACAAGCCTATGCATGTTTGTTGAATGGATGAATGAATGAACAAATGAATGAACAAATGAATATGAGTCCAAAAAGGCATGTCTTCAAGTTCCATTTAGCCAGGAACCACCCGTTGGAGACCTCTGCATTAGGGTAGGGAGGATATTTTTGAGAGGAGGGTCACAAGGTGAGGAAATAGCCAAAAGGTTGGCAAGGAACTCCCAAACTTCCTCCCTGCGGAGCTAAGACCCAGCCACACCGATGCTAGAAGGGACCTGTATTAGTCAGTTTTCGCACCAGGTTATGCTGCCTAACAAGCAGGCCCACATCTTAGTTACGTACAGCAACGACTATTTATTTCTCGCTCGTGATGCATGTCTGCGGCAGGTGGTGCAGCTGCTGCAGCTCTGGTCTGGGCTGTGGTCAGGGTCAGCTCTGCTCCACAAGTCTCTCCTTCCACGATCCAGGCCAAAGAGGCGGCTCTTAACTGGAATGTTCTCACGGAAGGGGCACGAGAAGGATGGGGGAAACTTGTGATGCTTCCGAAGCGCCCCTGCTCCTGGAAACGTAACACTGTCACTTAGGCCCACATTTTGGGAGGGTAAATAAAGACACATAGCCAAGCTCAGCACCAATGGGCAGGGCTGGTGATGAATATTTGCTAGGCAACGGTATAATTTATTACTGGGATTTAGGAGACAGTTTTAAATTGTTCTCAGAAGCAGTCCCCTACCCCTTTGGGCCACAGCGAATTAGGGGGTGCAAGGGGTACAAGTGGACAGGGCTCCAAGACCTCTACCTTAAGCAATGACTCCTCCACTGAATCTGTCATGTTGTCATATACGTTTTCACTTGAAAGCTGCTTTAAAAATATGAGACATTAAAAAAAATCACTCGTCTAATATAAGTTCCCTATATTAGTGAGAGGGAGACTGAGATCTCCAAAGCAGACATGAATAAAGCCGACCAGTGAGTGGCAGAGCCTGGACACATACCCAGCAAGAGAACTCTTCAAACGCAGCTCAGGTCAAATGTATTCATATATTCATTCAACAAACATTTGCCACCCTAAAACTCTGGGCCTGATTTTGGCTATCATAGCATCCTTCTTCATTTAGTCTGTGTTTTGACAGCTAACCTAGTGCCGAATTCATTCATTCGCTCAACAAATATTTTCTGAGGGCCTATATAGGCCAGGCCATGCTACAGGCACTGGAGATAGAGCAGTGAACAAAACTGATTTTCTGACCTCATGGAATTTGCATTCTAGGGAGATACAGATAATAAATAACATAAACTACACACATGCAAAGTGTGGTCAGTGCTAGGAAGGGGAAAAAAAGCAGAGAGAGAGAAAGTAAAGCATGCCAGAGGGTCTGTCCTTTTAGACAGATTAGCCAGGGCAGCCTCTTTGAATAGATGAGATTTAGGCGGAGGCCTGGATGAAGCCACACGTGTCTGGAAAAAGACGCAGTGGGCAAAACAGGGGCAAAGGCCCTGAGGTCTGTGCACAGCTGGGGGGTGGGAGGCGCAGCCCAAGGCCTGAGTGGGGGTGTGGAGGGGCCGAGAAGCCGTGTGAACCTCAGAAGGCCCAAGAGGGAGGTCGGGTATTTCGCCGAGTAATGTGGGAGCCTTTGGATGGTTTGCTTCAGGGGAGAGATCTGATCTGCTGTGTCGCCAGGAACAGACCTTGAGAAGAACTGAAGCAGGGAGACCTAAGA
>NW_011888797.1:9138547-9151462 GCF_000151845.1 Pteropus vampyrus | reverse complement strand
TCAAGGTTCATCTGTGTTGTAGCATATATCTGAATTTCCTTCCTTTTTAAGGCTGAATAATATTCCATGAATGGATATACCACTGCCAGGTTGTGTGGACACACAAGCAGCCAGGAAGAGGCTCATGCGGCAAGGACTGGGGCCTCCGGCCGGTGGCCAGTGTCAACTGTCAGCCGTGTGAGGACCCTCCAGCCCCAGCATAGCCTTCAGGTGATGCAGCCCTGGCTGACACCTTGACTGCAGCCTGGGGAGCAACCCTGAACCAGAACTGCCCAGCCGAGCCAGTCCCAGATGACCCACAGAAACTGTGAGATAAGGAATGTTGACTGTTGTTTTAAGCCACTCTGTTTTGGGGTGATTCGTTACACAGCAACAGATGACTGATATAATTGCCACCTTATCCTGCCAAGTTTGGCCGCCATTGGCCTTTGACTGTTTCTCAAGATCAGATCGATCTTCAAAGAACAAAAATTCGCCCTCACGGTGGCTTTGGAAAAAGATGTCATCCAGTGTGGATTAACAGCTGGTCTCATGGCGACCTTGGAGTTTACAAGGAGATCGTGTAGGTCCCCAGGCCAAACCTCACCAAAGGGCTTTGCAGGACAAAAGGAAGAGCAGGGAGAGGGAGAGGGAGTAGAAAGAACCCAGAGTTGGGTTTGACGGCCTGGGCTGGAGTCTGGCCTCTGCTGCGGGCTCACTGCATCACCCTGACAGGCGACTCAGTTTCCTAGGCCTCGGGTTCATTGTTTGTCTAACAGAATTAGCTGACAGCATTGTTCTGAGATTGACAGTCTATTCCCCCCAGAGTAGCCAGAAGGATCTTTTAAACTGCAAATCCGCTCATGTCATCCCATACTTAAAACCTATTAACGGCCTGACATTGCCTGGAAAGAGGCACACAGCCCCAGCTGGCCTGCACCCCAGCGGGGCCTGGCCCTGCCAAGGTCACAGGGAGGGACTCCCTAGCCTCGCTCGCCCTCTTCTCCCAGCTTTAAACGCCCCATCTGTTCTTTGGGTTCCTGAAGGCGCCTTGTTCTGCCTGGCCACGGGAGTTTGTTCTGTCTGGCCACGGGACCCGTGGCACCTGTGGGATTTTGCACCTGGAATATACCCCCGCTTCCAATTTGCTGACTTCTCCGCGTCCTTCAGATTAACTCATATGAGGAGCCATCCCTGACTGCTTCGGCCACTCCTCGTGGTCCTTCACTGTTGCTGTAATTACAGGTGTGTTTGTGTGATAAACGGACACGAGTCAGACAGTAGCACAAGGCAGGACCTCTGCCTCGCCCCCGGCTGTGTGCACGGCACAAGCTCACTGTAGAAACTTCGGTGCTTCCATGGAAGGAATGAGTGAGCAGAGGTGCCCAGGACTGTGCAGTTTTCCCCACTCTCCCCACCCCCCAGATTCCGCTCTGACTTCAGGAACTCCCTCAGGACTCAAGCTGAGGAAACCTTACGGGGCAAATTCTTCCAGATTTCTGTGAGTTCTTAACTTTGGCTGAGCATTGGCACTACCTGTAGGGTTTTGTAAACACCCAGTGCCTGAGGTCCCTTCTCAGACATTCTCACGAAAATCTGGTATGCACTGGACATCAGGATAATTCAAAATCCCCGGGCCGAGTCTCAGAACCAGTGCCCTGTCCAGAGGGGTGACGGGGACCCTGGCACAGCCTCTCTAACCTGGAGACTGGAGACGGCCTCACCATCCAGGACTGTGTGGCTGTAAGTAACGAGAGAACATGCAGAGGCCGCGCTGTGCCAGATGCTGTTGCAAGGACTCCCCTTAATAAACTCACACGATCCTCAGAAGTGTCCGATGAAGAGGACAGTGTTAGTATTGTCCGCATTCCACAGGCGGGGAGACTGAAGGGCGGAACCACCATCTCGCACACAGCTATGCAGCCACTCGGTGGCAGAGCCAGGATTTGAATCCCAGGTAGTCAGGCTCCAGTGTCCAGAGCTGGGCGTCCACGTTCTACCGCCTGTGACTGTGGAGATGTACCCACTCACTGTCCTCATCTGACAAATTGCTTTCCATCCTCTGGGGGGCCCGAGGAGGGTGGGGATGCTGCCCGCCTGCCATCTCCATCCCTTGCCCCCAAAATGTTCCCTGAGCCACCAGCAGGCATCACCGAGCAGATCAGATGGCTCTCGCGGACCCGTTCTGGGCTGGGCTTCTTAGACACCAAAAGCCTCTCCCCGTGATGGAGCACATTATCAGCCTCGAAAAGAGACAGGTCTCTATGGAAACCACGGGACTCTGTAGCCATACCATCACTGGCTTCAAGGAAACCTTTTCATGGCTCTGTCTGGGGCTCTGCTGGGAGGCAGCCAAGGGGGCTCTAGCTAATTGGGCCCCCTGTTTGGCCAGGACATCGGGTTCACTGCCAGCACGCGGCAGCCACCTGGGCCTGTCCTCTTCCCCACTGTGCATATACGCAGGCGCTGCTTCTAGCCCTCTCGTGGGAAGGTGCGTTGGTGGGGGAGGTCTGTGGGTGATTGATGTGTGGGGTTGAGTCTTTAATTAAAATGTGCATCATGTGCCAGTCAGAAAAGAAAGTTCAACTTGAAGCCAGGGTCATTATCCTGAGCATTGTTGCAGGAGCTCTTTCCCGTGGGGTTGGGGTGACCTCGTCTAACAGCGGAGCGATCCTGTCCTGACAGCGTGAGGTCAGGGTGCTGGACCCACGCTGACAGCCTGGACCGAGCCTTAATGAGAGCCAGACCTGTGGTTCTCAGCCCTGGCATCTGTCAGAATCACCTGGGCAGCTTTTAAAAAACACCCATATCTGGGCCTCACCTTGTCCAATTGAATAAATCTTTGAGAATGGTGCCTGGGCCGGGGTTCTTGGTAAAAGCTCTGCCAAAGCCAAAGTGTGGCCAAGGCTGAGAAGAAGCGCGACACCTTCTTTATACAGATGGGGGAACTGAGGCTGTAAGTGAAGGGGCTTGCCCTGGGCCTTCCAGTGGTAAGGAGCTCCGAGGCCGGCAAAATGCAGACCCCCTCCATCCCTCTGACGCCCACAGCTCCTAAGGTGGGGTGGGGGAGAGGCGGGCTGGGAAAAGGAAGGTGGGTGGCACTGGGGGGACCCAGAGCCACAGGGAAAGGGGGCAGCTCTGAGAGGAGATAACGTCATCCCTGTCCCAGCCCGGGGTTTGGGGTACAGTGCGGGGGGCACCAAACCTCTACCTCACTCTACCTTTTAAAAAAGTGTGGAAAAGTGTAAGGCCTTTCTAGTCAAGGGGTAGTCACAGGCCAGCAGCCACCAGTGTCACTTGGGAGCTCGTTAGAAAGAATCTCAGGGCCACCCCAGACCTGCTGAATCAGAGTCTACAGTTTAACAAGATCCCCAGGCGACTCGAATGCATATTCAGATTTGGGGAGCCCAGGTGTCGGGCCCTGGGATGGAAGCTACGACACTTGAGTTCTAGTGATATGACCCTGGGAAAGTGCCACGGTTTCTCCATCTGCAATAAGAGGGTGCCCCAACCTCAAATGTCAAAGCCGGAAGGACAGAGAGAAGGGGAGTGAATTGATCAGGTGCCCACGGCAGGCACGGCAGAGCTGCCAGAGGCAATAGCGAGGCTTCCAGCCCAGCGTATTCCCCTCGGTCTTGTCGCAGAGGGCGGGGGACTGGGGCTGGGCACATAAAACGAACACTCCAAGGGGCCTCCAAGTTCCTCTGTTGTTATGTCATTTTGTTCAAGAAGATTCATTGCTAGAAATCGCATCTCCCATCTGTGAGACTGGGATTTGGTTCCAGTCCCATGTCTTTGTGATCTAAAAAAATAACAAAGATATCAAAACAGAAGTCGGTGCCAAAGAAGAGAAGTCATTTGAACTAGAGGGAAAAGAACGACGTGACTACCTTCCTCGCCCTCCTCCTCGCTCGCTCTTGGCAGTGTTGTGCATGCCCGTGCCTGCTGTGCCTGTGCATGGTTGCACGCATGCGTGTGCGTGTGCGCGTGCTTTGTGGACGAGGGTGTACCTGTACATGTGCATGGGCGTGCAAGCGTGAGTCTTGTAGGTATGCATGTTGTGTGTGCATATGTATGTGTGTGAGGGTGTGTCTGTGCATGCAGGTTATATGTGCACGTGTGCGCGAGCATTTGTATCCATGTGAGTGCATGCATGGCTGTAATTGCATGTGTGTTCCTGTGTGTGCATGGTGTTGTACATCTGCGTGTATGCACGCATGTGTGTTGGTAGATGTGCGCATGCCTGTGTGCCATATGCATGATGTGTGTTCATGCGTGAGTGTGAGTGCAAGGGTCTGTGTGCGCATGCGTGTGCTCATGTGGACATGAGCAAATACGTGTGCCTGCGTGTGCATCATGTGTGCATTCGTGTGCTTGTGTATGAGTGTGTGCACATGTACTGGTGTGTGCGTGTGAGTGTGCGTGTGTATTAGGCACTGTGAAACATTAGGGAGCCAAAAGGCCACAAACCTGAGGGGGAGGGGCACTGGGAAACCCAAAAAGTCCTCGACATTCAAGGGTTTAGCATGCAGTTTGGGCTCATTTCAAGTGACCCGAAAGCCCATGGCTTGGAGTATTTTAGATTTTTGATGAGGCGAAAATGTCAGCGTGGGACTGAGCTAGTGAAAGAGCCGAGCTGAACCCCTGGTGATAAGCACCGTTTCTTTCAGGAAAATGGCCTCGAAAGAATTCCAATGGCTAGTGCTAATCATGGCAAGAAAGATGAAGACATCGGAAACATTATTCGCTTTTAGTCTGAGAAACAGCAGCAGGGAGTAGATTAAAGAGCAGAGAGTCTAATTCGACCCTGGCTTAGATCTGCGGCTCCAAATGAGCCCACCATATGCTGCCCTTGGTGCAAAAGGGATTCTCCACCCGGTCTAGGGAGCCCCTGAGCCAGCACAGAACCACTCAAGTGAGAGGGGACGCTTCAGGCAAGGCTGCTGAGTGGCGGAACACACATTAATAACCGCAGAAGTCTCCCCTGCCCCAAGACGTCCAGGTATCAGCTTCACATTTCACTGAGTCTTTGCTCTTTTATGTGTATGCTGGAGCCCCTACTTCGCAGTGTGGCATGCTTAAAGCTCTCTTGCCCGATTTCTTGTGAATGCCGAGGGCCCCCATCAGAAAAAAAATTTGGCGAGAGTTGGATGGAGTCAAACTTATAAACACATGAAAACTATGAGTAATATATTTTTATGGCTCATCTATATTGCAAGCTGACAATGAGCTAAGAGCTTTTATTTATTTTTTTTAAGAGCTTTTATATCAAGTATAATTACATCTATATTAAGTACAATAATATAATTCCCCGCCTCCAGGAAGTCCTTCCTGGTAAAAATTCTACAACTTCTTCAGAGGCAGCTAAAATTGTTACTTCCTCTGAGAAACTTTTCCCACCCACGTCAGCAAGCATTTTCCTGAATTCAGGTATTTGTCTGTCCCCCCACCCCCAAGATTCCCCGAGAAATTGGTCATCTGTCCTCAGCTCCTAGCACCAGCCGGGGCCGGGCGCAGAGAGAGCTCCGTGTTTGTGGAGTGAATATGCGACGTCACGTGGCTTCCTTCTTCTCCTCGTCTCTGGGAATTCCACTCCCCACCCTCCTGGACAGCAGCCATCATGTCCACTCGTTTCTCATTTTGGATAAAATTGATTCCGGCTTTTCTACTTCAGGTTTAATTTCTTGTAAAAACATGAGCGAGCTGAAACATTCTCTCTTGGGGACCAGACTCCGTCCCCAGCAGGCAGCGCACCAGGACGCTGATTGCTCTGGAAGGCAGGACTTAGGCTACCCTGCAGCTGGCCCTCCCTGCCCCAGCCTCGGAGTCCAGCCTCCCTATCCAGTGCCTGGCCTGTGCCCTGGAGCCCAGCCCTTCAGAGACCCCCCTCTCTTGCAGTCATTCCTCCCTCTTTCTAGATCTTTCTCAACAGCATTCCAGGGAGTTCAAGCCTCCTCATCTTAAAAAATGACAAGAATACTAACAACGGTCCTCCCCGAACTCCTCCTCCCCCTCTAGCTTTGTACCACGTTTCTCTCCCATTTTACAGCTGTGCTTATGAAATAATTTAAAAGAAAGATAGAAACGCGCTTCTGCTGTTTGCGAGCCACACCCTCCCCTCGCCGTGCGGTCTGTCGTTGAGCTGGGCTTCTTCTAGTGTCCAGGTGACTCGCTGGAGCCCCTTCTTGGCAGCGTATGACACCGGAGCCCGTCACTGCTGTCCGGCGGTCCTGTTCCCCAGCTTCCGCGGGCCCACGCGCTGGTTTTCCTCCTGCCTCTCTTCTCTTCCTTCCCCGTCCTCCGCTTTCCCTAAACCTTGGTGCTCCTCTGGGCCTCCTCCTCTCACCGCCTGGTCTGTCTAAATGCCATTCTCCGCAGGGCTGACGCGACCCTCAGATCAATCGCTCAAGGCCAGACCCCTCCCCTAAGCTTCAGACCCTCACTCACCTCCAGGCTCTGCTAGTCAATTGCACTTGAGGTCCCAAGGGCACCTCAAACTCCGCATGATTCGAACTCAAGCTGCCTTCCCTCTCCTGGTCCCCGTCACACGCGGCCTTCCGACCTGCGCCCTCTCCTCCTGGAGGCTCCATTTTGGTGACTTGTACCACCGACCGGCCAGCTGCCCAGTTGCCAACGCTGGGCCCCACGCTGGACTCTCTGCCCAATGCAACACCCCATATCTGGGTCGTGAGCCCAGGCCTTCGGTTCTGCCCCCCTCTCCTCACCGTCCCACACCATGTCTCAGAAGAGGTTGTTCCATGCCATCGGTTCCCACCCGGATAACTTAGCCCCCACACCTGCTCTCACCGTCCCCTTTCATGCCCCTCTGACCCATGTCCTGCAGCCAGAGCGGGCTTCCAAAAGGCGATCGTACCTCTCTCCACATTCATCTATTGGCTCCTGATATATTTATTGAAGACCTGCCGCGTGCCAGGGACTCTGCAATCCTGGGAGGACCTGTGCCTTCATCTCGCGTGTTCACATCCAACTAACAAACGCATTATAGAGAGTCAAGTGGTGGTAGATGTCAGGAAAGATAAAGCAGAGAAAGATGGAGAACTTAGGGAGAGGGGTCAGGAGAAGCTTCTTTGAATAAGTGACATTCGAGGAGAGATGTGAATGAAGCGATTAAGTGGGCCAGTAGGGTCTCTAGAGGAAGCACTTTCCAGGCAAGAATAATGGCAAGTGCAAAGGCCCTGTGGCAGCGGGGATTTAGGGTATTTCAAGGAAGAGCAGGCTTTCGTCCTTTGTGCTCCAGCTACACTGAGCTCTAGTTCCCTGCGTACTCCGTGTGGAAATCCGGTCCCTTGTCCTCCCGGGTAGCTTTTGTTAATCTGCTAGATTCAGTCCAGCATCACCTCCCCCAGAGATGTCAGTCCAGAACCTCACCCAGGCTGGGCTAGGGGCCCCTCCTCGGAGCTTCCACAGCCCCTGTCACAGCACGTGACAGACTGCATTGCAATTGCCCACTTATGGACTGTTTGTTGGTTCTTTGTAGAGCAGGAATGGCCTCTGATTCATTCCTGGCCCTGAGACCTGGACAGTGAAGGGGGATTGGTTAATGTTCTAAATAAGTATTGCTGCCTAACAAACCCCTCCAAATTTAGGAGCATAAAACAGCCTCTACTTTATTCCACTCACAGATCCTATGGTCAGGAATTTGGACGGAGCACAGTGGGGATGGCTTATCTCTGCTCCATGACGTCCGAAAGAATCTAATGGCTGCAGCCGGAGCCACCTGGAGGTCTCTGCAGACACCTGTCTTGCCTTTAGACTGGGTTCAGCGAGGACTGTGCCCGGAGCACCCCACACAGACTCTTCCCGTAGTTGAGGCTTCTCACAGCTCAGCAGCTGGCTTCTGAGACAGAGCATCCTGAGAGCGAGAGAATGACCCGGGACAGCCAGGCAGAGCGGCACGGCCTTTTCCGAGCCGGCCTTAGAAGTCGCAGAACATCACTCCAGCATACTCTGCTGGTCCAAGAAGTCAGAATCTCATCCAGATCAAGAGGAGGGGACATAGAGGGAGGTGGGTCAAAGAATTTGGGGGCCATGTCTTAAAATCCTCAGTGAACACATTTTCGAATGATCAGCGTTTGCACCCTATAATACAAATTGCCAAGTGCTTTCATGTACACCTTCTCGTGTGGTCCTCGCTGAGATTTGGGGATGAAGAAACGGGGGTGCAGAGAAGCTATGTGTCCACGGTTGGCTTACAAGTGGCATATGGCCAGAGCTGATGCTACAGGGCAGGGCCACAACAGGAGTGCGCCCATCCCACATGGCCCCACAGGGAGCCCCACTGGCACAGAAATAACTATGGCTGGCACTTATTACATGCCAGGCACCGTTTTAAGTATTTTACAAGTATTAACTCATTTAATCCTCATTACAATCCAATGAGATGGAGGTGTTCTTATTCCTAACTTACAAAAGAGTAAACTGAGTCACGGAGAAGCTGGGCGTGGTAGAGTGTCCTGTCCACAACCCCTCATGCCTTCCCAGTACTGGGCATACCTGAAAGTCCTTTGCCACGTGGTCCCCTTAGAGTAGACAGAGGATATTTCCCTACTCCATGAATTGTGGGCTGGCTGTGGACTCGCTTTGGCCAATGAAACGTGGCAGAAGTGACGATATCAGTTTTGGGCTGAGGTCTCAGGAGGCATCACCTGTCCCATTCACCCTTCCGTGTTCCGATGATTCCTCATGAGAAGCGCATACCTCGGATAGCGACAGGCTCTTCGTCCTGGGGGCGTCCCACAATGAATATGTAGAAAAGACCAGAACCTAACCCATGGCCTGGAGCCGGGGCCAAGACTAGGGGGAGGCAGTTCAGCACTTGCCTCAGACACAAAATGTAAGGAGTTGCCAAAAAAACTCAGGAATAGAGTGAAATAATATTTCATGTAATCTTTTAAAAATAAAAAATAATGCAAAAATAAATCCGTTGCGATAGACTAAATGTTTGTGTTTCCCCAAAGTGCATCTTAAAACCTAACCCCCAGTGTGATGGCATTGGGAGGTGGCCTTTGGGAGGTCATGAGGTCATGAGGGCAGAGCCATCATGAATGGGATTAGTGTCCTTATAAAAGGCCCCAGACAGCTGGCTCCCTTGCTCTTCCATCCTGTGAGGGCACAACGAGGAGACAGCCTCCTATGAACCAAGAAGTAGGTCCTCACCTTGATCTTGGACTTCTCAACCTCCAGAACTGTGAGAAATAAATGTTTGTTGTTTATAAGCTAGTTCGTGTTGTAGTATGGGTATGTTGTTAATACCCCATGTATGATGTTTTTATTATAGCAGCCTAAATGGAAGAAGATGCTGACAATGAACAAAAGATCGAAACTTTAAATAAAGACAGGATCAGTATTGAAGCCAAGCCCGGTAATGTCCAGCCAAACCATTCCAGCTGCAATTGATCTGGAGTCCAGTAAACAGAAGAAGGAATGTTTGTTGCAAGCCACTATGTTGGGAATGGTTTGTTACACAGCATTACTGTGTAATGATCGCTGACCAATACAAAAAGTAATTTGCCTAAGGACACTCAATTTGCAGATAGCAGAGCCGAGATCTGGACCCAGGCAGTATCAGATTAGAGTCTATGTTACTAAAACTTAAAACGCCATGTCTCTCTTGTGGAGACGCACATTAAGGTGTGTGTCCAGGATACCTCAATCCTTACACTGGGCTCTGACTCACTTTCCTGTTCAATGTTCCATCTCCTAGATGAAGCTGGCAGAGTCCCTCTCTGAGTGCCACTCCCTAACTCCCTTCTACCTGGCAGGTGATCCTGGCCCGCTCTCCTTCATTTCATCTGAGGCCCTAACAAGACTGGTCTTAGATTCCAAATCCAGGTTTTGGAGGCAAAGGCAAAAGTTTTAGTGTATGTGCCAAGAACCAGCTACTTGGAACCAGACTTCTCATCTATGTCAAAGATATCAAACAGCGTCGGTGGTAAGAGGATCTCTTGGGAAGGAGAATTTTCAGAGTGCCATGAGTGTCTGCTCCTCATCTTAAGCCTAGGGTGCTTGACATGTGTTCTCTGTAACTGATGGCTCTGTGGACCAATGTTTGTCCTCTGCCTGAGAAATCTCATGAGTGAAAGCCTCTCTGGGTTAGATGCTAAAGATCCTTACTGAACTCAGATCAATGTATACTCTTAGAGCTGATTAAGGCAAAGGATGAGAGTTTCGTATGGACCGGATGTGCGATAAGCATGAGAAAAAGCTGGTGTGGAGATGCCACAGGCCCTGTGCAAGAGAGCATCCTACAGGGGCGAGAAGCCTCAGCACAGAGGATCTACAGGTATCAGAACAACCCTAGGGGCTGCGGAAGGACTCAGCAAACCATCTACATGGAGATGCACAGAACTGCATCAGGATACCTGCAGGTGAGAGGTTCTTGTTGATGGGAGGATGGTCCCTGAAAAATCTACAAAATTACCCCTGAGATTTTAATGCCGCTGCTCAACATCTACCATGCTCTGGGCCTGACACCACCTACCACAGCACCATGGTGCTCGGCAAGAAAGGATGTCCCAGCTTCCCCAACCTCTTCTCTACCCCCTACCAGATCCACCTCCTCAAAACGGAGGAGAAATAAACTGGAATTAGCTAAAGGGAAGACAGGGAGTGAAAAAAAGAATCTTCTCTTCCCCAGATTCCGGCTGTTTGTGCACAACAGACCTCAGCTGTGGGAAAGGAGGAAAGTCTTTCCTTTGAATGAAGGGTGATATGTCAACCATCACGCAGATCGAGTTTTAATTGAGGCTGTATTTGCCACCTGAAGTGCCTTGGGTATAAATGAGAGAAATCATGGGACAGACCAAGTTCTCATCGAGGGACAGGGGAAAACAGAGCCCAGAGCCACTTTAAGGAAGCAGGGGGAGATCGGAGCTGCTTTCTGATCGGGTCTACTGAGTGGAGCTTGTTTGAAGCAAGGTGGCACGTGGGGCCCTGAGGCCTGGACTCACCGCACGCAGTGACAGGGCGCAGACTGTCAGTGGACCAGCCAGATTGCTCCTCCTATTTTCCCACAGTAATGAGTCACCATAAGGCACAAGGCCCCCTAGGAAGGAGCTTCATTTCCCAGCCCTTCCCATAGATAGGTGAGGTCACATGACCGAGTCTTGCCAGTGGAAAGTGAGTGCAAGGGACGTGTCCAGGGGCTTGAAAACAACAGATATGCAGGCGCTCAGCGCTCTTCCATTACCCCTCTTGCTGAACCCAAACGTGGCAGTGGCTTTGACCTTGCAGATGGTGACGAGGTCCTAGAGATGGAGGAGCCTCAAACCTGGATGCTTGAATGACCAGGTGGAGCAGAGCCATCCCCACACCAGCTGAGCACACTCATCGGGAACTTTCCCGTGAACAAGAAGTCAAGTTCTTCTCCTGCGACAGCGTCTGAGCCCTTTGCTGTGAGTGCTGGGCCATCTCAATCCCTGTGCATTACGCTGCTCACATCCAGACCTGGCGCCCCAACCTGCTGGCCTTTCCACCCAAAGAACAGCCCTGCAGCCAGCTCAGTTATGAAAGCTCTGGGGGGAAAACATGTTTTGCAGTCAGACATGGAGTCTAGCCCAGATCTGCCGCTCCAGCTGTGTAACCTTGGGTAAGTGGCTTTCCCTCTCTGAGCCTCGATTTCCCTCACGTGTAAAAAGGGATTCATAATCCTTCCACATAACTTTGCCCAGGAGGATCCATCATGGTGCTTGGTGCACAGTAGGTCTTCAACACAGATCAGCTCCCTTTCCCCTCTTCCTTTCCCGTCCCCCTTACCCAGCAGCCTTTGTCTCTGAGCCCCAGCTGGCCTCCCGTCTGCCCCCACCAAGCCGTGACGCAGGCTGAAGTTTTTCTTTTGAGTAAGTGACAGGTTCGGGGAGGCGGAACAGAACAAGTACTTAGAATTCGCAGTGCAGAATTCTCCGATATCAGATTGCCAGCGTTCCCTTTGCGGGGTCGGGAATTAAGCTGGCTGTCCTGGGCTTGTCTCTGAATGGTCTCCCGTGAGGAAAATGTCCTTTCCTACAATTTTATTCCACCCTCTGACCCAGGGCTGAGAAGCGATTTGTTGGAGAAGTCTCCCTCCTCTGCTGAAGCCCTTTGCGGGTCAGCCCCGCTCCAGGGCGAGTCTGCGGGATGCAGGGAGTGGGGCCGGAGCAGGCATGTTTTGTTTAGTAACGATCGGAATGTTGTGGGTTATGTAATAGGAATATTAATTCTTTCGCAGGGAACACAGGGCTGCAAGGGGCTGTTCGTTTGTTGTCTGGTCCAGCTGCCCTCCTCCCCACCTCCCATGTAGAGCCAAACAAACTGAAACCTGGGAAAGGACGTGATGTATTGCCGCCCCACGTGGAGGAGGCACTGGCAGGGGTGGGCCCAGCAGGACGCGTGAGGAAGGCTTGCTGCAGTGTAGCTGGCTGCCTTGCTGTCTAGCCCTTCTGGTGGTACAGAGGGCATCTTCACCTCCAGGCCTCACGCTGACAAAAACCAGGTTTGGGAAAGCTTTCAGAGTGGCTTGCCTCCCACACTGACCTTTCTTTGGCTGGTGTGGTCAAAGGAGGGGAGGGAGCTGGGCTCCCAGGTGGGCAGAGTTTGGGAGCCCTCCCAGCTCCCTCACACAAAGGCTCACCCGGTTTTGCCTCCACCATAGCCGGGCTCACCTTGCCTTGTGAATGCGCGAGCAGGGGCTTCTCCCCCTGGATCTGAGCTCCTGGCATGCAGGGGCCTTGCCCCGCTCCTCTCTGAACCTCTATGTCCAGGCTTTGCACCTACACGCTCAGTGGCCTCTGCTGACTGATCTAAAGCACAGAGCCATCTCCATCAGCCAAATCCTTTCCCCACCCACGAGGAACTCAGATGGCCTCTGGCTTGGAATCCTCAGCCTGTCACTTCCCCAGCTGTGCCATCTTGGACGTGATATTGAAAGCGGGTGAGCAT
>NW_011888797.1:9126447-9138497 GCF_000151845.1 Pteropus vampyrus | reverse complement strand
CCCTCCCAGCTCCCTCACACAAAGGCTCACCCGGTTTTGCCTCCACCATAGCCGGGCTCACCTTGCCTTGTGAATGCGCGAGCAGGGGCTTCTCCCCCTGGATCTGAGCTCCTGGCATGCAGGGGCCTTGCCCCGCTCCTCTCTGAACCTCTATGTCCAGGCTTTGCACCTACACGCTCAGTGGCCTCTGCTGACTGATCTAAAGCACAGAGCCATCTCCATCAGCCAAATCCTTTCCCCACCCACGAGGAACTCAGATGGCCTCTGGCTTGGAATCCTCAGCCTGTCACTTCCCCAGCTGTGCCATCTTGGACGTGATATTGAAAGCGGGTGAGCATGAAGAGCGTGTTTCTCATGGAGCTGAAGATACAGGGATGGCACGCGACAGGATGTGCAAAACACACGGCAGGAGCAGGCTGATTTCCCTCTCTGCCCTTCGCCCAGGGAGAGCCTCGGTCCGAGGCGGCACGCTCGGGTTGCAGAGGGACGAGACCCTCTCCCGCAGCCTCCACCTGCCATCCCCATCCACATCCCGTCTCACTGCCCATGAGGGCACGCTCTGCTTGCCCAGAGTTTATTAAGGACCATCGGAAAGTCTGCACATCGCATCAGCCATGTACAGACACGGGCCGTGTCCTGACCTCGAGAGCTGACAGTCCAAGCGAGGAGTCTGCACACTGCCAACATTTGGGGCAGGATGACGATCGTGGGGCTGTCCTGGCCACCGGAGGGTGTTTGGCGATATCCCTGGCCTCCGCCCACGGATGATAGTCGCAAGACGCCATCCAACCCCTCCCGTTTTGACAATCGAAATTATGTTTCCAGACATTGTCAAATGTCCCCTGGAGTCAAAATCGATGTTCTACAGGAGCCACACAGAACTCGGACATGTGGTATCCCCAAAGGGCTAACAGTCTACAGGCTGCCTTCCCTGTCTGACCTGGTCCAAAGGGACACAGACACTCAGCACACACACCCAGAGGGCCCAGAAGGGCCCAGGCGGAGAGAGGGCACAATTTATCTTAGAGTTTTGTCCCCTGCCCAACCCTCTTCCTTTACTTAACCTTGAAGGGCCGACACGCAGGGCAAGGGCACCAGGAAGGCGCTGTGTGGGGAGGGAAAGGCCAGCTTTGGTGGGGGGCAGAGGCACCCCCGCCCTCCTGGAAATGCAAAAAATACATGTGGTCAAGACACGGCTTAGAAACAAACCCACTTTAATTGAGAGTGTACACAGAGCTCTGGGGGAGTGGGGGTGTGACTAGGTGAGATCAGGTCACACACCTGTCCTGGACAAGGTACCTGGTCTGCTTGGAGGGTTCAGGCAGGGGCTGGGGGGGAGCACAGAAGCAGGGTCAGAGCCGCTGCTGTGAGCAGCAGGGGCCAGGGCGAAGGTATCGGGAGCGCAGAGCTGAGGCCAGGGCGTGCGTGCGTGCGTGCGTGTGTGTGTGTGTGTGTGTGTGTGTGTGTTCACATGTATATACGTTATATACATGGGCACAATGTACACAGAATCTACAAGAGCCCTCAGAGACCAGTCTAGAGACAGGATCGGGGAGAAGACACCTCCAACCCCTGAAGGGGCCAAGGCAGCATGGGGAGAGGGGCCATGTCAGGGTGTGTGCTGAACACACAGACCTAGCTCTGCTTCTGCCACTCATAGCCTTGCTGTGTGACCCGGGGCAAGGTACTGACCCTCTCTGGCCTTGGAAAGATTCACTAGATGATCACTAAAATTCCTTGTGGCCCTAAACGTGAATATTTTTCAGGAGATTAAAATACGAAATGTATTTGTTAAGAGCTGATGACAAGAGCCTTTGGTCTACAGGTTCAAATCCCACCAGGCCTGGTATCCAGCACAGTCCGGTCCCAGGCACAGGGAAAAGATCCTCTGGGGGCCTTGCCAGCTACTCTCGGGCTCAGCTCTGGCTCCCAGCTGCTCCCCCATGCCTCTCGACAGCTTCGTGTGCAGAAGGCAGTGGGACAGCAGGGGTGGGCAGAGGCCCAGAGGGTGGAGGGAAAGAGGCCAGGGCTGGAGAAGGCCCCGGCCTTAGGGGCACAGAGCCCATCGTTCCTCCTCTTTGTTTCCTAGCACACAGTGGACCCAGCACCCAGCAGGTGCTCAATAAATGCTTGAGGAACGAGCACAGTCATGGGCAGCCTGGTTCTAGGAAGAGTTCTTTCCTGAACTAGCTGGAGGGGGAGAAGCGGGCAGGGCTGGGGCACGTCACTTCCCCCTCTGAGTCCCGGCCGCCTCCTCTGTGACACAGGGGCAGGAGAAGCAACAGCCCCAGTGGCCTGGCCCACCTGTGTGAGTGTAAACTGTAAAGCTCAGTACGGAGGGCAGTGTCCAGCTGCAGACAGGCCACGGGACCCCCATCTGAGAGCAGGGGAGGAGAGTGTCCCCAGCGGAAGCCGTGGATCTGAACTGAGTGGGAGCCTGGCCAACGAGGGGTCACTAGGCTTTTACAGTACAAGGATTTCCATTTCTACCACTACACACGACACGAAGACAGCTGTAACAACAAAGCACAACCAGCAGATGGGAGGAACCTGGGAGGGGAGGCTGAGGAAGGAGGAGGGCGGTCCAGGAGATGGACATGGTCCAGGGGATGGACGTGGTCCAGGAGACGTGGCCACGTTCCCTTCAAACACGGATGTCCCTGGCTCGATTTCAGGGACAGCCAGGGGTCACTTTGATGGGCCAGGGTAGAAATAGCTGAGCAGAGGCCAAAAGTTTGAGGATTGGGGGGAGGGGTCTCCCAGCTGCCACCTAAACCAAGCTGGGTGTCACGCCAGGACAGTGGAGCCCTTTCCCATCAGCTCTGGGTGCTGTTTTCATCCTGTTACTGTTCCAGGAGGTTCGGTCGGGTGCAGGGGTCCTGGTCCCTCTGGCACCAGCGTTTCTTATACCCTAGGGACAGGAAGACTCCGACGTGGGTCCCTGCAGAAATCCAAGTGTCTCCCAACTTTGTCTCCTGCCCTTTGGAGATCCATCCCCGAACGGAGATGCTGGGCCCACGGGGGAAAGAGGAATCAGCGGGAAGTGGCAAGAAGGCAGAAGGTACAGAGGTTAGCGGCCGGGGCGCTCCAGTCTGGCACCAAAGGTCTTCGAACGCGATGCCACTGGGGTCTCGTCGGGGGGATGCGGGCATCTGGCGCCATCTCCCGTAAGGCACTGCCCAAGCCCCACCCCAGCGTCCCTCCCGCTCACTGGATGGTGCATTTGTCCCGCTCTCGGGCCTGGCCCTCCCGCAGGACCTTGGCCTTGATGTACTTGAGGTCACTGTTGACGCTGGGGCGGCGGGCGAAGGGCGAGACCATGCCGTAGGCGTCTGTCTCCTTGACGCGGCGCATGCAGAAGGGCCGGGGGTGGAAGGTGTCGCCATACTGCACCGAGATCTTGCGGTGCAGTGCCGGGCTCATCTCGTGCGGCAGCTTGGCCATGCTGAAGAGCACGTAGAACATCTCGTCCACGTTGGTGTTTTTCTTAGCCGACACCTCGAAGTAGGCGCAGTTCTCGTCCCCCGACACCAGCAGCTCGGCCTCGGTGGCGGCCACCTGGCGGCACAGCTCGCTGTGGTCGTTCTTGTTGCCGCAGATGACCATGGGCAGCTCCCCCACCTCCTTGGTCTTGTTCTTCAGGCAGGACTTGACCTCTAGGATCTGCTTCTGGAGGCGCTTGACCTCGTCGAAGGACTCCCGGTTATCCAGGCTGAACACCAGGATGAAGACGTCGCCTGTGGGGAGAGAAATCCCGGGCGGTGAGTTCGCAGGCGGCTCCGGACCAGCCCCTCCCTGCAGGACACGCAGCCCTAACGTGGCACTGCCTGGTTCAGACATGGTTCATTCACCCTGCATTTCCCTGCAGGACTGGAGACGGGGTGAGTGGCTTGTGAGCTTGTGGGGACAGCGTCAGGGTAATAATAATAATAAGCGCCTGAGGCACAGGAGGAGCTCGGAGGACTGGCATGGGGCAGGCCTGGGTGAGCGTCTTGCCTTTTCCACTCACTGGCCACTTGGTCTCGACCTTAGTTCCCCCAGCTGTCCCACGCGGATGAAACGCTGCCTTGCGGGGTGATCTCTAGGGTCGCGGGAGATACGACTGCGGTGGCACGTGCTCATTCGCCTCGGGATCGATAATGGTCATGAGAGCAAGCACCTGTGGGAGCCAGCGTGGGGCGCACGCTTCGTGCACATTTTTAACCTGACTCCTCAAAACACCTCCGTGAGATTTCATCACCTTCGCGCTGTAGGTGAACAAACAGGCTCGGAAAGGGTGAGCGACCTGCCCCCAGATCATACAGCTTCAGCGCGGCCAGGCTGAGATTTGCGCCCGAGTCTGTCCCCCTCCGCCCGAGCCTCGCACACACAGGTGCCCTCTGCTTCTTGAATAAATCACGGACGAAGCCGTGAATGCTGGCCTCCAAGGCCCACACTATCCCTAGTTTAGCTCACTGCATCGCTCGAGACACCTCTGGATCTGAAACAGGAACCGCGTGGAGGCGGTGGGGGGTGACAGGGAGGGAGAGAGAGGGCTAGTGCCTTCGTCCTGATTTCCACATCTCTCTACAGCGATCACGGTCTCACGCGCAAAGCACCGTCCTCACTTAGGCCTCAACTCTTTAGAACCTGTGGTGAGACGTAAAGATCCCTGTTTTACAAACGAGGAAACGGAGGGGCACTGGTGACTGGCCCAAGTCCCCGAGAGGAAAATCAAGCCATTCCAGCTCTGGTGGCACTGCTGCCCATTCCTCTGGACCCCAGAGCACGCCATTTGTCCCCCAATGCTAGCACGTGCCACACTCAGAACAGTGTTCCGGCCAACAGTGCGCTCTGGAGCAGAGGGGGCCTTGATCACCCGCTCCTTGTCTCCTTGTGCCCAGTGCACAGTGTGGGGTCCTAAAGCCGCATGAATGGACAGGATGGGAAGGAATGAACATGGGATGGGCTGCTTAGGAAAGCACCTGCAAGGCATGCCAGCCTGGCAACCGCTTCTGCCTGGGCTGCCAAACCCGCTTTGTTAGGCTAATCCCGGGCCCCCGAGGATTCTGCCGCCTGGACATATTCAGATGCAAGGCTATGGCGCCAAGCTTCAGAGATGGCCGGCTGGCAGCTGGAAGGAGGGCCGGCGGTGGGATGAATGGTTTTCAGAGGGTCCTGGTCACCAGCACCGGGTTGGAAAATGAGGCCCAGGTAGGTGAGCGAAAAAGCAAGCTGCAGACAGATGTGCTCGGAATGATATAGGCATGTAAACAAAAAAACAGACAAAATGCTCTCTGTTATGGGGATGTGGGTATGAATGTCAATGTGTTCATGGGGGTTCTGGAAGAGTCCACACCGGACTGATGGGGTGGCCACCTCCAGGGAGGAGGCAAGAGCCTGGGGTGGGGTCAGGGGTCAAGGGGGCTTTTTAGCCTTGTCCATGTGTTTAAAAGAGGGCGTGTGTTGGTGCTATTATTCGAATAATTAAAATTAATTTTGGAAATATGCACCTGGTCTTTCTCTCGGCAACTCCCCTCTTCCTCCTTCTGACGCATTTAGCCTCATTTACATCGGCGGGTGCGCAGGCCCCTCCCTGAGGCAGGGAGAGCTAACATTCCTGCAATCCGCACAGTGCGCTAGAAGCACCCCCCCCGCAACACGCACGCACGTGTGTTCCTCCAGTCCTTGAGGCCTCACTGGCGGGAAGCAAGGGCGTGCCTGCTGGGCGGCTGGGGAGCCTGAGATGCAGACCTCTGCTTGCATGTTTAAGCCACCCTAGTGGTGGGGCCGGGACTCGGACCCGGGTCAACCCAGGGCTCCTTCTATCCCCACCTTCCCAAATAGGGGAAGATGGGTCTGAGCATGATCTGGGTCAGATGGTCAGCAGGACAGCCCGGAAGAGGAAGCTGTCTGCCCAGGGACTCGAGGAGGGGTCTCGGCCGGGGCTTGGGGGAAAGGTGGGCATGGCCTGGTTTCTCACTGCAGAAGTATATGAGTTGGGGGTTATTTGGGTGGTGGCTGGAGGGTTACTTGTTCAACTCCTCCCCTCATCACTGCCCAGCGGCGGGTGGGGCATGGCTTGGGAAATGACTGCAGAGCCCTGGCAGGGACCTTGTCAACGCTGCTTTAAGACCGATGTTTACTGAGCACTTAATCTCTGCTCACCCAGCACTTTTCGTGTTAACTCATGTATTCTCACGATGACCTCCGGGATGGGGGCCGTGCGATGCCAACATACAGATGAGAAAGCTGAGGCACAAAGGGATAAAGTCCAAGTCCAGAAGGACAAAACCAGGAAGCAGGGGAATGGGACTCGGACCCGGGCAGACCGGTTTCTGGGCCCGCCCTCCCGGCTACCACACGAAACTGCCTGAGTCACATAAATGATGGTCGAGTCCCGCATCTCCCCCTGTCCCCTTCATCCCCAGCAGTCTCCCTGCCCCTCCTCACACTCCCAGCAGGGCCGAGGGGCTACAGGAGAGCTTAGCGGTAAAGCGAGAGACAGACCGCCCTTTACCAGCTGTGTCACCACCTGGAGTAACTTAACCCCTGTGGGCCTCAGTTTCTCCACTCGTAAAACGGAAGCAAATGCCAACCTCCTGGGTGAGTTGTGAGGATTAATAAATACGTGCCAAGCTCTAAGAGTGGGCCCCAGCACGTAGCTCTTGAGAAGTGTGAGCTATTGCCATCACCAATACTGTGATTATCATCGACCCCTAGCATGAGCAGGCCGCCTGCCCGCCCTCTGGCTTGCCACTGCCCAGGACCAACCCTTACCACTCTGAGAGGCAGCAAGGGCTTAGGGTTTCAACAGCCCTGAGCCCAGCAGACTGACCACGGGCCCTGGAGCTCTGTGGGGTCACCGCCTGCTGGAAAAAGGCAGCAGCCTCTCTGTTCCCTGGGGAGGAAGATCCCCAGCGCCCGTCTGCATCGGCTCCTGATCTGCAAGGTAGCACTGGCAGTCGTGAGTGATCCATCCAGAGTCGGACAGAATGGAATGTGAGCCCCGGCTCCGTCATCTGCTCAGGCAAGCAGCAGCACCTCTCTGACCCTCACGGTGCCAGGGGGCTTGTTGCGAGCTTCCTCTCAGACGATGGATGTGCAAGTGCTTTGCAAACTGTAAAGTACCAAGCACGCACGCCCACATATGCGGCGCCCAGGCCCGCCCCCGGCACCCACCTGTGAGGATGGAGAGCCTGCGCATGGCGGGGAAGGGGTGGTTGCCAGACGTGTCCAGGATGTCCAGCTGGTACATGTCGCCACGGATGTTGTAGACCTTCCGGTGGAAGTCCTCGATGGTGGGCGTGTACTGATCCTCGAAGCGGCCATTGAGGAAGCGAGAGACGATGGAGCTCTTGCCTACCCTCGAGGCGCCAAGCACCACCATGCGGTACGAGTTCTTGGCGGGCACGCTGAACGTGCAGTTCCCGCTGGAGAAGGTCTTCATCATGGCTCGGGGCTGTGGCAGAGAGCAGGGAGCAGGTGTCAGGAGGCCTCGGCCTTGGCCCTGCAGCCTGGCTCCTGACTAAGTCTCGGTTTTGTGTTAAAATGGGAACACTGGACTAGGGTCTCTCCAAGGGGCCTTGGAGTCCTAGCTGTTCATTCATTCATGTTCTCTCTCGTTTCTTTCCTCCCTCACTCACTCACTCACCCATTCATTCACCCTCGTGTTCATTTACCCCCTTATTTATGCCAGCGCAGGACTGCTGGGGCTCGAATTCTCACTTTACCACCAACTCGGGACTGCTCCTGAGCAAGCAGCCTGACTTCCTGGGGGTCGCTTTCTCATCTATACAATGGGCTGGACTCCCTGGGCTGTTGTAAAGGGCTCCGCACACGGCGAGATCTCAAAAGCATTAACTCTGGTTGGACTCGTTCTTTCCCTGGTCCACCTGTCCTTTCCAGCTCTGGCTTCCCAGGAGCCTATGACTCCGGGACACGACATGAGGAAGACTCTAGAGAGCATTTCTCAAGCACAGGGTGCCATGGCCTTTCAGTCCTCTCGGGAAGAAGGGAGAGGCCATGTCTAGACCACATCCTCCACGCCAGGGCCTGGGGCTGCCCAGCGATTTTTACCTCCCAGGCCCTGGGTTCTCCCACCTCCAGGAGACCCAGAGACCGGGGCTAGGGCATGTGGGTCAGAGAAATGACCTGTGAACAACTCAAGTCCCTCATAACGCCAAGGGTTTATGGACCTGGGGGCATACCCAGAACTTTCTACGGGAGCCTCGTGGAAGGGGCTGAAATGGATCCAAGCTCCAAATCTCAAGTGGACATAAGTAAACCTCCAGGGGCTCCATCAGGCCCACCCCAAAGGCCATTCGCAGCTCAGCCACCCTCCTTTCCTATCTCAGCACCAGGAGAAGCCTCCAGAACCCATAAGTCTCCATCGCTCGAGTTCGTTTAAGCTCTGCTGAGATCTGCCTCCACTCCCTGGCCAAACCCAAAACACCCTCTTCCCTTTACATCTCCGGGTCTGGCTCGAATGCCCCCTCCTCTCGGCAGGTTTCCTTCACCCCCCGGCCCATCCAGCAGGAATCCCTCCCCTCTCCAGAGAAGAGGAACTACAAATGGACACAGGCCTGCTGAAATATGGATCCCCAGGCTGCCCACGTGCTTCTGCAGGTTGGGCACTGCACAGAGCACCCGGTTAGGTGGGAAAGTGGGGGGCTGTCTTTGTGGATTTAACTGCTCGGAGAAGGTACCTTTTTTCTATTTGCACAAAGGGCCGCATATGCAAGTTACAACTGGTCCCCGGCGATTAGTCTGGAGTGCCTCATCCATTTACCCTGAGGCTCTCTCCAACATCATAATGTTCCATCTGCCACGACACCAAGAGACCTGAGGCAGAGAGCTCCGACATGTGAGTCCCCCGGCAATGCCATGCTCAGGACACTCAGGCACCAGCATCTACCCACCTGCCCAACCGAGTTGCTGTGCAGTCAACCGACTCCCAAAAACACTCTTTTAAAAAGCGCTTATTGGTAGCGTTTGTCAATTTCCACGGTGTACATACTGCCACCATGGCCAAGTCCAAGTTACCAAGATGATCTCAATGGAAGAATTGCAAAGAGACGCACACAATAAGCCCGCCCAGCACACCGCTGACCCCCGGCCTGGAGCCACAACAATCACCGCTCACCAGGCCCCTGCCATGTGCCAAGCACTGCACTAAGTATAGAAAAATAATAATAGCTGACATTTATTTTGCAGTTAATGCATGCCAGAGTGTTCTCAGTGCTGAACATGTAATAACCCACTTCCTCCCTCAGTAATCTCAGAAGGTAGATGGAGTTATCCCAATTTACAGATAAGGAATTGAAGCACAGAGAAGTTTAGGAACTTGCTCATGGTTACCCAGCAAAGGAGGGATTTGACCCCAGGCAGTCTGCCCCAGGCTATGAAGTCTCCTCACCACCTCCCTGCTAGCGATACTTATTATCTTCCCCACTTTACAAATAAGGACCCTGATGCTTAAAAGCTACGTGACTGGCCCATTTAATTAATAAGGGAGCCAGGACAGGGACTCCAAGCCTGAGACCTCCACGTTACCCATCCAAGTCATGCCTGAAGCCATCTTCCAATTTATCCCACAGGGTGTCAGTGCCATTTACACAGCAGGTGCTCAATAAGTGATCCATGAATGAATGAAGCGAATGGCTCTGCCTTTGGAGCTCACTCAGAGCATCCTTCTGGGGTCTTCTCCCTCGACTCTCGCTGTGCCTGGCTGTGCCTGTGCCTCGCTGTGCCTGGCTCGCTGTGATGAGGAGGGTCTCAGTGCCCTGGGCACACTCGTGAGTGGGCAGCCGGGGGCGGGGGGATGCAAAACCAACAGTGGTGAGCCCTTCCCAACCTGGGCTTTCTGCAGGGATGAGGGAAAAGAGGCCCCGCATCGGGACAACCCCCTCTCCAAGTCCCTCTGCAGGGAGCCTGACTCTGCTGGTGGTCACCTCTGTAGAGACAGAGAGGGAAGAAGGCCAGCAGCCCCCCAGCGACGGTGTTCGTCTATATCACTGCCCAGAGCTCCTGGTACAGACACGTTAATATCAGTGGCTAAATGGGCTAAGGAAGTCAGAGAGAGGAGGCAGGGGGTCCGAGAGTGGAGGCAGGGGGTCAGTGAGAGGTAAAGAAGGGGAAAAAACCTGGCTTTCTTCTCTAAGGATTCTGTGAGTCTTCACCTCAGCCACATGGGGTTGCAGACACCTGGATGCCAGGTGACAGCACCTCTGTGGGCTCTGCTTCCCACCCCTCCATAGTTCTTCCCTTTTCCTCCCCCAAAGGAGGCACCGTGGGCAGCGTTGTGGGCATAGCTTCTCCTCTCCACTGTCTGCTCTTCTCTATCGGCCAAACTGATCCTACACAGTGAGGAGCAGACAGGGGTTAGAGTTCAAAGGACCCTTTTAGAGTTTAGAGTCCCACCCTGGAGGCCCAGAGAGAAGTTAAGAGGGACCATTATTAGCGGCATGAGTACCCGAATGCAATTTCTCTGACTCTCTGCTGATCCCACCCCAGGGCCATTCTGAGGGCACCAGGGAGGCAGAAAGGCCCAGAGCAAAGATGAGGTAGAGGGGACCAGGATGGGGGAACAGTAGCCACAGCCAGGCAGGCTTCCATCATGCTGGGAGCTTTGTGTGCCTTCTTCCAATGACTTCACAGCAGCCCCATGAAGAGGGGACCACCATTGGACAGACAGGACACGAGGTCGGAGAGGCTGAGTCACTTGCCCCAGTTCACACAGATGACTGGCCAGACCAGGATTAAAATCAGGCTGCTTGCTCCAAAGCCTGGGCTCTTATCTCTATGAAGACCCACCTCCCCAGGCCAAAACCAGTACCTTTCAAGACAGTGTCTGACACAGTGAAGCCTCAGCTGGAGTCAGGCAGGGGGAATGACCCCTAAAGCCTACTGTATTCTCATCCCCTCTCTCCCTGCCCGGGACTCTCCCCCAAATCCTGCCCAGCAGCTCCCAGCGAATGCATCTGGGGACTCGCCCCCTTCTCTTCGGAGCCCCTCCTCTAGGGCCTGGAGGGGTCAGTTGAGCAAGGACAGCGGGACAAGAGAGTGGATGTGTCCTCCTCCCTATAAGTACCCCAGAGCTTGTGTCACTGCACCGCCCTGCCCCCGCCCTCCCACACACTCCAAGCCTCCTCCACTAGGGCACATCCTGGCCTCCCTGGACACACACGGACTCACTGGCCTCATTCCCACGCTAAGGCTAGTACTGGGGGCTTTGCAAGCCAGCTTCACCACCTTTGGTGGCTCAGGATGGAAGAAAGCAGGCAGGCACGAGCTGCTGGCAGCCAGCGCTGCCTCTCACCAGCTCAGCAACCTTGGACAAATGGTCTAGCCTGTGGCGTTGGTCATCTCTCAAAGGGATATGGTAGAAACAAACCTGAGAGTCCAGTGAGGAGCCAGGAGGCTGATATAGCTCTCGGCGTACAGGAAGCAGGTTCTTCGTTTTGTGGTGCTTCCTCTTAGCAGCCTAGGGGCTGCCTGGAGAAGCCAGGTGGGGTGGGACTGGAGTGTAGGCAGAGGTCTTAGGGGTTCTCATTTGTCTCCCTGAAGCCTGAATCATGGGCTCCTGAGCTGGCTGCCCCTCCCAGCCCAGCCTCCTCCCCCTCATGAGGTCCTGGACACGTCCTTCCGCATCCTCTCAGGCCTGAGGGCAAAGGCAGGAGAGGTCAGAGAGAGCCCCTCAGAGGTGCTGAGTGCAGGACACCTATCCTGGGAGGGGATCGCCCAGGAAATGCACTCCTTGCACCAACTCAAGAAAAGTCAAGGACCTCTGGACAAGGAAGCTGCTCCTTGATCTTCCCTCCTCAGAGGCCCTCACCAGGTCTGGGGGTAGGGGCACCAACTGGCCAAATCTCAGCCCCAACTCCCAGCCAGGTGTCAGCTGGGTAGGAAGGAGGGTAAGGTGCTTGGGGAAGGTAAGTGCTGCTTCCTCCCTGAGCCTCAGTTTCCTCATATTTAAATGAGCTATTACTCCAGATCTCTTAAACGGAAGCGCCTATCACCAAATCTAACCCAGAGTAGACGATCGGTCAGTTCTTACCTGGGATAAGTAA
>NW_011888797.1:9112661-9124960 GCF_000151845.1 Pteropus vampyrus | reverse complement strand
ACCGCAGTCTGGCGCTCCGCGTGCCTGGGCGCGTGGGGCCGGGGCCGCGCTGGTGGCGTGCGGGGGCGCACGCCACGACCGAAAAGCAGCACGGGCTTCGGAGGCTGACGTCTGCACTCGCCCTCGACACGCACACCACCTGGGCCGCAGGTGACTTGCGGGGGCTCCGCCGCCAATCGGCCGGGGTCCCCAGCAGCTGGTGCTGGGTCCGGCAGCAGCCAGCGCTCGGTAGTACCCGCGCCCTCCTCCGTCGCAGAAATCTCCAGGTGGCCAGGTGCCCAGCCCCAAGCCGCCGCCTCACTCCCGAGGTCTCAGGGCCCGCGGGACTCCTTAGGATGGCACATGGGCCGCGCACGTGCCGCCGCCAGGAGGGGCCGCGGAGTCACCTTGGCCTGGCGCGCCTGAATGGAGATCTGCGCCGCGCGCAGGTCTGGGAGAGCACTGTAGAGAGAGCCTTGCCGGGTTTTGCGGGGGACGTACCGGGTGCCCTTGGCCAGCTCCTCTCTCACTTCGATTCTCCCCACTTTGAACTAGAGCAGACATCAGTCATTCTCACTGTGCCATATCCAGACACCATTTATTAGTATTTTCTTTAAATCCCAGACCCACTTTCCCTTCCCTGAAACACGTTTTTTAGAGAATCGTTATATCACTGCCTTAAATGGGAAACCAGTATCACTTGCCATAAATAGAAGGTAAGAGTAAAAATAAGCACAATGAAAACAAACGAAGGTTATTAAATTCTAGCTGGAAACTGGCCTGCCAAAGTGCCCTCTGTGAACAAGGGAGATTAGCATGGTTTGGAGAGGTGCTAAAGACCTATTAGCACCCTACAGAGACTTTCTCCTCTAAGTTACCTGGAGGTTGAAAAGAGAATGTTCTCACTGCGATGTGGTAAAGGGATACAATATTGTATCTGTCAAACCATATTTGGTGTCAGCCGGTGAACTATTGCTCACTTCCAGAGCCCTGGAATTGGAGGATGTCTGCCCATCCTCCCCCTACCAACAGACTTATCTGCCACCTCATGATAAACTCTGGGGTCTGGAGGGCACCATATTGAGGGTCCAGCTCCGTTGGATGAGAGTTTGGCATTCAAGCCCCGTCTCTAACCTCTCATATATTTCCCCTGAGCCAGTCATGGAAATTCTCTGGGCCTTGGTTGGGTCATCTATAAAGTGGGTATGATATGCTAGGTCCACAGAGTGACAAAAGTGCTAACATGGACTTTTGCATTCTAGAAAGTGGCTTGCGCTGCGTCCCCTGTGCAGTCTCGAGGTTTTTCAGGGAAGAAGGTGGGGCAGATGGAGGTGCAGGGTCTAGCTAGAGGGCGCAGCACTTACGCTACTTGTGTTTAATCCCTTAGCTGGAGGAAGTGAAATCTAGGCCTTAGAGGGCTAAGGGATATATGTGCCCAAGGTCGCCCAGCCAGCAAGTGGCAGGATCCCAGCCCAGTGCTCTTTCCGCATCCAGGCTTTGCTTCTAGGAACTGGCTTCAGTCCAGGAGGGTTTGTGCTTAGCTTGACGCACAGAGGTTGTGAGCTGGCCATGAACTTGGCAGCGGGAGGTAGGCAGGGTGGCACACTTCACCTGGAAGGCTTGGGTCAGGAGGACTCAGGCCACTGGGCTGGTTCCCCCACTCCCACTCCAGAAACGTGGCAGGCGGCCAGCTCTGAGCCTGCCCAGGAACCCATTACCTGCTGCTTCTGCCGAGTTCTTCATCCTGAGCAGGTCACGCTCCACTGACCATATCCCCATATTGAGGGTTGATGTACATGGGAGCTGTGGGGCCTCAGGAGACCCACCTGCCACTGTCTCTACCCTTGCCCCCCCGCACCAACCCCAGCGCAGAATGGCTCAGTCAACAAGCAGGTGCACGTAGGGATCGATGCCCAAAGAAGCTTTATGTGGCAACACCTTACCTCTCACGTGTGCCCACGTTCCGATCCTCCCATTTGCCTCACCATCTCATATGGACCATTTGTCATGGCTAAGTCCTTCCTTACTGGGCTCCTGGTCACCCCTCTATCCCATAATCCATGACCACTTCAATCATTTTCTAAAAATGCCACCCCCGCTCGAGAATTTTCAATGGCTCCCCGTTGCTTGAGATATAAAATTAAAACTTTTTAGCTCGGCATAGAAGGCATCCAGCCAGGATCTATTTCCCACCACATCCCACCATCAACCTCCATTTCAGCCAAATCGAACCCCTTCTGGGTCCCTCAAAGAGCTGGGATTTCCTTCCCCCAGGCCTTTGTGTATGCCAATCCCTCTAACTACCTTTTTCCCTTTTCTTTAATCCATTGAACTTCTACACATCGTTCAAAGCGTAATGTCCACACCTCTCCCCACAAAGCCTCCTAGCTTTTCTAACAGTGTAAATCTCATCCTGCTCTGGGTTCCCGTGACAACAAAACCTGGCTCTTGCACTGTGGGTAACTGACCATCTCTTTAAGCCTCAGTTTCTTCACCTGTAAAGTGGGTGTTATAATAGTAGCTACCTCATAGGTCGTCGGGAGGATTAAAAAATACAGTAAAGTGCCTCGCATTGGAGGCTTTGCATAGAATGGCCTTGATCATAATTATCTGCTGTATGGCCTGTGTTACATCCAGCCTCACGTTTTGGACACATGCCTGGTCACCCCCCGTTTGCATGTGAGCTCCTTGGAGTGGGGACGGGCCTGATTCATCTTCGTATTCCCACATCACTAAGGGCAGCATCTTGCATGTTGTGAGTTTTTAATAAACGCTTATTGAATTCTTCTCAGCCAAACAGCCTCGGAGCAGAAGAAATGCACAAGCTCTCCTTGGAGACGAGAGGAAGAAAGGGGTGGGCAGACATGCGAGGCAATTTCATTTAGTCCTCTAACAGCCTCACTTACAGAAGGGGAAACTGAGGCTTGAGGAGGCTGTTCAAAGCCAGGCAGCTAACAAGAGGCCGAACTGGGATCTGAGAGACATTTCTCCAAAGAGTTATAAGATATTTGCCCAATCAATGTTCTGTCACATCCCCAACAGCTTTTCTAGAACAGTGGTTCCTGTTCCTGGCGGAGCCTAAGAATCACCTGGGGGAGATATTAAACAATTACAAAGCCCAGGCTCCTGCTCAGAGATGCTGATTTAATTGCTCTGAGATTTAATCTGCCTGAAATCTATACTGTTTAAAGCTCTTCTGAGTAATTCTGATGTGCAGCCAGGGTTGCCAGAACAGTGGTTCTCAAAGTGTGGTTGCTGTACCAGCGGCATCAGCATCGTATAAGACTTAGTAGAAATACCGGTCCCACCTAAGACCCACTGGATCTGAAGCTCTGAGGTGGGACCCAGCCATCTGGGTTTCAACTAGCCCTCTCAGTAATTCTGATACCTGCCAAAGCCTGAGAACCACTGACCAGAAGATTAAAGTTGGCAAAACCTTAGAGGTCATGTGGCCTGAACTTGACCAAGAAATGGTTTGTGGCCTGACCAAGTTCAACACATGTTAATGGCAGGCTAGACCCAGAGCCCAGGTCTCAACTCCTAGCACAGTGCTCTTTCCTGCTGAGTGCACCATGCAAGGCTGCACAGTCCCTAACTAGGTTTCTGGCCGTGGCAGGCCTGGGCATCTGAATCAGCCTTGAGCCTACAGCAGAGGTCAGCATGTCACCAGCTGCATAAGCCCAGCTGGATCAAGGGTACAGGGTCAGGTGCCAGTCAATGCAGAGAGCAGCTAGCTGGAGGAGACTGGCACCATACTTGGCATTAAGGACCTTGCTAAACATCCTTGGAGGCAGAGTAATAACAGAGGGGTGTCCCCAGGTCAAAGGTCAGCAAGAGCACAATTGAACCAGTACCTGTGCCCTCCCCCTCATCTGACCCCTTCTGCCTCCTGCTGAGCGTAGAGATGGTACTTAATCATATAGTAGGTGTTCAGTAAAAATTGAATGGATGAATGAATGAATGCATGAATGCGTTGTGGTCAGTTTTCTCTTCTTTGCAACAAGAATCTTGGGTCAGATCCTCTTCAAGCCCAATCCGATTCCACATTTCCAAACTGGATGAATCCCACTACAAGTGACTCAGATGCCTTTTAGCCCATGTGTAGTTCTTATGCAAATTAGCAAAAAGCGCCTCCTCCAGGCAGAGGTAGCCCCTCTGTAAGGCTCACAGCTTTGGGGGGCAGGGAGAAAGCACAAGCTGAATTTTCTTTGCTAGTGCCCTTGAGCGATAAGCAACCTTCACGACCATACAGGGCAGCCCTTTGTAACCTCATCTAGTCTTTGAAGAATGCACCACAGGACAGTTTTGCAAGCAGCAATGATGACCGGGAGGATGTGATCGTTATATCAGATTGGGCCAAGCTGAGGGTTTGGCCAGAAAAAAAAAAAAACAGAGTGGACCAGAGGCTTTTCATCGTAATGAGGGCCATTCATGCAGTTCCCACTCTCCCAGGCGCTGGATTGGTCCCTGTAACTTCAAGAATCCCTTTAACCAGGCAACAATCCTATGTGGAGGTGGCACTATTAGCCTCATTTGTAATGAGGAAACTGAGGCTGGGAGGGACCTAACTGGCTTAAAGACACCTAGGCAAGGAAGTAATGCATCTTACACTGGAACTAAGTCAGCTTGACAACAAGGCTGCCTATGGGTAAGATTTGCTCTCAGATCCAGCAGCAGTATGCAAATGATCATGGCCATGATCTCCATGGATGCTCCCTGTGAAGTAAGCAGGGCAAGGTTTTTGTTCCCATTTTACAGGTGACAGAACTAAAGCTCAGAGATGTTCGGTGATTTACCGGTCACTTGACCAGTAAGAGGCAGAGCCTGGACTGAAAAATATCTGGGTCTTTGAACAACTCTCCTTTGATCTTTTTATGACACTCTGATGTTTTCTTAAGGCTTGGCCTGGACATGCTGTAATAGGTTCTCTCATCTATTCATCCACCCACCCGACACCATCATCGTCATCATCATTTCCTTATCTCCATCATCTTCTCAATCATCATCATCTCCATCATCTCCTCCATCATCATTTCTGTCATATTCATCATTATCATCATCACCATCATCACCATCATCATCATCATCATCTCCCAAGCTCATGACTTCTGCTTCTCTCTAGACGTATATCAGTCCCCTTGGCCTTGGTCATGGTGTGGTCCAGATCAAGACACGAGGGCAATGCAACTGCCTTTAGCCTTGACCTTTGGACAGAACTTTACAGGTGTCTTCTCTATCATATCACATCTGACCCTCCCACGGCCCCAGGAAACATGCAGAACAAAACCTTATATGGAAGAGAAGCTGAAGCAGGAGACATTCGCTGGCAATGGAAGAACAATGGGTCTTCTAGGCTAAAATTTGTCAACTGCTTCCCTTATGTTGAGCTCAGGTTGGGGAGGTAGGCACTGTTCTAAGCATGCTGCACAATTAATTCATTTAACTTTCTCAACAACACTATGAGAAGTGTCTTATAATCTCCATTTTCCAGACAAGGAGACTGTGGCTCGGTGATGTGAGGTAGCTGGGCCAAGGTCACTCAGCTCTGATTGGTGGAGCTGGGATCCTGAGTCTGTCTGAAACTCTGAAACCAGTATTCTCTTCCCTATAGGAAATTGCCTCTGGTGCAGCATTCTGACTGCCCCTCTGGGGTTAAGACCTCCTGGGCCAACGTGAGGCTGTGATTCTGACTGGGAGTCTGCCCTGTTTTAATCAGAGGGGGCCGAAGACCCTGGGAGTTGGCCCAACCCTCTGGATTCTGACAGCCAGCTGAGCCACTGGCCTGGCACCTCCTGTTTACAGAGAAGTGCCTGCGAACCCTCAATTCAAGAGAAACTGAGGGTGGCCAGACTCATGGGCTCAGCCAAACACTGTGACTCAGTGCCCTGGTCCAGGTTCCACCTCCGTCTCTGGCATTACTTGCCGTGCGCAATGGCAGAGAGGTGCCTTGACTCTCACTTACGCCGCCAGCACCCTCTCCCACTCCCCATCACCATTGCCCGCTCCATCATTTACCCTCATGAGCCAGGTATGGCAGGAAGGGCACAAGCTTGGCCACGAAACAGTCCTGGATTCAAATCCTGGCTCTGCCTCTCAGCTTATCTTGGTCTTGGACAAGCTAGTTCTCTCTGAGCCTCGGTTGCCTCATCTGTCAAATGGACTCTTGTCCAATGACTCCTCATGCAGTCATTCGACGAACACTAAGAGAACACTGGGCTAGCAACCTGTAGTCTAGCAGAGAAGGTCCAGAGTCCAAGATTTGAGGAATGCATTGGAGTTAACCAGAGAAAGAGTGTTTCAAGCAGAAGCAAGAGGACATACAAAGGTCTGGACGAGAAAGAGTGGCCCATTCGAAGAACTGAAATACACCCATATTGACTGGGAAGCGGGAAGAGGGTAAAATAGTACAAAACAAGGCTCAAGAGAAAGGCAGGGGCCAGACATGTCTTGCAGCACTTAGCACACAGTAGGCACTCAATCAGTGAGGGTTGCCCTCTCTGAGCCCAGAGTTGAGCCCCAAGCCTCAGGTGCAGGCTGATCCTCATAGAGTGCAGGGAGCCTATTCTCTCCTTTGGTCAGCACCCGGCACGCCTGCTAATGCCACATAATACACCGGGCTCATTACCTCGAAGTGCCGAGCCAGGAAAGCAGGGGGTAGCGAGCAGTCTGCCAACTACCTTGGATATGCCAGAAATAGAGTCCAATGTTCCGGGAAGCTAATGACTGTGGCCTCGGTGTATTTCTCTTTCCTTTTAGTGGTCTCCAGCCGATGACGTTTGAAGAAGAGGGGAGCAGGGCCGTGGGAGAGAGGCAGAGCCAGCCGTGCAGAGCCCCGGCTCCAGCCCTGTGCAGATGGGTGGCGAGCCTCGCTTCAGCCACCAAACGTGCTTCTATAACGTTGTGCAGAAGTCATATCCGTGTAAATCACATTTTATTTTCCTTCTGGGTTCCATGATTCCTGTCAACTTCCTGTGGAAGTTTATCTGCCAATAGACCCCGCTGGAGTCTGGGATGCTGTGTGACTTGCTTTGGCCAACAGGATGCAGGGGAAGTGATGCCACCTGGGCCTCGAGAGGCCTGGGAACCGCTTTCGCTCTCTCAGAATCCAGCCACCATGTAGGAAGGACTTCCAGGCCGCGGCAGGAAGTGAGGCCCAACCGTGAGAAAGGCCGCATGGAGGATGCGATGCCATGTGGAAGGGGGCTGACTCACCCTTCTAGGACCTTCCAGCCACCAGCTGAATGGAGCCGCATGTGTGTTCAGCCGCGACTACGCGAAATAGCCCTGCCTGACCTACCACGGAAATGTGAGAAATCGTAAAACCCTTGTTATTTCGAGGCACCGAATTTTGAGATTATATAACAAAAGACAACAGAAATAGATCCATTTGTTTTGTTTCTGTCTTGTAACCCTCAGTTTTGACCACAGTGTCTACAAGGACACACAGGCTATTAAATCTCAGAAAGAAAACTGGCTTATTCTGAGCCAAGCACGGACATCCACCGGGTCCTTATTTTTCTCATCAAGTCACTTTTTGTTTCATATCAAGGAGGCCTCAGAGAGCGTCTGGTGTCCCTTCTGCCTCTCGGCTCCTTCTCCCGACTCCTCCACCCCAGCACGTCCTGTGATCTTTTTAACCCCACCCTCCCCTGGGGATCCTGGCTTAATTTTAGAGAAAATGTACAAGGCCTGTGAGTTTCCGACTCTCTTCTAGAATATTTTAGCATCGTGTCTTAAGCAGAGGCTTTATGCCTTACAGATTTTTTTCAGAGGCTACAAGACACACGAACCACTCTGTTGCTAATACCGGCTTCCTTTCATGACATAACGAATGTGCAGTTGCGCTTAAATAGTCTTTCTCCTTGCTCTCGTATGGGGGTAGGGGTGGGGGTGGGAGAGGCCCCCTGACAGCCCACAGGAGAGTGGGAGATAACCTGGGAAGCTGGAGGGCCCTGTGCCCTCCCCCAAAACTGCACGCTCCTGCAACCCAGAATGTGACCGCTTCTCAGAGGTGCCTCCAGTAGGCTCTGAGGCCTGGTGAAGGCGCCTGCCCTACTCTGCCTCAGAGAGGGGGCTCCAGACCCCAAGGCCCTGCCCCCTCTCTCCAGGAGGAGTTTTGATTGCACGCTGCTTCCTTGTCTGCGGGAACTCAAACCCCAGCCCTGTGGGTACCGGCTTCATGGAATGTTTTAATGGAGGAAGAGATGAGTGAATGAACTCCACCAGAGAAGGGTGAGACAAGGGAATAAATGAATAAAAAGGTAAATAAATGAGTGGAGGTCAGATGAATGCTACCACAGTTAATTTACCCACAAGGCCAACAGGTCCTGTCCCATTCTACAGCCTAGATCCAGACACTACAGCCACGACTTCCGTCCCTTTGACGAGTGATGAGACCTTCTCACTCCGTGTGGGGAAACAAGCCTCCTAGATACTTTCTCCTCTCTTGGTCCAAGGCTGTGTCCATTAAGATTAGAGCTGTTCAACTGTAAGCCACGGAAAACTCCAAATACAAGTGGATTAAACCAGAGAGTTTATTTTTCCCTCAGCTAAATTAATTCTGGGGGAAAAGGGCCTGGTGCTCCACAGGGTCAGACATCCAGACTTCTTCCAGCTTTCTGCTCCACTATCCCTGGGGTATGGTCTCGGCTTCACGGTCCAACATGGCTGCTCAGGGCTAACCATCACTTCACAATCTAATAAGCAGAGGAAGGGGTGAAGAAGGCCACACCTCTTTTCTCTAAAGATAGTTCTAGAAATTGGCCACGACTGAGTCACATAGACACGCCGGGCCACAAAGGAAGCTGGGAAAGGTGGCCTTTATTCTGAGTGAGTGACCTCATGTCCAGCTAAATTCGAGATTCTGTTATTAAGGAAAAGAAGAGGGCTGATACTGGAGGGTCACCCAGCAGGCTCTGCCACAACAGCTAAGAGAGCCACCTTACCTGGGAGCCCACCTCAGCCTGCCACTCCTCTGTGGTCACTCCCTTTGTCTCTCTATTATGAGCTCTCCAAGAGCAGGAGACAGTCTAAATCCTGCGTGTATTCTCGACATCCAGAGTAGAGTCTAGCACATAATAGATGCTCATCCATTCAGTACATAGAAATATATTTAAGCACCTACTATGTGTCAGGCACTGATCTAGCTACTGGGGGTAGAATGGTGAACCACACAGACAGAATTCCTGCTCTCAAGGAGCTGATGTTGTAGAAGAGAGAGGGGGGTAATCAATAGTTATTAAATAGGATATAATATGATAACTAAAACATAGCAAACCTATGATATAATGAAAGGTCAAGTAGTGATTAGTGCTATGAAGAAAATTGATACAGGCCAGGCATGAGAAAGAGTGATGGGGAGCTACTGTAGACAGGTGGTGAGGGAGGTGTATTTCAGCAGAATAAGGCAAGGGGGCAAGCCAGGTGGACATCTGTGGGGAAAGCATTCTAGGCAGAAGGAACAGCAAGTACAGACGCTCGGAGGCGAGTATGTGCTTGGGGTTTTCAAGGAAAAGCAAGGAAGCTTATGAGAGGATGGAGTCAGTGAGAGAAGTGCAGGAAAGAATGAGTAAGTAAATGGTGAATAAAATAAGACATGGTAGGAGCAGTCCTGGGCTGCAAACTGGAAGGTTTGTGTTCCAGCAATCCTACTGGGAAAGACTTCCGGCGGCCCCAGGCCAAGTCTAGCTATCCGAATATCTGACGTTGGAAGTCACTAAGCCTTCGCAGACCTCAGTTTCCCTGTCGTAACACAGGGATATTGAGAGACTTAGAGAGAGTGCATGAAGTCCGGCACAGAGCTGGCACACAGCGGGCCCACAGTCATCGGACATTGCTCGCCCCGTTTTGTCACCAGGACACTCGCCTTCCTTCCTGCTCACGATCGTGGAATCCTGGATCTCACTGCCCAAGCCCAGGGAAGCCACCTAACTCGCCATAATCTTGAAATCAACCCCAGATCTGGTTTCTCTCTCCATCTTGCCTGACAAGCCCCCAGAATTGCTCCTGGCTTTTTTCCTTCCTCTTTTTCCCCCTGGAGGCCTTTTAAATTTCTTCCTCTGTATCATAAACACGAAACCAGTGTTTAAACGTCTGCCTCGAAGGCAATCTGGGAAGCGGAGCAGCTCTCACATAAAGACCAGATGAAGCCCACGCTGGCCAGCAAGGCCATCTGGAAGTTCGCTCTGCCACCCTGCCCTCTCTCCCCGACTTGGGAACCACTGTTAGTTCATAATTAAGGATTGTAATGAGGAGCTGGACGGAGCAGTCAGGATGGGGAGCCTAATGCAGGTTAATCGCCCATTTGCCATTGGCTTTGGGTGGTCGCTGCCGTAAGTCAGGGCTCAGCCTCTCTCTCCATCTACCACCCAAGTCCACGGTCCTCCCGTGGGGTCCTGGCCGTGGAGGAGGAGCCCCGCTGTGGCAGAGAAGCCGTAGCAGAAGGAGGCAGTAAAGCCTAATAGTGACTCTCCCAGGCTCTGGGGACAGACAACCCGGATGTGGATCTCAGCACCACCACTGCCTGCTCTTGTAACTATAAGTGCATTGCCGAGCCTCTCTGAATCTCAGTCTTCTCAGGTGCAAAATGGGAATAATACTGATATCCACCATATAGGTTCATTGTCACGATTCATTGAGATCATGCCTGAAAAGTGCTTAGCTTAGGGCATGCTTAAAAAAGAAAAAAGTTATGTCATTAGGGAAAGTAAGTGGGCCAGCTGGGCCGGGGAGGGGCCTGGCTGCGTCCGGTCTCAGCCTTCATGGCCACACATCCAAATGCAATGAGACGTGATGGGGAAAAAAGCATATGGTTTGGTTGTGCATAGTGAAATTTCAAACTTCAGCTAATATCGAGATTATGTGGTTAATCTTATCACTAACCAGCTACTGAGTTCCCAGATTGCTATTAAACCGTTAGCCAAATAAAAAAATGATCAAAAGAGCAGTTTTAAAAACTGCCAGGACAGCCTGGAGAAGTACATGCCATAGCTCTAAGGACAGATGATGAGCCATCTTCGTCTCTTCGAGTGACACTATGTACAAGGAGGTTTGGCTTCTCTTTGTTCAGTCATTAACTAGCCGGTGACTTTTCTCTGGGTCACCTGTTAACTGTCTTCTCTACCGGTCAGGATTCTGGTGAGACCAATGCAGAGGAAGTGGATTTGAGCAGGTATAACGTGGCACGCAAACGCTAGCTGTTGTTCATCATAACTATTAACTACCACCAGTCTATGTTACTACAAAGCTCGTCTGGATGTATGAAAACACGGCGCTGCTCTAGGCTGCAAGCACACAGCACGCGCATGTGTGCGCACAACGTGGCATGAGCACACGCATGCAGCGTGAAAGGGTGGCAGTGGCAGTGAGCTCTGTGTAGGGCTCCTGGGAGACAGTGTCACGCAACGGCAAGCTTGGAGACACAGCTGTTGAGGAGAGAGCAGGCACTGAGACCTTTGCAGCACGCACCCCGCGTGGCAGGCCACATTGTCACCAGGGGGCCTGGACACATTCCTCTCTCCCCCATTACCTCCCAGCTACAGGTGGAGGAGGCTGCTCCATCTGGGATGGCCCCTGTCTGTCGTTTCCCATGCCCAGGTCATCCAAAGAGACAGGCGTGTGCACCCAGGACGAGTCCTGGAGGATGGCCGGCTGGCCCCAGACTGCAGGTGTCTGATGCTGCTGAATAAATCATGATCAGGTCCAATCAAGCATCTTCCCCCAGAGGAGCACTCCCGCCTCCCAGATGCTATCTCCCCTCAGGAAGCCAGGTGGCACTTACGTGGCCCTTTTCAACAGATGGTGAGCAAGGGTGAGCCTTCCACCTGGTCCAGCTTACGTTTCCCAAGCTGGAACCGGCCTTTGCAGTGGTCCATGTGAAGCCTGGCAGCCTGCAGCTCTGCCCGGGCTGCTCCCTGCTTCGAAGCCCCCCGAGAACTCCACACCAGCCACAGAAGGTGGCCTCCCACTTCCTCACCAACTCCTAAACGAACCTCTGCTAGTCACCCAGCATTCTCAGAGCCCCTCAACACGCTCTGCGCAAGTCCACCTCCGTGGCTCTGCTTATGCCACCCACTCCCCAAAACGAGCCCCCTTCTCACCTGTAAAGCCCTCCCTGGATCCAGGTCATTCTGTGGGCTGCACCCACCATGCTGGTTTTCGTCAGCTGAATACCATGTGCTGTTGGTTACTTTGACTCTAAACCTGTCTAGGGCAGGGCCCATGTCCCCAGTGCTTCGCCCAATGCCAGCACACGAGCCCCTCCGCAGGCCCCCAAGGCACCCGTCCACCCCCATCATAGCATTCCACACACTCCATCCTAA